>NC_138193.1:6669889-7032389 GCF_964194105.1 Spermophilus citellus
ACTAACCATTAAAATATTTCTTCACGACCCTTGAATGCCCTTAAATCCAAAATCAGTGATTATATAGAAACTTCTTAATTCCATGGGTTTCAGCATCCCTAATCTGTGAAATAAAGATATCAGAGTGGATAATTTGTAGGAATAATTATAAAATCACCCTCGTTGATCCCTGCACAAGATAATAATAGATATTTACTATTTGTAAACAGTCAATGATGTAATTATTGATGTAATCGTATGATTTTGTGGATTAAGTGTTTATATCTGGCTTATTAAATGTCTCTATAAAAATTAATGTCTATGTATGAATAATGACGCTGTATCCATAAATTTTAAAACTCACCTATGATGTTTCTAACATGGGAGAGTCCATCACAGACTTCACAGACTTAGTTTTCATTTTTCAAGGATCAACACATGACCTGAGTTTTGACACTGAAATTAAACAGAGCTCTTAAAAAAATGGTTCCAAAACTTGGAGCTTATGGACTCCTTTAAGTTTAATGAAAGCTGTGGTGCCTCTTTTCAGAAAAAAAAAAAATATGTAAATACACCTTTTTCAGCATACACACACAAACAAGAGTTTATGAACATGTCTCCCTAAGGCCCTTTTCTATTTCCATAGTACATATGGATCTCAGTTTCAGAAACGCTAATGTAAGAACAGATATTTGGTGAACCAGAGAAGGTATTTGAATGTGATTCCCCCACCCCCATTCTTAAGGAATTTGGCTGATGCACCAATTATTTAAAAGCTTATTGATTAGATATTAAAAACATAATGTGTGCAAAGAGAGATGCAGAACAATACATGTAGTACACTCAAGACATTTGTAAATGCCGTGTGTGTGTGTGTGTGTGTGTGTGTGTGTGTGTGTGTGGTGTACTTTAAGGTAGACAAAGGTATACTAGAAGAAGCAATACCAAATGTATAAGAGTGGTTGCCCTTTAATGAGGGACACAATACTGATGAAATGAAACTAAACTCAATTGTTATTTATGATTCTGCATTTTTGTCTTGAAGAACAGTAGAAAATGGACACATCGTTAACAGTGGCAAATCCAATCAGGATGGCATATGGGTATGTGTTGATCACTATTTTTACTCTTTTCAAACATCTTTTAAATTTTGCACATAATACCCAATGGCCAGTGTAGTGCCATTGCCTGTGGCCACTGTCAGGGCCAATCCTCTGCTCTTGGCTAAGAAGGATGTCTGTGAATTGAGAGCAGGGGACTATGAAGTGGCTGTCCAGGTGGCAGAAGTTTGGACACTGGGAGAGTATGGGCAAGGACAACCCCTATTAAGCATTTAAGAAAGAGTTCATGCATCACATTGTTGTGACTTCTCTAAGCAAGAGAATTCTCCTATACACCAAATCTTTATTTTGCTTGCAGTCTCAATGACAGTCCTAAACATGGTGCCATCTCCCTGGCATAAGGCGAGGTAGTCTTGACCTTGATATTATCAGCATTTGCATACATTCTCTCAAAATGAGTGATTACTTAAATAAGAGTTAGTTCTTCCAACTTCAGTGTTGAGTGTATTTTCATTCTTTATAAACTTAAATTCTCAATGACATCAAACTTACATACACTGAAAATGTACTGTCTGATTCAAATAAAATTCTGAGTAAATTGAGGTAGAGAACTAATATGAACCATTCAAATTCTAAGTTCATCAGCGGAATAATCTTCTCCCTGATATTTTCTTTACCCTAAAATCAGTTCTGAATAAATATTTTTGTAATGAAGAAGTAAGTGAATGTAAAAACTTGAAGATTGTTATATAACATACATTTTAAAATCAGCTTTTGTTGTTAATTAGGAATCTAAATGCCAAATTGCATGTGAGTCATTTCATTTTTTTTAAAGGTATATGGAGTGCCTACTGTGTGGCAATCAGGTGTCTAGTTCTGGAATAGAATCAGGCAACCTGAAGAAATATATAAAATGATTTTTTTCCAGAAGTCTATGATTAAAAATAAAACTAACTTTCTCTTCTAGACTTCTATCAGATCTGATTTAAAGTATGCTGTTTTAAGATGAATTATAAACTGTCAGAATTCATGGTTATGAAAAGGTATTTCCAGATATATCTAATGACTTAGAATTTGTGTTTAATCTAACAAACCACACTGACTATTGAATTTGTGTGTCTGTGAATATAAAGATTTATTGTCCCTGGAGGTAATTATTGACCTCAACATCTTATCAGTCAATATTTACCTCTTGGGCCAATAAATCTTGATATAACCTCATGAAAGTCAATATCTGTTTAATAGTATACATGGAAATCTGTAATAGTTTGATTACAGCCTTCAATGTCATACTGGCTGGCACACTCCTTCACATCTAAGGGACATTAAATCATTCTTTCTTTTCAACATAGACCAAGTGCTATGATTCCTGCGATTCGTTCATCCTCAACCTAACACTGGATTGGAAATTTCTATATCATTCTTTACTTACTTTTCTTTTGCATACCGACTTTGCCTCTTTAATCATCTCATAAGCCTCCTGATGTCTGAGACTAAATGTAATGCTTTTGCTGTCTTGTTCCTTGTTCCGGCCACAGCTCCTCATCATGACAAATAAAACAGCTTCTGTAGATGGACAAGTTTTCCAGTGCATAGTCCCCCCAGAGGTCACCAAGTAAGTCATTGACCCTCTAGCACAGGGGCATCTCAAAATATCTCCCAGTCTCCGGGAGGACCCAATGCTACAAGGAACCAAGACAAGAGAAATGAGTATTTAGTGATGAGTGCCACTGTCCCTCATTCTGGGAAGTGAGAAAGTGGAGGCCATTGAGTGTTACACAGCTCAGCTGTCTTGCTGTAACATCAGATCACAGGTTAACTCTGCAAGGCACACCAGTTGATTGACACCTGATATCTATTTATCGGCCAGGCCACAAAAGAGGCAGATAGGGCATCGCTTTTGTTATTTTATGTGCAGTTTCTGAAACATTAAAAACAGTACAAAGAAAAATTGGGTGACTTTAAAGAGTCTTTGGTGTTGGTCAAGAGAAACTGTAGGCTAGCAATTAGAGAAATCAAAAGGACGACATTCTCAGTATTTTTCTAATGATGCATCATTAGAAAAGTACCAGCCCCTCCCCTGATGGGATTGAGGGCCAGGAAACAAAAGCAGAATGACTTGTCCAAACCTTGGCTCCTGCCCCTCCAGCCAACCCAGTGGCTGAGGTTAGGAGTAGTGTTTACACCTCCTCTGGGAATGGGTGGAGGGACTAAGCATGAGAGGGAAGAATTAAAGTCCAACCCCTGCAGTAGTCTATAATTCATTGTCATAAGCACTGGACTGGGACCCAGTGTGCATAGAGATTTGCAGGAGAGCAACTCCTTTCTGAGATCAGAGTCAGGTATGATATTTTTACCCCTCTGTCTATGACTCCAACCCAAAGGATGTTCCAAAGCATAAAATCCCACTCAGTCAGCAAACCCTTACCGTTTAAATTTCCAAGATGTATGAGGCTAGGTATCGACATAGTCACATAATGCACTAGATATGGCTAGAAATGGCTGGGTGACTGCCACTGGCTTATAGAAGACAGCTATGTCTGAGAACAAAGTTGGGAGACATGCCTTATCCAGGGAAGAGAGTGTCATAGGCCAGCATCTCTTCATTTTGTGAATGCACCACTTCCAAATGTTTTCCGGTGGATTTGGAACCTATTGGGAACCTGGTGAAAAGGAAAACCTTCACACACACGTTGCACTCAACATTCTACCAAGAGAGAGTACTATCTGCAAGTTGGTGTCTGCCCAGCATCTGGCAGAAGGCACAGTCCATATTTCCCAGTTGTTGGAGGAAGTCAGGTTATAGGGATAAAATGTTCTGCAACTGTGATGAGCCAGGTCATTTCCCTACACCTGACTATGGGCCTCTAAGAAACAGCTGAGACACAGGAACTTTATACCCTTGCAGTCATGGGAATGTTCAAGCCTTATATAATTTTAGGCAACTGCTCAATTCTGAAACCCAGTTTGGGGTGAGTACTGATTGTCTTTGATGAGGCTATTCCAGGGTTCAATTTCCCTCTTATGTGAGCTTTAAAGGCCAGTGAGTCTTACATAGAATGGTCCAGAACCATACTGCTTGCACAGGAAAGGGCTCCTTGTCTGACTGAATTATGTCAAACATCCTAATTCTTGAGTATAATCAGCAATATCAGCAGCACTAACGTAATGCCCCTGCCTTGATTCTGAGGTGCACCTTGAGAATTCTGGCAACTCCAGAAGTTGGACAGCTAACACCCAGGAGCCGTCCTTCAGACCCTGTCTTATTACCTTGTCTCACAAAGACAGAATACGATTCTGGGGTTCTCATCTGTGCCATCCCAGTGGCAGGCATGTCCCTAATACTCCCTCAATATACACTAAGTGTCCTGGTTTAGATAGGAGATATCCACCACCCCCTCCCCCCAATCTCATGGGTGAGACAATGCAAGAATTTTTGAGGTCAAATGATTAGATTATGAGAGGTTTAAGCCAATCCATGGATTAATCTACGATAGGGACTAACGAGGTGGTAACTGTAGGCAGAGAGTGTGACTGGAGGAGGGTGTGGGCCTTGGGAGCTCGTAATTTGTCCCTGGTGAGCAGAGTTCTTTTCTCTCCGCTGGGACATGTCCTCTGCTGTCCCTTCAGCCATGATGTTCTACCGCACCTGGGGCCCAGATCTGTGGAATGGGCCAAACCTCTGACACTGAGCCCAAACAAACGTTTCCTCTTCTAACTTGTTCTTATCAGATATTCTGCTCACAGCAACAAACAGGTGACTCACACACCAAGTGAACATCCTGGCTATGTCTCCTGTATCACAAAGAGGGCTTCTCAAATACCACCCCCACCTTTCCTTCTTTCTTGGATTCCAGAAGGAATGCCGGAAGCTTCCCCTTCCCCTGACTGAAGTCTTACTCCTCCAAGGTGACCCCCTGCCAGATCTTAAACTACCAAAGGATTCCACTTGCTCTTCAGGATTTCATGAGCTTTATTCTCAAGAGCAGCCTGTGTCCACCTGTGCCAAAGGCCCACAATCCGGCTTCTATGTAATTCTGTCCTGTGCCAAGATAGAACTCTGATCTTCGCCCCCGGATTTGCTTCTAAATGGCCACAGTGGGTTGTCTCACAGCACCAACTGCCATAGAATCTGGGCAAATGGTTGGAGGGCATCATGCCAAATATCCAAGTGTGCATTGGACAAAGTTCTCGAGTGGGATCAGGGGTAACTAGACAGGTTGTCAAGAGCCCATTCACAGGGCAGATTCCAGACATCTTCCAGTGCCAGATTCTGGGCTGTGTAAACTCCTCCCATGGTGTGATCCTGGGGCTGGAGTCCAAGCCTGGTGATAGACCAGGGCTGACGGCTTCAAGGCTTAGGCCATAGTCTGTCCATGGAGATTTGGAGGGAGTCAACCCATTCTGAAGAGGCCAGACTGTCAGGGATGATTCTTGCACACTTCTTACATTGATTCTGAAAAGTTACTGATACTTCTAGGAGTGGCCCCGAAATTACCTTTGTGTAACAGATTCCAATTTGACAATTTTGATGAGTACTGCTAAGATTTCTGAACGTTAATTGTATGCCCACATGTTGGTCACTTACAAATATATAAATGCAATGTCCAACCTCAAGGGTTTTGCCATCTAGTTTGACTGAAAAAGCAAACATGTTGTGTGACCAGATAAATCAGTGGATTTAATGAGGAATTAAAGCCACGAAAAATGAGATGTCTCAAGGTGGTGTGGAATTCAAGTGTCTAATGCATGTGGAGGAAGCCAAGTGTTTTCAACTACCAATACGTTTTGGAGTCTACTCCTTGGTTTTCCAAACTTGGTTACTCACATCTGGATCCACCTCGACCCATTCCCTATATCTGATCAATCCAACCAGTCCCACTCCATTCCACCTCAATTTAAATGCTCCAAGGACTGCCATTATGGGGTGCACATCTCCACCCACCTCTCTAGCCCTCTCTCTTTTTCTTTTCATGGTCCCTCCTGTCCCCACCCACTTTCCCCATTGATTCCATTCCTCCTTCACTAACTGCTTCCCTTTATTAGCCCATCACCCCACCCCTGGGAAGGTCTTTCCTGCACTTCTCTACTGATCCAGTTTTCTCTGACAGCTTCTCATAGCCTCATAGGCCTGCATGAGCACCGCTGAACTATTACATTTGTTTGTGCAATTGTTCAATTGACGTTTGTCTTTCCCACCAGTCTATCAGCTCCTTGGGGATAAAACCTGGGTCTGTTTTCACTCCTTATTTTCTTCCCAGCCCAGACACAATGCATGGAATATAGTAAGCACTCAGGAGTTGAGAGCATGGAGAGATCTCTGTGCACTGGAATATCACAGAAATTTCCAGAGATAGGTGGTAAATGGGGGACCTGAATGGAAACAGGCTTTGACCAGAAGGAAAGAATTAAAGAGGGTTGGAGAGATTATTCTAGCTAGAAGAACTTTATAACAAAAGCAGAAAAACCTACAGAGGCATTACACCTTTAAAGGAAAATACAAGATTTGCACTAGAAAGGAATGGATAAAGAGTTGAAAAGTTCAACGCCTGCCATCATTTCTGGTCTTCTGTCATGCCTACTGTGGTTATCTTATGAATGCTTCCACGACTCTTTGTGGGGAGTTTGGGACATTGAGTTTGTCTCAAGGAATAGTATTCGAAGATCTAGACTCAAGGAGCTTCATCTTCATTCAGATCTGATTGACATGAAGAGATTCCTGCCTTTAAGTTAGAACTGTCATGGGATAGGATTTGGGGGTTTTCAGGAAGGGCTTGTGCACTTTGCATGAATGAGGAATTGCACGCAGAGAGTGGACTGTGGCAGATTACGTTTCCTAAAGATGACAGCATCCACATCTTCATCCCCCAATGCAACGGTAGACATTCCTACTGTCTAATAACCCCAACCTAAGGAAGCCGAGTGGATGTTTATGACCAGAATGACCAAGAAAGTTACACACAGGTGAGGCTGTGAGACCTCTGGGCCTAATTCCTAGAAGTTCAGGCAGCTTCTGCTTGTATTTCTGGGAATGTTCGCCTTTCACATAATCCTTATCATGGCACTACCCCTTGAAACCCAGCTGCCTCACTGAAAGAAATCCATGCCAAATGAAGAGGCCAGGTGAAAAAGTTCTACTCAACACTCCCGGAGAAGCACAGCCTTCAATTCACAGCAGTTCAGGTATCTGACAGGTGAGTGAACAAGTCTCCTGAAGATCCCAGTCACGGCCACTGGCGTCTTCTCAGGTGAGGCTCCCAACATCCAAAATGGCGGAGGCATGGCGCTCCTGCCACACCAGCTCCGAACTGCAGACCCACAGGTTCCAAGAGCCAAAAGTAGTCATCGCTTTATGTCACTAGGATTAGGGAAATTTTTATAACCAGAGCAATAAAATTAGATTGTCGAAGCCTTGCATGCCCATCAGAAGAATATAAATTTCATTCTGCAGGTCAGTGAGACTCTAACTCTGGTCTACAGGGTCCACTCACTGGTCCCAGCGACAGGCAGTATTGGGAAGGGAAGATACAACATGTGGGATTCACAGTTACTGATTTCTACCGCATTTATTGGTCTTATGTACTGGACTTCCAAGTAAGCCTTCATTTAAGGGCTACGACACACACACAAAGTTTAAAATGTAGGGCATTTTTATGTTGATAAATTAATAGCTGTGCTTCTACAAAGTCAAAGACAGAAGAGCTCCTCACAGACACTGCACTTGAAGAGTAGTTCAGTGGACCCTCCAGATGAGTTCTTCCTGGGCATCTGCACAGCCTCCACTGTGAAACTTCCCCTCCGTTATAGATCTTTATGGTAATCTCTGACCCCTCATTGGTCTCCAGCTCTTGCTGGGCAGATGCTACCTGAATAGACTGCCTTTCTCACTCTCTGTTCATTTCTCTCCCATTGAGCTGCTACAAGCACAAGGTAGGTCTCTTGATGGCCCTGAAATAGAACCACCTGTCAAAAAGGAGTTTCCAGGGGACTTGCCCACATTGATCTAAGAAATACGAATCTTGGGAGGTTGCAACAGGTAGCTATTCAAACTGTGAGAAATAAATGCTATCTCTATGTGGGAGTAGCTGTCTGATCACCGTGCAACAGGCTTGGGTCCTGGATGGCTACTAATTGGGAATGAAAAAATAGCCAGTTTATCTGGGGAGGGGATTTTAGGTAGTTTCTAAATATGTTGCATAGAGCCCCAAAGATATTTGTCAAATCACATTATTGAGGTATAATTTCCATATGAAAAACTATTTAATGCATATAACCTGATGATCTTGGATTTAAGCAGAGTCAGTCCTCTGCATCTGCAGGATTGATCAACAGCAAATCTATTTTTTATCTATTTCAGAAAGTTTCAGAAAGCAAAACTTGAATTTGCCACACACTGAGATCATTCTGAATCGGAGCCAATGAATTGATAAGTATGCATCCTGCCATTTCAGATGGCCAGACTCTCTCCAGTGCCCACTGTCTTTGAGCAACATTCACCTTGCTGCTTGTTCAGGTAGCAGGTAGCTAGACCTGTACTGGGAATGTACACACTTTTAATCCTTGTTCAGGAACTACTTATGTAGTTCTACTTATGTATTAGGTATCATTAAAAAATCTAGAAATGATTTAAAGTATATGGGAGGATTGTGATGATTATAGACATACAATAAAACATTTTATATAAGGAACATGGGCATATTTTGGATTTTGCTATCCAGAGGAGGTCCTGAGACAAATCCTCTGTGGACAGGGAGGGGTGACTCCATACACATGGGGAACCATCTCCATAATCTATGCCAGAAACCTGTCTATCACCTCCAAAGTTTCCTCCTGCCTTATTAGTTGACATTATGACTATTGCTATGACAAAAGAACACTTCAGATCCACACTCTTCACACAATTTAAGTGTATAATACAGTATGGCTAACAGAGGCACTATGCTAAACAAGAGATCTCCAAGACTATTTATATGATATAACTAACCCTCTGTGTTCTTTGACAATATTTCCACATCTCCCTCTCTCAAGCTTCTGGCATCTACCATCACCTTCTCATTCTATAAGTTGGACTATTTTAGATTCACCATGTCAATATTTGATATCACTGTCAAAAGATAAAAGGTTAAAGGTTTCTGTGTGTGCTGCTGGAGGACTTGGTATTGCATCTTCCTTCTGTGTCTGGCTTATTTCACTCAACATCGTATCCTCCGGTTTCATCCATATGGTCGAAAATGTGGAATATCCATGTGGAGGAATGTTATTCACCCTTAAAAAGGAAGACGTACATCCCAAGAGCATCTTATGTACATCAGAGCTTGAGAACACCAGGACTTACAGATAAACACAACATTACATGATACATTCATGATGAATCTAAAATAGTCGTATTCATAGAATTGAAGGTTGGCAGTTGCCAGAAACTGGTGAGAGGGGAAAAGGAGGAGATAAAATAGTCAAAGGGTAGAAAGTTTCAGTCATACCAGTCTGTGAATAAAGTCAATTTTATTAAGTGATATCAATGTCAAAAGACCCACTAAAGGTTTCTGGGTGGGCTGCCGGAGGACTTGGTATGAGCTGGGTTAGAACAAAGAGAAACCGAACCAGGGGACCCGTTCTGTGATTCTAATAGTCGCAATGCATGGTGACAAGGACTTGGAAAACCTAGTGTCAGCTGTGTGTCATTTCTTCCTGGGGTCTTTAGAGAAGAATCTCTCCTTATCTTGTTGAGCATGCATCTCTTGACTGGTGGCCTCTTCCTCCACCTTCAAATCAAACAGATTGGAAGAGACTTACCTTCTTCAAGTCTCTTTCCGATGCTGACTTTCCTTCCTCCCCCTTTTCCCCCACCAAGACTCTTTTCAGAACGGTAGGTCTACCTGAATAATCCAAGATGGCCTTCTCACCTCACAGTCCCTCACCTGATCCCATCAGCAAAGCTCCTGAATGCCCTGTAAAGTGGTAGAGTCAAAGAATCTGGGAATCAGGAAGTGGAATTCCCTGGGAGCCACTGCTCTGTCTGCTCCCCCATCCCTCTCCCTCTGGGACCTCCCGGGGACCTCCTAGGTAGAGTGTGGGGTGAGGAAGCTGAGCTGTTGCTCCACTGATATCCATTTCTAACTGGCCGAGGGTTGCCCTAGGGGCACTAAACCTCAGGCACTTCCTGACCTTGTGGGTTGGGGCCATCCAAGGATAAGCAAGCATCGGTGAGGCAAGAAAAATGCTAGGAGCCACAAGCATATATACGATGTATGGCACCTTTGGTTGTAAAGTGACGCCAGCTAGCCACTGAGATGATTATGTTAAAATTTACATTCATATGCAAACTGGACTCCCGCTGTTCACCTTGGCCTGCTACCGGACTCAAGTTACGGGACTTTACGGGACTGCTGGAGAGTTCCCATTGGTTGGGGAAGGATAGTAGGAGGGAATTCCGGAGGAGGTGGGAGGAGACGGGGGGGTTCCGGTCGGCGCGCGGTTCCGGTCGGACACCCTCGTGGGAGGACCGGTTTTTGACTTGCTGGCGCTGAGAGTGTTAGCGGCTTTTTCAAAATAAAGTTTTGTTCCTGCTTGATTGGCTCGTGATTCTGTGCCCAGCCAAGACTGCGGCATTTGGCGGCCCGTGCGGGGAACGCCTGAAGCTTAGAGGTGAGTAAATTGCTCGCCCCTGAGGGAAGGCGACAGGATGGAAGACCTTCTCAGAAAACAATGTGTTCTTGTTTTGATTTATTTTGTTTTCATTTCGAGCTCCCTAGCCCTAGAATTTTCTCAGGCGAACTGGAAAAAATGGTTGGCTCAAGGTTTGAAGTTATTCAGCCCTGAGAAAGAGAAAATTGATACAACCATTGTCTGCTCCGTCTTTGTTTCATTCTGCTTCGGCTTTGTTTTATCCTACCTTATTGGGTTAGGTTATAGTAGATTAGAATCCAATAAAAAACAAACCGAAAAACTGTTAAGTAAATTGTTAGAGGTCCAGACTATGGTAGAAAAAACGCTAGGTCAAGCAAAAGAGAAGGTCTCTCAAGCTAGTCAGACAGAGGAGAATTTAAAGAAAGCAAGCTTAGAGGACAAGCAGCCATCAGGTGGAGAATTACAACAGGAGGTTGCTACCAACTCCGTTCTATCACCAGAGGGCGTAACTCAGCCAACAGCTCCATCTACCGCTGAGCGGCCCTCAACTACCGTAGTTGATGGACGGAATTCTGAGGCAGGACCCCAAAGATTAGCATGCCCTGTACTTGAGCAGGCAGGAGGGCAACGAATTCACCGTGCTTTAGATTTCAAAACAATAAAGCAATTAAAGGAGGCTGTAACGACCTATGGGCCGCAAGCTCCCTTCACAATAAGCATGGTTGAATCTGTTACCAACTTGGACATGACACCAGCAGATTGGGCTAACATGTGTCGATCTGTGCTAAACGGAGGACAATATTTGTTATGGAAGGTTGCCAATGAGGAATTTTGCATGGAGACAGCTAGGCGAAATGCAGAAGCTGGGTACCCTCAAAGAAATATGGACATGCTTTTGGGGAAGGGACCTTATGAGGGTCAAAGACAACAAATTGAATATGACCCTGGTGTGTACGCACAAATTGCTGTAGATGCAGTTAGGGCATGGAAAACTTTACAGGGGCATGGAGACTTACAAGGTCAATTATCTAAGGTAATACAAGGAACTAATGAACCTTATGCTGAATTTGTAGATAGACTTATTCAGTCAGCCTCTAGGATATTTGGAAATACAGAACAGGTAATGCCATTTATAAAACAACTGGCTTATGACCAAGCAAATCGTTGCTGCAGAGAGGTCATTAGACCATGGAGACATGAGGATTTAAACACATATATTAAATTATGTAGAGACATTAATGAACAGGGGCAAGTCTTAGCAGCAGTACAACAGGCTTTAGATGCCAGGCCAAGAACATGCTATAATTGTAATCAAACAGGACATTTTAAAAGGAGTTGCCCCATAAGAGGAGGGTTTAACAAAGCTGGATATCAAAGGAATAGAATACCAGGTATTTGCCCACGATGCCGTAGAGGGAGACATTGGGCTAATGAATGCCGTTCTCAAACCACCATAGAGGGTATTCCGTTATCAAAAAACGGACAAGGACCAAGTGTTTACCCACGATATCGTGGAGAAAGGTATCAAGCTCCATTGCCAAAAAACGGACTAGAGGGCCCAATGCCCCGGGGCCCCAAACCACAAATATATGGGGCAATGGAGGAACCCAACAGCCCCATCAAGGTAGTGCCCAGGACGCATTATCCATTAAATCCCTCATCAGACAAACTAGAGGGAGCGCAGGGCTGGACATCTGCGCCTCTGCCAGAGCAGTACTAACCCCAGAGATGGGAATTCAAATCATTCCCACAGGAGTAAAAGGACCTCTTCCCCAGGGAACAGTAGGCTTATTATTGGGACGCAGTTCTTCTACACTAAAAGGACTTATGATAAGTCCTGGGGTAATTGATCCCGATTATGAAGGTGAAATAAAAATTATAGCTAGTTCTCCAAGAGGTATATCAGTAATTTCACCAGGAGATAGAATAGCACAGTTATTAATAATACCCAGCCTGCATGATAAATTTTCCAGTTGTAATGTAGAAAGAGGTTCCAAGGGATTAGGCTCCACAGGTGTAGATTGGGCTATGCTGTCTTTAAATTTAGATTCTCGCCCAATGCTAAAATTAAAAATTCAAGGACATGACTTTAATGGGCTGCTGGACACAGGAGCTGACCTCAGCATCATATCTCGTCAAGAATGGCCAAAACATTGGCCATTACAACAAGCCACTCAAACGCTTCGAGGCCTAGGAGTGGCAACAAATCCCCATAGAAGTGCTATGGTATTAGATTGGAGGGATCCTGAAGGATGTGAAGGAACTATACAGCCCTATGTATTGGATCATCTTCCTGTAAATTTATGGGGACGAGATGTCCTAGATCAATTAGGATTGACATTAACAAATAACATCAATCCTAACGCGCCCACTACTAGGGCTAAACAAGGCTTTAGGAAAGAAAAAAGATTAAGAGAACAAGAACAAGGTATGACAGCACCTATTCAAATAGATCAAGAAATAAATAGACATGAATTGGGTTTTCAGAAAGGGCCACTGAGACAATCAAAATTACTTGGAAATCAGAAAGACCAGTGTGGGTTCCTCAGTGGCCCTTGACTAAAGAAAAGATACAAGTAGCCCATGACTTGGTCAGACAACAGTTAGCGGAAGGACATATACAACCTTCCGTATCCCCCTATAATACTCCCATTTTTGTCATTAAAAAGAAATCTGGTAAATGGAGATTATTACAAGATTTAAGAGCCATTAATAATGAGATGGTTATTATGGGACCTGCTCAATCAGGGATTCCTCAATTGTCTGCTTTACCAAAAACCTGGCATGTTTTAGTTATAGATATTAAAGATTGTTTCTTTTCAATTCCAATTCATCCCGAGGATAGTCCACATTTTGCATTTACTATCCCTGCACTGAATCATGAAGGTCCTGATCAGAGATATGAATGGAAAGTACTCCCTCAAGGGATGGCTAACAGCCCAACTATGTGTCAAATTTATGTTAATAAAGCAATCCAGCCACTTAGAAACCAAAATCCTGAACTACAAATATTTCACTATATGGATGATGTGTTACTGGCACATAAAGATAAAAACACATTACTAGAATGTTATGCCACACTTACAAATTTATTGAAAAATTATAATCTAGAGATAGCAATAGATAAAGTACAATTAAATCTTCCAATTAATTATTTAGGAGTTCTATTATCCTCAACCATGGTCCGTCCACCAAAAATTCAAATACGAGTAGATCAACTCAAATCACTTAATGACTTTCAAAAGTTATTGGGAGACATAAATTGGATAAGGCCTTATCTAGGCATACCAACAGGAGAGTTAGGACCTTTATTTGATATTCTAAAAGGTCCATCAGATCCAAATTCACCCCGCATGTTAACGCCTGAAGCAAGAAAAGTATTAAAAATCATTGAAACATATATGGAAAATATGCATTTGGATAGAATTGATATAAGTTTGCCTTTATTATTTATTGTACTACCAACAAAAAATATTCCTACAGGAGTATTTTGGCAAGAAGGTCCATTATTGTGGATACATTTATCTTATTCCCCTAACACTATTCTTACTAGATATCCTGAGGCTGTAGGACAATTAATACTCAAAGGAATAAAAGCAGCTAAGGGAGTGTTTGGGATTTCTCCCAATAAAATTATTACTCCATATACTATGGATCAAATTGATGAGTTAGTTAATGAGTTAAATACTTGGGCAATAATCCTGTGTAAAACTAGTGTTTCATTTGATAATCACTTACCATCTAATCCTTTGTTGTCTTTTTGGTCTAAGCATCCTGTAGTTTTTCCAAAAATGACAAGAAAAACCCCTATCATAAATGCTCCAAATATATTCACTGATGGGTCAAACAATGGTACAGCAGCAGTAGTTACTCCTGATCAAACTTTTACATTTTTAGTACCCAAACAATCAGCTCAAAAGGTAGAGCTTAATGCAGTATTACAAGCTTTTATGATGTTTAAAGATTCTGTATTTAATTTATTTTCTGATAGTCAGTATGTAGTTAATGCTATTAATTCCCTTGAAGATGCTGGTAGGATTTCCCCTTCCTCTACTGTTTTCTCTTTGTTTTCCGATATACAAAGTCTAATCTGGGACCGAAAAGATCCATTCTTCATAGGTCATATCAGGGCACATACAGGATTGCCTGGAGCCCTTAGTATGGGCAATGAACTAGCAGATAAATCTACACATGACATACATATTTTCTCCACAATAGAAGAAGCTATAAATTTTCATAAAAGGTTCCATGTCAATGCTAATACTTTACAAAAGCGTTTTAAAATAACTAAAGAACAGGCCAGACATATAATAAAACAATGTCAAAATTGTGTGACATTTTTACCACAAGTTAATCTTGGAGTCAATCCTAGAGGACTAATACCTAACCATATTTGGCAGATGGACGTCACACACTTGCCAGAATTTGGAAAATTAAAATATTTACATGTTACAGTTGATACCTCTTCCGGATTTTTGATGGGCTCCCTTCATGCCGGAGAAAAAACTAAAGATGTTATAGCTCATTGCTTACAAAATTTTGCCACTGTGGGCGTTCCAAAACAGTTAAAAACGGACAACGGTCCTGGTTATACTTCCTCCTCTTTTAAACAATTTTGCTCATCATTTGGTATTACTCACATAACAGGAATTCCATACAATCCACAAGGACAAGGCATAGTTGAAAGAGCTCATCAAACTATTAAAATGTACTTATTAAAACAAAAGGAGGGAATTGGAAAGGGGTATATATCCCCCAAAGATAAACTTAAAATAACCCTTTTTACTCTAAACTTTTTAAATTTAGATTCATCGGGACTTAGTGCTGCGGAAAGACATTTGTACCCCAAAAATGTACATAAGCCTAAGGTACTTTGGAAAGATATTCTAACAGGACAATGGAAAGGCCCGGATCCAGTGATAGTCTGGAATCGGGGCGCTGTCTGTGTTTTCCCACAGGATGAACAGCAACCGATTTGGATTCCAGAGAGATTAACTAAAACAATTTCTACAGAAAAAGAAGATGATTTGACTCAAATCCATAACAGCTGACATCCAGAGCTCCAGCTTGGCTATTCTTACATCTGCGACAGTGATTAACCAAGGTTTTTTTTTTTCAGTATCTATTTTATTATTGCATTTTTCCACATCATAAAGTTCTATTTTATTTTTGAGCTCATACAAACCTAGGTTAATGTTTTTCTGATCAGTTTTATTTTTTGACTGTGTTTTATTTTTTATTTATTTATTTATTTATTTATTTATTTATTTATTTTTTTTTTTGACTGTGGAGTTTTTAAACATTGCAATGGAGATTTCACCTAAGTATAGTTACAAGGCCTTTATTTACTATTGTCTTATGTGTTGTATGTTGTGTGCACACTTCTGTTTTGTGTTGTATGTCTGTATGTGTGTATGTCCATATTTCTTATATGAGGAGCGCTCATGAAAAAATGGATCCGAATTTTTTCTTTATTCACGTGATTTATATGGTTTAATTTAAATTAGGTGAACAGCTGTTTATGATTGTTGTTAAAGATGGTTAACAGATCTGTTTGTTTACTAATTTAAATTTGGTAAACGGCTGTTAAGGATTGTTTTTAAAGGAGTTTAACAGATCTGTTTGTTTACTTTCACCTTTTCTTTTTATTATATTTAATAATTCTGTTCAGGATAATGTCTCTTTACCATCATTGCCAGAATTTCCATCTCCATCCCAATTCCAGTGAAGACTGAGATAAAACCAAACTACAGCTTCTATGATAGCTATCACAGTAAACTGTATAAACTGATGCATCAATGAATATAACTCAACAAGTAATGCTATCAAGGACTTGATTTACTTTGGGAGGATATGGACATATTGATAGACTCCTCCAATTTGAACTGCTTGCAGAACTTGCCTGGACTATATATCAGTTGCATACATTGTGAAATATCATCTGGTGCACCGAATTGTGGTACTGCTGGCATATTTTTGCTGATGGTGTCACCAGTGATGCAATTTCCTTGCCAGCTCACCCCATGTTTATTGTGGTAATACTGGCATATCTTTGCTGATGGTGTCACCAGTGACGCAATTTTTCCAAAGGAGCCGTCAATTGGCTTGGTGTCGTGGCATTTCTGTATCCTCCTCCCTTCTACTAGTGATGGTCTAAATTTGGGGGCCAACAGAGGTGAGGCAAAGAACCTCACCCCCCCACTGGCACCAAGGCTAAATTTGGGGGCCAACAGAGGTGAGGCAAGAACCTCACCCCCCCACTGGTGCATAGGCCTATCCACAAGCATGGCTGAATGCTGGACCGGTAGTCAGCGACGGGTTGCTCTGATTACAGTGGATTCAACCTAAGACAGGAAGCTGACGCCTAAAGGTCAGTTCTCCCATGACGGGTAAGAACCATATGTTAAATTGGACAACCTACCAGGCACGGTCCCTAGCCACATTGCTTGTTGCTTAATTAAACAGAAGGGGGCAGATGCTAGGAGCCACAAGCATATATACGATGTATGGCACCTTTGGTTGTAAAGTGACGCCAGCTAGCCACTGAGATGATTATGTTAAAATTTACATTCATATGCAAACTGGACTCCCGCTGTTCACCTTGGCCTGCTACCGGACTCAAGTTACGGGACTTTACGGGACTGCTGGAGAGTTCCCATTGGTTGGGGAAGGATAGTAGGAGGGAATTCCGGAGGAGGTGGGAGGAGACGGGGGGGTTCCGGTCGGCGCGCGGTTCCGGTCGGACACCCTCGTGGGAGGACCGGTTTTTGACTTGCTGGCGCTGAGAGTGTTAGCGGCTTTTTCAAAATAAAGTTTTGTTCCTGCTTGATTGGCTCGTGATTCTGTGCCCAGCCAAGACTGCGGCAGAAAAATCCCTCAGAGAGGAAATGCAAGAAAAATGGAGGGCGTAAGGTGGGTTGCTATTCTCAGGGATGGCAGGTTTGCTCCTAGGCTGCAGGCTAATTCAGAAGTGGATTAAAGAGTTACACAGCAAGGCAAAGGTAACGTCTTCCGCAAGTTCCCATCATTTTCACTCCAAAACCCATAGCATAATACTGCCAGGCCCATCCATCCTTAATTTTTCTGTCCCTTCTCTTGTACTGAAAACATAAAATTTTCTTGTTAGATACCGGAAGAAATGCCATCTTGCATATGGGATATTCTAAGAGTCAGTAACCTTTCTACGCTTCCATGAAAGGAATGGCATCTGTAATGCCAGACTCGTGGGACCCCAATAGACCTCCAGGAGCCGAATCCGATGCAATCACACAAGAGTCTTTATTGCAAGCTCTCGAGCCTGGACTCACAACCGTTCCCGATGCAACGGTCCCAGGGAGTGAGTCCTGGTCCTTGGTTCAGTGAGATTTTATAGGTTTTGGGGGGATACTCTATGCGTCACAACATCACACAGCAAACCATTCCATACCACGGGAAAATCAAACAACAACTCTTAACATTGATTAGCACATTCACTGGCGGGAACAAGTTGGGTAGGGGTGATTGGTTACTACAAGAGGGGGATTCCTTTGAACTGATTGATTTAGGCCACGAGGGGTGTACGTGCTAAACTACATGGTTTCCCAACATGTTATCAACCACCATAAACTACTCGGGGGTCATCTGACATCCCAGGTATTTTCCCTGTCTCGTGGTGATTGGTGGTTGCTAGGAAGTTGCTATGGGTCCTCACCTAGCCTCACTGAGTCGGGGACACCTGGTGCCATAGACCTCTCCTGTTATTTGCAGACAAACAACTCAGCAGGGTGGGTATGTGCCTAGAAAGGCTCTGTGGGTTTTTCCAAGGACAAGGGTCACGCCCCCTTCCTTAGGACAGGCTTGAGGTAGAAATATTTATTTATTTTCAAAAATGGAGTCACTAAGTTTCTCACATCCTTCTAGTCTCTGTGATGTGACACTATCTATCTTTATTCTCTTACAACATTGATTATTTTAACATCTCTCTGATCCCTCAGTAGGTACCCACTTTTGCAAAAGGAAGGAATATTTAGCCAGGTTATTTCTACCCGGATGTGCAGCGCTCAGTCCCTGGTGACTGAGAAAATCCATGAAGAACTGAGTGCTCTATAGGAGAGCACTGGTTTGCCTAATTGGTTATCGGTGACTTTCAACATTCAGAGTATCTTCCTTTGTTTGGGAATGACCAAAGGGGTCTGATTCAAGGTCTTCCTCCATGGTTTCCTGTAGTTTTTTATTTTTTATTTTTTTTATTATATCAAAATGTCAACTTTTACAGAAATAAAACAAGTCCTGGGTTGGTAAATCAAAGATGGCATGTCATTTAAGCACTGAATATAATTAATCCTGAAAGTCTGCCCGAAATCTAACCACAGGAGAGTGTGACCTTCACCACTTCAGACCTCAGAGTCCTTCCCAAGCCAGACACTGTCCCCTCAGCTGGAGTTCCTTAAGTTAAGCTGTGCAGCCTCCACAGCCCTGTGCCCACAGGAACCATGTTGGGGAAGCCAGGCTTTGGAGGCCAAGTAAGCAGGAGACCACAGCAGGAACTTCCCAGCCTATAATTATGTTTAAGAGGTAGAATAAACCCTTCCTTTCAAAAGAAAAATGAATGCAATAGCAGAGGGATGGACATTAGGAAATGAATCAACTCTTAAGCTAAAGATGACTCAATTTTGATGTCAGCAAGTTGGATGCTTTTACTTAGGAAGGCATTGTTATACTGATTTTGCATCTCAATACCTACTTATTGTTTAAAATGCACACTCACGATTTTATTACTCATAGAAATTGCAAAACAGTTACCTAGCATTCCATTCTTTAAATCTCATGTATACTGTTCTTTTTTCTAATAAGTTTAATAAGATTCAAATGATTTTAAATGTGCATAAAATCTCTACAAGGTAGGTGGTTTTAGCCTTTTGTCACTGCGGAAAAAAAAATATGGAAGAAAAATCAACTTAAAAGGGTGAAAGAGTTATTTTGGCTCAAAATTTCAGAGATTTCAGAGTACATGGCTAATTCGCTCCACTGCTTTTGGGCCCACAGTGAATTAGAACATCATGGCAGGGAGCTAGTAGTAGAAGATCTGCTCCACTCATGGCAGCCAGGAAGCAAAGAGAGACAGGAGGGCTGGATTCCCAGTCTTCCCGTCAAGGACACACCCCCAATGACCTAACTTCCTTCCACCAGGCCCCACCTCTTAAAGGTTCCACCACCTCCCAATAGTGCCATCATCTAGGGACCAAGTAAGTCTTCAACACATGGGAGATGTTTAAGACAAACCATAATGGTGGAGTTTCTTGTTTTCATATTATTTGCTCTTGTGTTCCTCACATCGACTGCACACCAGAATGAAAGACTATTTCAGAAAATGCAAAATTAATAGGCTGACCTGATGGAAGCTCAGACTAAAAGATGAGCTGACTTTTGGTCTTTTCCATGGTCTTCCTCTTTGTCTCACCTGTCTTTTCTTGTCAGATCCTAGAACAGAGACACGGACAAAAGCAGGCATTTATCATCCATTTATTCATTTATTTCCATTCAAGAAACATTTATTCATACAGCCTTTGCTGGTTTATAACATGGTTACAACATACAAAGAGGCAAAAAATGATGTTGATTATGTTATTAGCTTTAACATTTCCAAAAGAACAATGATATCATGAGTACAAATATAATTTTTAAATTATACTTTTTTTAAATGAGGTTCTCCAGTCTAATGCACTTCTTTCTTTCTTTCTTTCTTTCTTTCTTTCTTTCTTTCTTTCTTTCTTTCTTTCTTTCTTTTTACTTCTTTATTTCTCTTTCTTTTCTTTTTTTTTTGCTTTGTTTTTATTGGTGCGCTCATTATAATCTCACATAATTGTTGGGCTCTCTTGACATAATCATATGTACATAAAATTTATTTTGTTCCACTTCAGTCCCTGGTGACCCCTCTCTCCCTCCCCTCCTCTCTAGTCTTTTCTCGTTTCTTCTAATTTACTAGAATATCTTCCACTCATTTGTGTATTTTAATTGGTGTTTTATAGACACACATAAAGGTGGCATTCACTTGCTATTCACTTGCTATATTCACACATGCACATAGCGTCCTTTTGTCAAATTCATTCTGCAGGTCCTCTCCTTTCTGTCACTCTTCCCCCCTCTTGGTCTTCTCCTTCTATTCCCCTGATCTTCCCTCTATCTTTATCATATCTGACCTCCCCTCTTCCCCCCACCCCTTTATGTGCTCTAGCTTCTGCATATGAAAGAGAACATTCAACCCTTGACTTTCTCAGTCTGGCTTATATCACTTTAGCATGATGTTCTCTGGTTCCAACCATTTACCAGTAGATGCTATAATTTCATTCTCCTTCATGGCTGAGTAATACTCCATTGTATCTATTTACCACATCCATGGACACAATACCTTCATTTTATTTATTTATTTTGTATGTGGTGCTGATGATCGAACCCACTGAACCACAACCCAGCCCCAATACTAGCTCTTTACAAGTATAAAAATAATACATTTTCAAAACTTTAAATTATTGCATCTGTCATTGTTCTCCTAGTCCACTAAACTAGAGGCCTCGGAGTTATCTGTCATTCCACATATCCGGCCAAGCTTTCTCAAGATGAATATCAAGCACAGCCAAATAAATATCTGGGCCAGAGTCAAATCACTACTTTTACAAATATGGGCTTCACAATTTTCAGCTTTCAACCCTGCATGGATAAAATGAATCCATACTTAAAAGAGCCAGTAGAGAGAAAAAATTTAGTGTGAACATTGAAACCTACCCACAGAACACAGCACAATTATCCGGTATTCATACCCATGTAAACATACGTGTATTTTACTATTTCATGCAGTATTTAATTATAATGAAAATTTACTCCTCAGAAATGTAGTAATCAAAGTTTCACAGTGGTCCTGCCATCTCCACACCTGCACCCCAACACACACACACACACACACACACACACACACACACTCACACACACACACACGTACATACACAATCATTACCTTCACGTGGCCTTGACCACGGCTCCGAGACTCAACATCCCTTTGCAAATTGATATCTGCAAACCTTGTTGTAGCTTGTACCCATCAGTTCCAAACATCGCAAAGTTCCCCAGCTTCACAGAAAACAGGAAGATTCTCTCAGCTTGACATTCAAGTCTCTCAGAGTCTGGTCTCAGCTAAACTCCCAGCTGCAACTAGTCCCCCCTTCCAACTCCGTAAGATTGCCCATTTCCCCCTCAGGGCTTCCCTCACATCCTCTCCCCCGAAGACCACCGGAATCCACAATCTTCCAGAAGCTTCCCCTTACCTACCCAATCCACAGCAGTCCCCCTCTTCTAAGTCCCTGTGACTGCTGACACTTAATTGCGTGCTGCTTCTGTATGACAGTCCCTTGGTCATGTGTGATTGTAAGATCTCCTCAAGTAGAATCTAGTCCTGAAAGTGAGATTGAAGCTTTCTCTTTCTCGGGGTCACCGGGATGTCTGACAGAGAATCTTCTGCATCATTTTAGCACTTTGAATGAAGCCCAGGCTAAAAATGAGCTGACTTTAATGAATAGATATGGTAGGAAATTAAGAAAAAAATCATTCAGGATATATTCCCAAATATATCCTCGTGTGTCATTTTTTTTTAATCCTTAATTGGTCTGAACAAATCATGTCATTAAGAAACAGCCTCCTGAACACCTCCATCCCAGATCAATGAGGTGCTAAGCAGGAAGCTGCGGACTTGTCTAATAGGTTTTCCTAAGGTACTGAAAGGTCACATACAGACATGGAGGGGAGAGAGGGTCTGCCATACCCAGTCAAGGGCTCGTCTGAAGGAGGTGATCTGTATTGAAAGCTCAAGAAGCAGAAAGGGCAGCTTCTCCCCCCAAATCAGGTGGTGGAGTAGTTTGTACACATCGCCCTGGCTCTGCGGGTCTACACTAGAAACAGCCTTTGTCAAGATCCGAAAACTCAAAATCTCTTCCTGCCGACAGCAAACGTCTTCCAAGATGGTGACCCAGGAATCGCCCAGGTGTTGGAGGACTACTGGATCATGGCTAGCTCCCTCCCTGGAGCACACAACCATATGAGTTCTGAATTGCTCACAGGCAAAACCCCCACTGCAAGTCTGCCATTGGGTTTGGGGCTACTGTGTTCATGAAAAGACCACCATGCCTTCATTTTATTCATTTATTTTTTATGCAGTGCTGAGGATCAAACCCACGGCCTCACACACTAGGCAAGTGCTCTACCACTGAGCCACAACCCAGCCCCCATACTAGCTCTTTACAAGTATAAAAATAATCAATTTTCAAGAACTTAAATTATTGCATCTGTCATTCATTGTTTGCGTGTTGAATGCAAAAGACGTTAATTATTTCTAGTTCATTAAATTATGGAAGGGAAACAGCCACCAGTGCTCAGAGATCATAATCCAAAACTGAGAAGAACAAGGCTTAGCAAAAGGACCAAAGAACTACCCTCTATGAGGCACATCCTGAAGCAGACTTGGGTCAAGTGCCAAATCTCTTTTGCTTCTTGCAGGCCACAAAGGAAGAATCTCCAGAATAACAATGAAGGATGTTAAAAATGGTGATTCAAAATCCAAGACTGTTTCTCAAGGAAAGGAGGCAAGGCTACAAGATAGCAGAGAGCCCAGTGCCCCACCTGAAATCCTGATTTGCGCTTTGTTATGGTTTAGATGTGAGATGTCCCCCCAAAAGCTCATGTGTGAGACAATGCAAGAAGCTTTATAGGAGACATGATTGCATTATAAGAGTGTCAACCCAATCAGTGAGTTAATTCCCTATGGGATTAACTGGGTGGCAACTCAAGGCAGGTAGGGTGTGGCTGGAGGAGATGGGTCACTGGGGGGCGCACCTTTGGGGTATACATTTTGCATCTGGCCGGTGGAGTCTCTCTCTGCGGATCATCACCTGAGCTGCTTCCCTCCTCCATGCTCTCCTGCCCTGTCTTTCAGCCTCACCTGGAGCCCTGAGGAACGAAGCCAGCTGTCTAAGGACAGAGGCCTCTGAAACCAAGTAGACTCCCAAATAGACTCTTCCTCCTCTGCAATTGTCACACTTCGAAAAAGCTGACTAAAGCATAGTGCTCCTCGGATGATGTCATTAGGGTGAGGAGTGAACCAGAGAAGACTCTGAAGTACATAAACAAAGGCCAAAAGACCAGCATTGGGGCTGCTGGTGAACGTTCTATAGAAGAACAGGACAGGTCCACCCAGGTTCACAGGGCACATCTCCGGGGCCAGCCTCGCCTTCCCCCTCTCCACCTGGACAGCAGAAGAAAAGAGAACAGAGCTGCTCAGAGGCTCGGAAAGGGTCCCCAGGGACACCTGGCTGATTCTGTCTTGCTGTCCCACTGTTGGAAAAGTGAATATGGTCTCCGCTCCAAAGCTGGGTGGACACAGGGTCTGCATGCCTTGAGGACCAGCCACTGCCAGCCAGAGGGAGCAGGTGACTGAAGCAGCCAGGAGAAGAGCAGCTGCCCCCAGGCCCTGAGGGGAGGGGAGCTGCCCCCTGAGCTGAGAGGAGCAGGAAGAGCAGCCGACCCGCCCAGGGCTCCCCCCACTCAGCAAAGGAAGCTGATCCAGCCTCTGAGGGTGAATCAAGCTCATGAAGGAGTCCATCTGGGAAGTGGGTTGGAGACTCTGGGGAAGGGAGAGTCACTCAAGTGCGAGGGAGGTGGGGGGTTGGTACAACTGATGACTCAGACCCTTAAATTTGATCCTGAAGATCTAGGAGAACTTCCAGTGCCAAGTTCAGGGTCAGAATCCAAACTTCTGGGAAGTATCCAGACACAGAGGCACCGCAGGACCTTTGCAGGGCACACAAGGCACTGCATTTGCTGAGAGGAGCAGGAAGAGCAGCCGACCCGCCCAGGGCTCCCCCCACTCAGCAAAGGAAGCTGATCCAGCCTCTGAGGGTGAATCAAGCTCATGAAGGAGTCCATCTGGGAAGTGGGTTGGAGACTCTGGGGAAGGGAGAGTCACTCAAGTGCGAGGGAGGTGGGGGGTTGGTACAACTGATGACTCAGACCCTTAAATTTGATCCTGAAGATCGAGGAGAACTTCCAGTGCCAAGTTCAGGGTCAGAATCCAAACTTCTGGGAAGTATCCAGACACAGAGGCACCGCAGGACCTTTGCAGGGCACACAAGGCACTGCATTTGAAGGAGTTTCCCATTCTGCCAGGGAAAGATCCCAGAAGAGTCCAGTCTTTTTTTTTTTTTTTTTTTTTTTTTTTTTTTTTTTTTTTTTTTTTTTTTGTTTTTTTTTTTTTTTTTTTGTTTTTTTTTTTTTTTTTTTTTTTTTTTTTTTATTGGTTGTTCAAAACATTACACAGCTCTTGACATAGCATATTTCTTACATAAGCTTTGAGTGAGTTATGAACTCCCATATTTACCCCCAACGCAGATTTCAAAATCATATCATTTAAATATCCCCATTTTTACAAAATGCCATATTAGTAACTGTTGTATTCTGCTACCTTTCCTGTCCTATACTATCCCCCCTCCCCTCCCCTCCCCTCCCATCCTCTCTATCTACCCCATCCACTGTAGTTTATTTCTCTCCTTATTAATTTTCCCATTCCCCTCACAGCCTCTTATATGTATTTTTGTATAACAATGCGGCTCTCCCTCCATTTCCATGTAATTCCCATTTTCTTTCCCTTTCCCTCCCCCTTCATGTCTCTGTTTATTGCTAGTCTTTTCTTCCTGCTCTTCAAAAAATTAGACAGCAAGATAACAAATCACCCAATCAACAAATGGGCCAAGGACCTAAACAGACACTTCTCAGAGGAGGACATACAATCAATCAACAAGTACATGAAAAAATGCTCACCATCTCTAGCAGTCAGAGAAATGCAAATCAAAACCACACTAAGATACCATCTCACTCCAGCAAGATTGGCAGCCATTATGAAGTCAAACAACAACAAATGCTGGAGAGGATGTGGGGAAAAGGGTACTCTTGTACATTGCTGGTGGGACTGCAAATTGGTTAGGCCACTTTGGAAAGCAGTATGGAGATTCCTGGGAAAGCTGGGAATGGAACCACCATTTGACCCTGCTATTGCCCTTCTCGGACTATTCCCTGAAGACCTTAAAAGAGCATGCTACAGGGACACTGCCACATCGATGTTCATAGCAGCACAATTCACAATAGCTAGACTGTGGAACCAACCCAGATGCCCTTCAATAGATGAATGGATTAAAAAAATGTGGCATCTATACACAATGGAGTACTATGCAGCAATAAAAAATGACAAAATCATAGAATTTTCAGGGAAATGGATGGCACTAGAGCAGATTATGCTTAGTGAAGCTAGCCAATCCTTAAAAAACAAATACAAAATGACTTCCTTGATATAATGAGAAGAGTCCAGTCTTGAGAGCTGGCTTGATGGGGCTGAGGGTCAGGTTCCAGGGCAGGTACGTGACCCCTGGGGAGAGAAGGTAAATTTGTAAAATACGTTGTGGGTGAAAAGTAAACAACTCGCAGCCTGAAAGATCTCCAGCTGAAATTATCTGAAGAAATTATGAAGTTTTGAGAATTTATTCTAATCTCTATAGCAAAGGTCTATTTTCGACTTTTTTTTTTTTTTTGGCTTAGAAAATAAAACCATAACAATCTTTGGAGTCTCTTCACTGAGACTTATATTCCTGTGGTGTTTTCATACTGTAGAAAAATTAGACAAAACAGAGTTATTTGAAATAAGCTCACAGGAGAAAGAGAAAAAATAACTTGACTTTCATTTTATTTTAATCAGGAAAAATCTGTTATATTTGCTACCATTTACAGTGGCTGAAATCATCAACTTTATATCTTGAACTTGGTTTTTCTAAGGTACTAATCAGCTTGAAAATGGGTTATAAAACATTGATTTAGAAGTTTTATATTTTTACTTTAATGATAAAAACAGTTGAAGAAACAAGTGATATAATATGCCCAGTGATAACAACTGCTACAGGTAATGATCTTAGGAAGTAGTTAACAAATTTTATTTTAAAAGGTCAATTTACTATTCTGGTAATAGATTTGAGGAATATGAGTTCTCTGTAGAACTTGAGTAGCTGACTGCCTTTTCTACACATTGATGGACTTTTCAATATTGTATTTTCATTTAATATGAATTTCATTTAGGGTATTTAAGGATTAAAACTAAGAGACATTTTAGCTTTATGAATCAACATGTTCTTACATACTGATTTTTTTTCTTTTTGTACCAGCAATTAAACCCAATGGTGCTTAAACATTAAACCACATCCCCAGCTCTTCTTATGTTTTATTGTGAGACAGGGTCTTCTAAATTGCTTAGGGCCTTCCTAAGTTGCTGAGGCTGGCTTTGAACTTGCAATCCTTCTGCTTCATACTCCCACGATTATAGACGTGTGCCCCCACATCTGGCCTTACTGATTATTTTAGATTTATTTTTTTTTTATCAGAGAAAACTTTTCTTGAACACTTTTTCTTTTCCAATTAAGCAATTTGTGGTAAAGTCAAGGTCTCTTACATTATACCGAATATATTTAATGCTTTTTTTTCCTGAATTCTGTCTTTATTTACATCAAAATATGGGTTATCTTTCCATCTTTTAAATGCATGATTATACAGCAGGTATTCTATTAGTTGTCTGAAGGGAGCTCATGCCTTTCTAAGAAATAAGGGTTTGTTTGTTTTTTTTTAAACAAAATCTAAAAGTAAATTCTAAAAGAGAACTGAATTCTAGAGTTTGATATACTACTAAATTAGCAAGATTCTTTGGTGGTTTCTTAATTTGAAACTAAAGTATCCCTCCCTGGCCCATTCATGGAAACCTGTGTGTCTTAACCACTGGAAAACTGCAGCAGTGGACTCTCAGACCCCACCATGGAGGTCAGGGTGCCTGGGTGAGGAACGCTGCCCATCATGAGCCCCTGCAAACTCAACTGCGAGGCCATGGCAGTAGGGCCCTGGACAGGGATGATTGGCTGTTCTCTTTGGCTGAGGAGTCCACTGGTAATAGCAGGGTTTCATCCCAGCCCCTACACCCCTCAGGATTCTGTGTGGTTCTTGGGGAACCAGTGGACATGCTTTGGCTGAGGGGATCATTGTACCACATGCTGCCAAATATTTGACCTAATGTACAAGTCTATGATGAAAACAGTCACTACCTCCATTGATCCACAGCTCAATTTGCTGGTGGATGTGTTTTTAATTGTACATGAAAAATGGCCAATAGTAAAGGATTTAAATATACTCTTTGACTTCCCGTTCACACAAGACAGAGCAGGCCCATTTCTCCCACCTCTTCCTGACAATAAGTACAACTCTAATCCCTGGAAATAGCACAAGAGGAAATGAAAATACTTTGCTAAAGCGGAAAGAGGAAGGAGAAGCTGTTAGAGACGCTGTACATGGGAACCACATAGCGGCCAGGCATCTCGAGATTAACCACCCACAACTGGCAACAGAAGGTGTCCAAGATGGCTTGTTCCCCCAGAGAACCGAACTAGAGTCTCACCACCAACACCAGGTGAGTCAGGTACAACAGGCAAGACAGAAAAACTTTGTCAGCCCTGCTAAAACAAAGCAGCCCTCCAGACCTGAGATGTCCTTCTGGCAGAGGGGAGCAGCTGGCCAAAGGAATCCTGCCACCAGTACCTGATACACAAGAGTCTTTGCTCCTTTAGGAATTAGACTCTCTCTCCTACCTAGAGACAATAAGCAGCTGGCCTGGCAAACCAGGGGCATCCCACCCCAACAGATCACCCAGCCTGGAAAGCTTCACTTTCTCAAAGCAAGTAAAATATACCTAAACTAATAGAAATGGATATACAGCCTACAGAAGAATGTGGGTTGCAGCTAATGCAGTACTGATAGGAAAACTGATAGTTCAGGGTAGAAAAAGGAAATAAGTAGTCTAAGCTTCTGTGTCATGAAACTAGAAAATAAAGCAAAATGGACCTAAAGTAAGGCAATAATAGAGATACTAGCAAAAATCAGTGAAATTAAAACTAAGAAAACAGTAAAGAAAATAAATGAAGCAAAATATCTGCTTCTTTGAAAAAGTCACTAAAATTGATAAAATTGATAAAACTTCAATAAGACTAACAAAGATTAAAAAGGATAGATTACTAATATCAGGACATAAGCAGGGACTATCATTGCAGACCTTGAAGCCATTGAAAGAAAAATAAGGAACTATTAAGAACTTTATGTTTGCTTGTAAATCTGCCAACTATAAGAAATGTACAGATTCCTCAACAACAGATTTCAATAGTCCCATAACCATTAAAGAAATTGAATTTGTAATTTAAAAGTTCTGAAAAAGAATCTCTAAGACCAAATGGTGTTGCTGAAGAATTCTACCAAACAATTCAAACCATGGACACATTTTCTTTCCTCAAAAAAAACAGAATCAAAGGGAGGACTTAACACATTTTTTGAATGTTACCCTCATATCAAAACTAGAGAAAGCAAAAAAAAAAAAAAAAAGGAAAACAATAAAACCCTATCTCTCATAAGTATAGACCAAAATAAACTCTCAAGAAAACATGAGCAAGTCAAATCTAACAGGGAATTAAATGAATTTTGCATCATGACTAAATGGGATCAAGTGTCCAAGGCTGATCCAACATTTAAATTTAATCTATATGTAATCCACCATTGACAGGACAGAAAAGAAAAGCTATATGGTTATATCAATTGATGCTGAAAAATCATTCAACAAAAGACAATGCCCACTTATGATAAAAACTCTAACCAAGTTATGAATAGAGGGAATGTCCTCAATTCAACAAAATTTACAAAATTTTCATAGGCAACAACATACTTAATGGTGAGTCTATCCCCCTAAAGTCAGGAGCAGACATGACTGTCTATTCTCTACTCTTGTTCAACATAGATTGGAAGTTCTACCTGCATCAATAAAGCAAAAAAAAAAATTAAATTAAATTATATATATATATATATATATATATATATATATATATATATATATATATATAAATTGCAAAGGAAGAAACAATACTGTTCCTAATTGAAGGTGACATGATCATCTACTTTAAAAATTCAAGGAATCTACAAAAAAATTTAGAACCAACAAGTAGATTCAGTGAAGTCACAGGTTATCACTTCAACAGGAAAAGTTAATTGCATTTCTATGTGTAGATGGTTCCTGACTTAAATGGTTACTTAACAATTCTTTGACTCTATGATTGTGCAAAAGCATTTTTTTAAATTTTTGCTGCAGTATTCAATGCATCATGTAAATAGTTTAGTCAAGGTTTTTGTTTGTTTGTTTGTTTGTTTGTTTGTTTGTTTTTCCAGCAGGACCAGATGACCTAACAAGAACAATTTTAGAGGAGAAGAAGTTTTTTTGGAACATGGTTTCCGAGGTCTCAGTGAAATGGAGGGCTCCATGGCTCTGGGCCTGAAGGGAGGCTGAACATCATGGCAGAAGGGCATGGAGGAGGAAAACAGCTCAGGACATGGCAATCAGGAAGCAGGGAGAACTCTGCTCACTAGGAACAAAATATGAATCCCAGAGATACTCTCTCAGTGACTGACATCTTCCAGCCACACCCTACCTGCCGACAGTTACCACCCAGTTAACCCATATCAGGGAATAATGCACTGATTAAGTTAAATCTCTCATAATCTATTTTTTTCTTTTTTAGCCTCTGAATGTTCTTGAATTGGTTCACACAAGAGCTTTGGGGGACACCTCATGTCCAAACCATAATAATAATATATTCAATATTTTATTTTTCAACAGACTTTGTGATACATGGTTTTTCCCAACTGTAGACTAATGTTAGTTTGGTCAGAATCTTGGCTACATGTAAATGTAACCCCATTTTAAGTCAAAGAGCATCTGTAGTAACAAGGTTCATGGACTGGAAGACTTAACAACTATATAGCTTTATGGGTTGACGTATCTCTTATCAAAATCCCAGGAAGATTGTGTTGTTGTTTTTATTGACATAGAAAAGCTTATTTTAAAAGTTATGGAAAAACCCTAATCCCAGACTAGATCAAATGATCTTGGGGGGAAAAAGGGGATGGAAATCACTGTAGTCCATGTTAAGGATGATCACATAACTCTAGTAATCAAAACTGTGCAGCATTGATGGCAGATAGTTGCATAGATCAATGGCTGAAACAAAGAAACAAGAAAAATAAATAAACTCACAGAAATAAAACCAAGCCCCAGAAGAGTAAGCAGGCGGTACAATCCAAGGAACCCAAGGAAGACCACTGGTCACACCTTTACTTCCTGGTTCATCACAACTTTTCCATACAGAACTTTAACAGAACAACAAGGCAATTAAGTGGACAAAAGATACTCTTTCCGACAAATGAGACTGAATATCTTGGACATCTGTGGCTGCCTTACACTTTACACAAAAATTGGCTCAAAATGAGTCAGAGACATAAATGTAAAGTATAATAAGTATAATAAGAAAAACTTAGACAAAAAATGGATGAGAAAACTGGGGGGATCTAAGGCTTGGCGAGTAGTTTTCAAACTTGACATCAAAAGTCTGATTAAATAATGAACCACCCTAGGTGCCCTTCAACAGACAAATGGATAAAGAAAATATGGTGTGTGTGTGTGTGTGTGTGTGTGTGTGTGTGTGTGATGGAATATTACTCAACCTTAAAGAAGAATGAAATTATGGTATTTGCCGGTAAAAGTATGCAGCTGGAGAATATCATGCTAAGAGAAGCCAATCCCAAAAAACCAAAGGCTGAATGTTTTCTCTGATATGTGATTGCTAATTCACAATAAGTGGGTAGGGGGTGGCTAGGGAAGAATAGAGTTACTTTAGATAAGGTAGAGGGGAGTGAAGGGAAGGGAGGGGATATGGGGAGTAGGAAGGGCTGTAGAATGAAACAGACATTATTACCCTATGTACATATGTAATTATATAACCAGTGGGATTCTGCATCATGTACAACAGGAAGAATGAGGAATTATACTCCATCTATATATGATGTATCAAAGTGCATTCTATGTCATGTATAACTAATTAGAACAATTTTTTTAAAATGACAAATGGGATCTAATCAAAATAAAGGATCTTCAAATGAAAAGATAAGTAACCAGAAGAAACTATTTGCAAACCATCTGTCAAAGGATCAGTATCTAGACTGTTTAAAGAACTTAAAATCAGTAAAAATAAATCTAGCTAGGAAATGGACACTAACAAATATTTCAGGGGGAAAAAGATATATATGTAGCAGAAAAATATTTCTGCACAGCTAAGGAAACAATCAACATACAGAGGGAAAACCCTAGAAGAGAAAGAAAATATTAGCAAACCACGCATCTGATAATGGGCTAATATTGAAAATACATAAGGAACCCAAGCAACTCATTAGTAAGAAAATAATCTGATTAAAAATGGGCAAAGAGCTTGAATAGACATCTCTCAAAGAAGATATACAAATGGCCAACAAAAAAATGAAAAAATATTAATCATCAGGAAAATGCAAATGAGAGCCACAGTGGAAATATTGCCTCACACCTGTCAGAATGGGTGTTATCAAAAAGAGAAAAAATAGAAGGTATGGGCAAGGATGCAGGGAAAAGAGAACTCTTGTGTACTGTTGGAGGAGATGTAAATTATTGCAGCCACTGTGCAAAACAGTGCAGAGGTTCCAAAAAGAAACCATGAGTTACTATATGATTCGGATTTGGCAAATATCCAAAGCAACTGAAAGCGATACATTGAAGAGATATTGTACTCATTGTTCCCACCAGCCAACATATGGGGACAATGTCTGTGTCCATCAACAGATGAATGGGTAAAGAAAATATGACACACACAAGCACACACAATTCAGACTTAAAAAGAAAGAGATTCTGTCATTTCTGGCAACATGGATAATCCCAGAGGACACCATGATAAGTGAAATAAGCAGGCACAGAAAGAAAAATATGGCATGGTCTAATTTAGAGGTGGAATCTAAACAAGTGGAGCACATAGAAATAATCCAATGGTGGCTACCAGAGGCTGGGGAAGGAGGGTAGGAATAGTTACTGACCTAAGGGTACAAGGTTTCAATCAGACAGAAGGAATACATTTTAAAGATCTATTACATAGTAGCAGGGACTATGGTTAACAATGATGTATCATATATTTCAAAATGGCTGAAAATTTGATTTCAAATATTCTCACGACAATAAATAAATATGTGAAGCAATATATATATATAAAATCATAATACGATTTAATCATTCCACATTATATCAATATGTGTATCGATATTTATATATTCTACATATATGAATATATGTATCAAAATATCATATGACATTCCATACATAAACACAATTATTTGCTCCCAATTAAAAATTACATAAAATAAAAGCATTATAGTAATAATCAAAAAACTATGTACAAATAGCAAATAAACACAAAAATACTTTTGATATTATTATACCTCAAAGGATTGTAAGATTAACCACAATGGTATACCACCATATAGCTATAAAAATTGTGTGGGATACCACCATACAGCTATCAAAATGGTTAAATTTAAAACTGACGACAACATCAAATATTGGCAAGGCTGAAGACAAATTGAATCACTCTCGTATTGCTTGTGAGAATATAAAATCATACAGCCAATCCAGCACTCAGTTTAGCAGTTTATCATAAGACTAAACATTCAATTACCATACAACCAAACAGTCATATCCATGGACATTATTACACAGAAAAATAAAACTTTGTGTTCACACAAACACACACACACACACACAAAAAAAAAAAAAATCCCATATACCCATGTTGATAGCAGCAATATGTCGTTTAACAAGCAGCTGATTGAGCAAACTGTGGTACATCTGCACAATGGACTGTCTGTCACTCAATGATAACATGGAACTAACTTGATAGACACAACTACTTGAATGATTCTACAGGAAACTATGCTATAGGCCAAAAAGAATAAGCAAACTATTCAAAACATTATATATCACATCCTTGTATTTATATGACATTCCTGAAATGAGAAGAATATAGAAAAGGATGAATGGTTAGTGGTTGTCCTGGTCAAAATCATGGGTGGCATAAGGGTGGCTGGTGTGGTTATAAAATGACCTTATAAGGGATCCTTGTGGTGACAGAGCTGTTATTATCATTATTTTGTTATTATAATGCAATTTTGCAACATATTGTCATTCAAGTAAACCAGGAGGTACTAACTACCTGGATCTCTTTGTAATATTTCTTACAATGCATAAAAACATAGAATTACTTCAAAATAGTTTAATTTATATAAAAAATAAAGTGGGTGTGTGATGATGTCACAGTCTTTGATGGAAACTCCTAGCCAGTCCAGGATTCTCTCTGGCAGGCCAAAGTTCACTGCCCACTTCTGGAGCAACACCACTTGCAGGGCAATGATTGACACGATGGGGAACCTACTGGGACCCTCCTTGAACAACTGTGACATCCACTCCTGCTTCTTCCTCTAGTGTCCTCTGTGCTCCTAAATTTTTACCTTTTCCAGTTAGTCTAGGACATCTTGGATTCTTTTTTGACTCTTTCTCCTACCCAAAAATTATCAGAGGAGAGGGGGGGAAAAAAACTTGACAAATGACTCTGTTTTAGTACCACTGAGCTCAATTCCCCCTGAAACTGGATCCATGCAAGAGCCATGAATGAGGAATGTGCTGAGAAATCCACTTTTCTCATGCTACATTTTCTTGAAAACCTCCCGTGCTGTTATTTAGACAACCGCAGCTGTTCCCCTAAGAGGACTGGGGATTTGGAGAAGGGATAAGGGATCTGTACCAACCAGGACCCTTTAAAATGCCACCCACCCAGAAGAATAGCCAGGACATTGTGTGAAAAGAACCTCACTGTGTCATCTAAAGCACACACTTTGTTTTCTGGTCCCCACAAGTGTTCCATCCCTCTGGACCAGGTCATCACAGGCATGCATAAATGTTTTCTTCAACATCAATTCCCAATCCCCAGATGGCCCAACTTTGAAGTGAAAAGAAATCTATTATTTCACTCTGGGTTTCATATTTTAATTTGTCAGAATACTTAGAATTTTTATCAGATTCTTTTTATCTTTCTGCAGCTGGAGTGCCTTGGGAAGGAGAGCATCACATCTATTTACAGAGTAAAGAAAGGAACAGGAAGCACAGGTACTGCCATCCAAGAGATCAAGGCGGGGGCAGCAGGCTATCCCTCCCTGTAGTGTAGAACTCTCCAAGTGAAACCTGGTCTCTGATGTTCCTCATCATGCTTAGTCCTCCATGGAGAACATGTGCATGGGTCCCAGATTATTTAGGACATGTGAACTTTTCATCAATATTCAACTGGTTTTTCTGATTTGGGTTTCAATACTAAAATTGCCCAAAGAGCTTTTAAAACATATAATTTTCATCTGTGACTTTGACATCCTCGGATTCAACCAACCGAGGATCAAAAATATTCTGGAAGAAATACTGCATTGATCCTGAACATGGAAAGACTGTTTGGTTTTTTTTCCTTGTCATTATTCCCTAAAAATACAGTGTAATAACTTTTTTTCAATATTTTTTAGTTGTCAATGGACCTTTATTTTACTTATTTATATGCGGTGCTGAGAATTGAACCCAGTGCCTCACACATGCCAGACAAGGGCTCTACCACTGAGCCCCAGCCCCAGCCCAGTGTTATAACTCTTGATGGAGCATTGTCCCTGTATTGGATATTATACAGAATCTAGAAGTGATTTGAAGTGTAGGGAGGGTGTGTGTAAGTTGTAGGTTATACCACAGAGCTTTACATAAGGGACCTGAACTTTTGAGGATTTGGTACTGAGGCGGGGGATGGAGGTGCTGCTTCCTGGTACAAATCCCTGGTGGGTGCTGAGGAATGATGTGCAGATGCCCAGCTGACACAGGAACTGCTCTTCTATATTTGGTGTGGGGTAGATCCTTGGCCCTTGGTAACCACCCTTCTCCTCTGCACTTTTATGAAATTAGCATGGTTTGGGTTTGTCTGTTTGTTTCTTTGTCTTTCTCCTCAGTGATGCAGATTGATTCCAGGGGTGCTCTACCACCCAGAAACATCCTTTTAGTGTTTCTTTTGAGACAAGGTCTCCTTAAGTTCCCGTGGCTATCCTGGAACTTGCCATCCTCCTGCCTCAGATTTCCTATTCTGGGGCCATTGCCCTAGAATCAGAAGGCTTGTTTGAAGGTTCCACCTGTAATTACAATGCCCACCCTGGCTAAGAACACTGGATGTCAGAAACTAAAAACGTAAGCTACTTGAATGCATCTGCGAAGGCAGACACTCTCCCAACCTCCAATGCTGTTAGGGAACGGGCTGACTTTTCTCAGTTGCTGCCCCTTGGGCCCACCTGGTTCCCTCTTTAGGGCAGGGCAGGAACCTCTTATCTCCAAAAGGAAACCCTCTCTTCCCTGGATTCCCCCAGCAATTCCCCACCCCTTCTCCCCTCTGCCTCTCTCCACTCCTTTTGTGTCTCTTGCAACTTCCTCTAAGTAAGTAAGCATCCAAGAATCTCGATCATGGTGTATACCTCCATATTAATTTTGAATAAATTGAATAGATATATAATTTCACAACTTGAAACCTAGGTGCGTGTCTTACTCTCTGCAATACCCTTTCTCCCTACCTGGTCCAGTGTTTAAACTCATGTGGATCACTTAAAATTCAATTCTCTTTTCTAGTGCTCTGCAAGTAGACAGCAAACGCAGGCACTTCCTCCCTTATGCCTTAGCAGCATAAGCTTTATTGTAGTCTATTGTGAATGATCTCTTGCTTACCTGTTTCCACCCAATAAACAGTAAAATCCTTAAGGATGGGAAGATGGAACATGACTTATTGAATATTAATTCTGATTGGAAGAATTAATAATTTTGTCTGAATGCATTTAAGGAACATTATCTTGTGCCCACAACTGTGTCCATGCTACTTAGATGAATTTAGTTACAACTTCCAATTTATTTTTCAGTTGCAATAAAAACATGATTCTGTTATTTCTCATATCACCATCATGTTATTTCTCTTGATGATATGAGAAATAATAAATAATATTTACTCCCAAATACCCTCTCAAAGATGTAAAAGAGTTAATTAGAGGAATGGTTATATGTCTGTTTAAATCCTTAGACATTTCCTTGGAGAAAAAGCAAAACTGTAAATTGATACGAGATGGTGAACAGGGCTAACCCAGTTGGGAAAAATGAAATATTTAGTATCAGAATAATCTGGATTTGTTGAAAATAGAAGTCTAGAGATTTGGTGTTTGGGGCTTACTGGTTTTGAACAAATTTCTGAGCATTCTTTTGGATACATCCTGTTAATATTTAAAAAATCCATCTGGCATTAGATTACCAGGAAGTTATGAGAATCACAGCTCTGACTCTATTCTTAAAGTTTAAAACCAAAAGATACAAGTCAACGTACTGCTACCTATTGCTCTAAGTACCCTGCAGAATTCCAGATTTAAAGACTAATAGAAATGAGCACTGGCATTTAGGGAAATTAAAGTTGGTTCAGGCATTAATAATAATGATAAAAGACTTCAGATAATATCTCAGGATCCTAGACAGTTGCATGGGAAACCTCTTTCACCAACAGACACATGAGATTATAAACATTTCTATTAAAAAAAAAAACTAAAATAACAGCAACGAAAGTAACGAACTAATTCAGGAGAAATGAATCATATACAAGTTTACTATGTCCCCAAATCAGAGACCATACACTGAACAAATGAACAACACCCAATAAAAGCTTATGTGTATTTATTCACTTTTTTTTTGCCTGTTTTATAGACCAGCTATATTAAACATAGAAGGGCTATGAGATGTTCACCTCCCCATCAATTTTGTTACTTTACTAATCACAACCTCTTGCATTAGGAGTTTTGGGTGTTCTGAATTAAATAATGTATGTACTGTTCCTTCCTCTGAGGAATGTAAGGCATAAACAAATGGCATCTGAGGTGTTTGGGGGTGAACAAAATCATGCAGGCACTCTCTTTCTCAGATTAAAAAAAGCCAAGACTTTGTAAGATCAGTAGTTTATACAGAGAATGTGAATGGATTAATATCTAAACTATGTCTGTCTACGTCTGTGAGGTGATGAGTGTGTTAATCAGCTTGTTTTATCCATTACTGCACAATGTATGTATGCACTGTAAAACTCATCTTTGACAACCAAACCATAATTTAAAAAGGGACGGAGGGAAGGAAGGGTGGGAGGGAGAAGAGGTCACCATTCTATCCCATCTTCATGCTTCTTTATCTTCCTATTTTCAAATCAAAGAGACGACACATTGACAAAGACAATGAGAAATATCAACAACATTCACTTCACTTGATGAAGAAATGCATTCAAAATACTGTGGACAGTTGCCCGGCAGCTGCCTGAATGGCCTCCAATATGGTGGACTCACTTTCTACACCCCTCATTCTCTTTGGAGGTGGAGGTTTTCCATTTTCGCGTCATGTACCACTCATTCCTGGAGTGAAGCAGAGATTGAGCTCGCTGCTGCCAGACCCCATCTCAGCCAGTCCCTGGTCTTCTAATCCACAAGTGGAATCTCCCTCCACCTGGGACATTTGAGTGACAGCTTCACAGGCCATGCCCTTTCCTCTGGTGAACTCCATTAAGACCCATTTCCATGGCAGGAGGGGACCCATCACACTGAAGATGAGCCAGCAAGTCCCTTCACTGGACCCTGTATCTGTTTCTACTCATGAAACGTCAGTGTCATCTGTGACTCAGGGGGTGGAGCTGGTCTCCAAGTATCCCAGTGCCCAGGGGCCTCTCTGCCCTCTCTTGCCCTGAGGTCGCGAGGCTGGAACTAGTTTTGGCTAAAGGATTCTGAACAAAAGTGACAAGTGGCAAGTGTCACTTCCTGGCTGGACAGCCACCATGTCCCCTCCTCTCTCTCTTTTACTCGTGTGATCACACTGAAGATGTATTGCATAGAAAAAGGCCAACTTGTTAGAGCAAGTAATCAATTCGCTGTTAAGCTACTGTTATTAAGTTACTGTTATTTGGAGGAATTGTGTATATATTTTAAAATTATTTGTTTTTATTTACTGCAGAGCCTATCTTATCTTATTATGATTATATTGTTATATTTTCTTATTATGATTAATAAATGTCCATATCATTTTATATGAATTTCTTTTATGCTACATTTATTTTCTTTCATTGTTTAAATTTTTTTTTTTTTTTTTTTTTTTGGTACAGGGGGTTGAACTCCATGGCTATGTAACCACAGAGCCATGTCCCCAGCCCTTTTTATTTTTTATTTAGAGACAGGGTAAGTTGCTGAGGCTGACCTTGTAATGCTCCTGCCTCAGCCTCCTGAGCTTCTGGGATTACAGGCATGGGCCACCACACCGGGCGGACTGGTTGAATTTGATAGCATTTTACCCTAGTCCCTGAGGCAGCAGCTAAGGAGATGTAACTTTCCTCTATAAGGTAAAAATAAAATGCTTAAAAATTATTTAGCTAATACTTATTAAAATAGTACCAGATAATCTCACTATACTAAATTGGATGAATCAGAAATTTGGTTTGAAATGTTTTGAATATTTCAAAAATTTTGCCAGGTTATTATTGCTGAGAAGTACATTGTAAAGCATGTGGTCATTCTAACTTCTTTATCAACTGCTGACTTTTACATTTAGATTATAGACCAGACAATTTGTACAGATACACCATTAAATGTTGTAAAACAACTCATTCTTTTCCAGTTCATTGTATTTTTACCTTCTATGGCCCTAGTGTGATGATTCCCCCCTTATCTGCAGTTTTTCTTTTTCTGGTTTCAGTTACTCTCAGTTACCTCCAAATATATTAAATGGAAAATTCCAGAAATAAACAATTCATAGATTGTAAATTGTACCTCATTCTCAGTAACATAAGTAAACTTTTTACTGTCTCACTTCATCCTACCTGGGACATGATTCATTCCTTTTCTTCTGTGTGTCCACACTGTATATGCTACCCACCCATTAGTTACTCATCAGATTGGATAGTCCAATATCATAGCACTTGTGTTTAGATGATCTTTCTGTGGTAGCCTCATGTTGTGTCACAATGCTTGTGTCATTCTCCTCACCTTTGTTCTCATGTAGGCACTGAATCATCTCATAATCTCAATAAAGGTAAGTACACTGCAATCAGAATGCCAATTATCAAGAATACAAATAATCATTAGTATTGGTGAGGATGTGGGAAAAAGGTGCACTCATACATCACTGGTAGGACTGCAAATTAGCGCAACCATTCTGAAAAGCAGTATGGAGATTCCCCCCCCCCCAAAAAAAAAACAAACTAGGAATGGAACCACCATATGAACCAGCTATAGCATTCCTCGGCATATATCCAAAAGATTAAGATCAGCATACTATAGGGATATAGCCACATCAATGTTTATAGTAGCACAATTCACAATAGCCAAGCTATGGAACCAACCTAGGCGCCCTTCAACAGAAGTATGGATTTTAAAAATGTGATACACACACACACACACACACACACACACACACTGGGATATTACTAAGCCATCAAGAAGAATAAAATTGTGGCATTTGCCAGTAAATGGATGGAATTGGAGACCATGATGCTACATTAAATGAGCCCGATCCAGAAAGTCAAAGGTCAAAGGTTTTGTCTTAAACATGAAAGTTAGACTAAAATGAGGGGAGTGGGGAGAAAGAAAAGAAGTGAAAAGGAGGATAGTTCTTTGAAAATAAAAGAAAGATCAGTGGAGTAGAGAAAGGGGTTTGAGATGGAGGAAGGAGGGATGGGAAAGGGGAGGACAGTGGAATCAATGGGGCCTGACTCTCCCTTGTACGTGGATGAGTGTGCCCCAGTGAATCTCACCATCATGTGTGTCCTCAGGCAGTAATTTAAAAATTATAAATCAATAGAAGAAAGATTAACTATAGAGTCTAGGAAAGAGAATGGGTGTGGGGAGAGGAGAGAAGGGGGATGTAGTGGGGCCTGAATAAGAGAAAACGACAGGGCACGCTTGTATAGCTATGAACCCTAATATGGTGTGCACCTACAATGGACTACTAAAAAGTAGAAATGAGACCAAAAGAAAGGCTTCGTCCCTGGAAAAATGAAAGAAAAGTGAGTACGATATAGTATTTTGAGAGAGCTCTCCTTCACATACCTTTTTCCGTATCACATTGCCACATGGTTCCACTTTGTTACTGGGCCTGGTTACTGATCTCTTACTGCCTTCTTTACCAACTGAGCTTTTCTGTGGGTGGACATAGAGGAAAGGCGGAGTGTGTACAGAGTCCTCAGGACTGTCCATAGGGAGCCCTGGACTGTACCCCCCGTGTGCAGGGAGGACCACTGTAGTAAAAGTGGGGTGTGTAGAATGTAGACACCCTCAGAAAAAGGCCCATGGAGTATTTTCGAGTCCTCCCTTGTGCCCAGGATAGTGATAGTCCCATCACACACAATGAGGAACAGGTCCTGGGCAAGGGCTCCAGCTATGGATTCTTCTCAATTCCAGCCCTCGACCACCGTGGGGCTGAGACGAGTCAGGTCACTCAGGTCACGTATCAGGCTTCTCTTGGGTGTGTTCAGGAGAAGGACCCCTCTTCATGGGCCCCTCAGGCACACCTGAGTCAGAACTCCGAAGTGGGACTTCGGAAGGTGAAGGCTCTTGATCAGCCATGTCCTGAACCCTGCAGCTCTTGTAATGACTTTTACCTCCTCACCTGACACAGCTAGAGACCCCATCCTCAAACCTCCTTTCTTCTCTCTCTCTCTCTCTCTCTCTCTCTCTCTCTCTCTCCCTCTCTCATCCAAATCAGTTCTTCAACTAATATTTCTACCTACCTCCAAACTACATCTCATCTCCAGACACATCTTCATTTCCAAAGTGTCATCTTCTCTTGCATCCCCTACAGATGGATTGCACATTATACTAACTCTTCTCAAATCAATATTTTTTTTATTTATTCTGTTTAGATATACGTGACAGTAGAGTGTATTTTGACATATTATACATGCACAGAGTATAACTTATTCTAATTGTGGTTGTACATGCTGTGGAGTTACACTAGCCATGTATTCATATTTGAAAGTAGAAGAGTTTTGTCCGATTCATTCTACTGTCTTTTCTATTCCCAATCCCATCCCTTCCCTTCATTTACCTTTGTCTAATCCAATGAATAGATTAGACAAAACTAATTGTGTGTTAGCATCCACTTATCAGAGACAGCACTTGGACTTTGGGTTTTGAGATTGGCTTATTTCACTTAGTATGATAGTCTCCAGTTCCACCCATTTATTGGCAAATGCCATAATTTCATTCTTCTTTATGGCTGAATATTATTCCATTGTGTATATAAAACCAGAATGATATCCCAGCAGCACAAATCAACAAATCTTAAGAAAACTTGTTAATGGCCATTGTGAATATTTCAAAGAGAGGGTGAAGGAAATAAAAAAAAAAGAAGAAGCACTCTAACACAAATTAGTGGGACACATCCCCTCCCTCTCTTTCCAGCCTAGAAGAAACTGTGAAGTTCCTGACCAGACTGATGCAAAAAGATGAGCTAAGCAGGCTGCCCCAAGGAGATATGGACTCCATACTTCAGGAAAACCACTGGATGCCCTGAGTGTCTGATGAATGAATTGCATTAACGCTGATGGAAAAGGAATTGGGTTCGTTTGCAGCAGGGCTACATCAGTGACCAATGGATTGTAGACAGGAAACGGACAACGGAAACCCAAACAGGACAAATGAGTGGCACTGAAAACACAGGAACTGGAGGTGAAGACCGAGGTGAGGTAAATCTAAGTAAGGCAGGAAGAAACAGAGTGGAATCTGGCGAGTGCTAGGATGGAGCCATGTGGCAGGGACTCTCCTGCGCAGAGTGCCCATGGACAGTGAGAGCCGGCCTGGGGGCAGAGCTCAGGGTTTCAGCGGGGAGCTCTCCACCTGCTGAGCCATTTCGATGTCAAAGTAAGCCCACCTAGAACTTTCCACCACCGAGAACTTTCAGAACAGTTTCTTCTCATTTGTGCCTTCTTCGGGAGTTTGAGCATAAAATGTTTACAAACAGCTCCTGCTTCAAAAGAATTCAGAGCTCACAGATCCTGCCACCCACAGCCAGATTCCTACGGTGGTTCATGAGTCACTCATACCTGTAGCCACACACAGTAAAGTGTTTTTGAAAACAACATGGGGTCCAGTCTTAATCCTCTGATCCTTCAGTAGCTAGGCAGTCAAAAATCCAGATCTTGAAATAACAATCTTTTTTTAAATACCTGGTAATGCTGTTAGATTGGACACGGTTAACTGGAGTCAGCCTGGAGGACTGGAGTCTGCCCTGGTTAGCTCCTGGTTGCCCCCCCCACCCCAGGTTTGGGTCTGAATGCAGCATGGACACTAACTCCACCCTGCCCCACAAGAGGAACCAAAAGAACTGTCCATAGGACTCGACAGAGTCCTCTTTATTCCTCGACATGGAAGACATGTCCACCAGTCCAAGTGTATTAGGGTTCTCTAGAGCAACAGAATCAATAGGAAGTATAATTATAAAAACTGGACTTATTAGGTTGGCTTACATGACCAGAAGCTGGAGAGTCCACGTCTGGCCATCTGCAGGCTGGAGAGCTGGGAGAACCAGTAGCTGCACAGTTCAAGAGGCTGAAGCCCCAGAACAAGAGAGATCCACGGTGCTACCCTAGCTGAGACGGAAGGCTTCTGCAGAATCCCTGGCAGAGTCCACTTTGGAAGATTGAAAAAGCGAGAGTCAGCCTCAGATGATGGCAGCAGCAATCCAGGACCCATTCAAGAAGAACCGGGCTTGCATCTACAGCTGCTTCCTTGTCCTTCCAACTTTTACTCCAACCAAGTCATCATCCTATTGGACAGTACTGGTCTCATGTAGGGAGGGTCTCCATTTCAATTAGCTACCCCACATGCCAATCATTCCTAGACACACCCTCATCTGCATACCCATACACCTCTTCATAATAGGCTTCTCTTAAACCAATCAAGTTGACAACTCAAATTAACCATTACATCCTGAGTGCCTGGAGATTTTAATTCCACTTATTAAAAGTGGTCTTGGGCAGGCTTCTCCAGCTATCTCCCTTCTGCTCTCTGCTTGTTGAGTTCCTGGTATTCTTTAACAGAGTAGTGCCTGGTGGTCACCAAATATTCAATACATTTTAATAGTGCCATTACTGCTAGTTAACATCTTCTCAGGACTCACAGGCACCTCAGGCTTCTCCTTCCCTTAGGGGAGAAGACCAACTTCTGAATGAGGCAAGTCCACGGAGACCATTTCATTCACAAGGTGCCGCCTGCTATTTGGATCCCAGTGCAGGGCTTCACTTTGCCTTCATGCTTACAAGACGGCTGCCAAAACCCAGTCATCACTTCTTCAGATCACATCTCCAAACACCAGCAGGGAGAGAGGCAGCTTTTTCTAGATACACTATTTCTGCTTCAGAAAGAAACAGTTTTGTTTTGTTTGTTTGTTTTTACAGAAACTCCCAACAGACTTTTCCCTGGTCCCATCAGGCAGAGTAATGTGCTTAACTTGTAACCAACTCTTGGCAAAGGCAAATGGAATTGTTACGATTTACTCCATCCCATCATGTCTCATCACCCGCCTGAACACCTAATTCCTCAATATCTGGATGAATTCCGTTTCCGTTAGCAGAGCCCAATTTGCCCCCAGGTAGATCCTTTTAATATTTTCATTGAATAAATTAGTAAAAGGAGGGTCAGAGAAGTTGAATAACTAGCTCCAAGTGGCACAGCAAATGTCTGACAGAAATGTGCCTTGAACCCAGTCTGACTCAAGCAACTTCAGAGTCCACTCCACTTTAAGCCTTATCAACTAGGTTCGCCATCAATGTGTGCAATGCCACACAACCTACAGGCTCTGCCAGCAACCTCATTTCTAGTCTGGATGTGGGGCCTGGGGAACTGCAGAAAGAGGATAACCCTGGGGCTGGGTTCTCCCGTCATCTCTGGGTACAGGGGAGGCAGCTTCAGGGGCTGAGTGGCAGGATGAGAAGGACCTCTGGCTGTCACCCCTGGGGAACAGGGACCCAGGCTCAGGTGGCAGAAAGCACTGGTGCTCTAAAAGGCGTGGGGGGGGGGTAGGGGGAGTGAAGACTCTGTCCTGGGACCTCTAGGAGCATTTACCCCCTGAGGTGGAGGCACAGAAGTTCAGCCTCCATGGTCTCCATGGCCCCACAGCGGCAGCCCCGGGTCCTCCACGGGCTCCAGCCCCGGCCTCACCACCCTGGCAATGGTTGGTTCTCTCAAATCCTCAACTTCTGGCAGAGAAAAGCCTCAAGTCTGTAGTTACAAGTGGATCTTATGCCGTCTGAGTTTTATCAACTCATCCCTTTCCAACCTTATTTTCTAAACCTACTTATAAGAAGGGGCCAGTTGCCCGGTGCGGTCGGTGGTGCACTCCTGGAATCCCAGCGGCTCCTGAGGCTGAGGCAGGAGGATCGTGAGTTCAAAGCCAGCTTCAGCAACTTAGGGAGGCCCCGTCTCTAAATAAAATACAAAATGGGGATGTGGCTCAGTGGTTGGGTGCCCTGGGGTTCAATCCCCATACCAAAAAAAAAAAAAATCAACCAGAACAAATGAAAAAAAAAAAGGACCCAGTTCACATGAGCTTCCCCCAAATTCACTTTGTACACTATTTACCCACGTGTGTATTCGTTTTAGATTTCCCGTGACTACACGGTCTATGCTGATTCTCTGATTATATTCATTCTATTTATTCATGAAAGTGTTCTCTAGATGTGACTGGTTCAACCAACTAACCAGTTGCTTGGGAGGGCAGGTAAATCTCTATACACTCAAACCCACTCGGATGTTCAGGTTAGACACTGGCACACCCCACATGTTAAAGAAATTCCAAGTAGGTGACCCACTAAATAGAAAAAAAAAAAAGAAAAATTAAAAAGACAAATCTGCTGTAAGAAAATAAATGTGAATTTTAGGTCATACTTTTTTGGGAAAAGTCTCATGCATGATGCCCAAAACAGAAAACATAAAAGGAAAAACAACATTAAATGTGTGAAAAGTGACTGCAAAAAATAAAAAAAAAGGTAGAAAATATTGTGATCTAGCAAACAAAAGAAAAAGTGCGGTAAGAAAAACAGGGCAAGGATTCAGAATAGTTCATCTGTAGAAGTTAAGCAAATTTCCAACAAACACACAGGATTTTTGTTTTGTAATTTAAGGAGTACAAATTAAAATCAATTATCGTTTTTTTTTTTTTAACCTTAAGCTGAAAAGGACAAACCCCAGTTATCGTATAAATCCACTCTGGTATGGGTTCGGGGATAATGTGACTCATACAGTAATAAAACCATAAATCGGCTCAGATTTTCCAACTAGGCAATTTGGCACGATGCGTATTCTATTAAAATGTTTTAAATATAGGCTTCTAGGCTCTTTGATTTAATTATTTCATCTTTAGGAATCTATCTTAAGAAATCATTAGCAAAGATTTGCCTGCAGGAATTTTTATTGCGGCATTGTTCAAGACAGGAAAATAAATAACCTAAATATTCATCAATAGCCAGTTAAATTATTTATGGTACATAACATTAGTTGGAATGCAATGCAGTCATTTAAGTGGAAAGCAATAAAACTACTTAACTTTATAGAAATGTTCACAATCTATAGTTAATCAGAAAATAATCTTCAAAAATACATTTAAAAACCGCAGCTGTGCACATGTCCGTCAGTATGGTAAAAGTGACGGGTCTTTCTCACGTTCTTCCCTTGTCTCTGGATTTTCTATAATGCAATGGACTACTTTTGTAAATCAACAAATTTGACTTTATCCTAATTCTCTCTCCATGCTCTCTTCTCCTATGATCTTCCTAAAACATTCTGTGATTTTTCCAGTGACTTGATTTCCTTCTACAAAACCCTAGAACAGTTATTGTCAAGAAAATATTGATAAAATCCCCCAGGATTATAGGTTTTGCTGTTGTTGTTATTGTTCTCTGACAGGGTTCATTGTCCCCCATTAAAGCCTCCACTCTACAAATCTGGGAGTTGACAATTGCTCTTTTGTATTCTGTATGAAATAATTCATAATTATTATGTGTACAGAATATTGGTGCACCATTTCAAGGAGGGTTTCTCTTACATGAAGCTTCTGAACTATTGTGTGAGAAATAACCGCTTGACCGCTAGAAAAGCAAGAGTGATGGTGGCCTTTTTCCTGGGAGGGAAAGTAAAACTGTGGGTTCAAAGATACATCTCACTCATGTCAGCGCCAGTCAGAACCTAGCTTTGTAAACCGCTAGACTTCACGTTTCCCCCCCCCCCCCCCCCCCCCCCCCGGGAACCAGCAACAGTAGCTGCATTGCTTGCTGGTGGGCATCCTTAGAGAAATGGGATGATCCTGCCTTCCAGCATCCATGTCTTGGTGTCTCTCCCTCCCACAGTGAATCTGGAAGTGGCCTTGTGACTCGATATTGGCCAGTGGTCATAGTCAACGTGATGCTAGCAAAATCCGGATGAGCCCTTGTACATTGAGACTTCCCTTCGGGATAATCCCATTATGGTAAAAATAAATAAATCAGACTATTCAGCCTAGAGGTCACAGAGGAGAACCAAGGAGCTCCAGCAGATGACTTCAGGTAGTTTCCAGGCACAGGAGAGAAGCCATATTGAATTGCCCATGGCAAGCAAGCATCTGATGAGTTAGCCGATTGAGTAATCCCAGGTCAAGACCAGAAACGCCTAGCTAAACCCAATTCAAAATACAGAATCACAAGCAAAGAAATGATTGTATTTTTAAACCACCAAGATTCAGAGTAGCTCATTAGGACGTATCTGTCACGATCCCTTCCCGACCTGGTGACCTGTGTGCATCCCAGAAGGAGGCCAAGGGATCTCAACACTGACGCACACTGAGTCCTGCCCAGATTTCAGAACCCTTCACCAGGAGACCACAGTCCCTTGCAATCATAAGAGGGAGTGTAGGCGCTTAAAACTCCTTGCAATCCATGACTTAAATGATACTTTCTCTAAACAAAAAGGGGCAACTTGAGACAGATCATGTATTGAGTAAGATTTAAGTCTAAGGGATCATTCCAAGATGTGGACTGAATTCGATCCTGTTTTCAGGATCAAGAGAATTCTGCTACTGATTCACCCATCCACAATCCTACTGTGAGCCGAATGGCCGATGAGACATCTTGTCCTCACAACAGGAGCCGGCCTGGGAAACCCTGCCATAGCCAGAACTGGCCTGGTCAAAGTCCACGGCTTGAGTCAGCTTTTTCACTGCCGTGACTAAAGGACCCGACCTGCATAATTGTAGAGGAGAAAAGATTTATTCCGGGCCTCGTGGCTTCAGAGGCCTTAGACCACAGAACACCAGTTCCATTCCTAGAGGCTCCAGGTGAGGCTGAATCTCAAGGCAAAAGAGTGTGGCAGAGGGAAGCAGCTCATGGTGATCAGGTATGGGCAATGGTGATCACCTGCGCCTCGCTTTCCTCATCTGTAAATTGAAGGCTGTTACAACTGTCCCTTTCAGGGACATTATGGTAGCAAATGAGATGGCACACATGAAAACATATCCTTCAGAGGAAAGCTGCTGTAATTATCATAATTTAAGAGAACATAGACGTCAACTCATGTTTACCCCAAATGGGATACATATTTTAATTGTTGGCAGGTGAATTCCTACTAGGTACACGGATTTCCAGTTGTGTTTACAATGACTTCAATGAAACCATACTTGAGCTATTTTAATATCAGTCCAGCTGTTTTTTTTCATTGGTAATTTCTGTTTGGGTAGAATTCTATTCTGATAAATTACACATGTATTGAAAACACTACTGGTAGTAATCCTTGGGTAGTAATTTTGTTTCATACCCTCAAAGGAAAAATCTTTGAAATCTGTGGTATTTTGTAAGACAAACTATTTATCAATAAAATTTTGCAAATAAAGTTGTCATATCTAGAACTCTAGCACGTGTTTTCAGCCTGAATGCAAATTTCAACAGCTCTAATGGGTAAACTTCAGCTGTTACTTAAAGGAAACTTTTTTCTTAAGCTTAAAACTCCAATGTGAAAACATTATAGTAATTTTAAAATCTTATAGTCAGGCCAGGCACAGTGGTGCACGCCTGTAATCCCAACAGCTCGGGAGGCTGAGACAGGAGGATCTCAAGTTCAAAGCTGGCCTCAACAAAAGTGAACATCAGACCCTGTTTTCAAATCAAATACAAAATAGGGAATAGGGCTGGGGATGTGGCTCAGTTGTCGAGTGCCCCTGAGTTCAATCCCCAGTATAAATAAATAAATAAATAAATAAATAAACAAACAAACAAACAAACAAACTAATAGTTGTGAATCCTAGAAATTTGGGTGCAGAAGGTATATACCTAAATCATTTTGGAAGTTTCAGTTTTCTCCTCAAACTAAAACAATAGAAAAATAAGAAAGAAAGAAAGAAAAGTCAATGCCCTTTCTCATCTTAGATGCTAAAAGTTTAATAAGCATTTAACAGCAAAAGAAAAAGTAGGCAATTTATAAATAATTCAATTTTTTTGCTTTCTCAAACGATTTATCTACATTCTCAAACTCTCATATAAAAGTCTAAGAAACTTAAATTAATTTTTTTTTTTTTATCTTGAGCAAATACAGATTGCCCAACACGATTTTTAAGATCCAACTAAATAGCACCGTTCCATCTGAATACATTCCCCCTCTTTCATCTTACTCAGTTCTCTGTGCAACCTCGGGAGAGTCGTTGTGTAGATTATGAGCCTTACCCTCTTTTAAGAGTGAGGCATTCCAAGCCTGGAGAGATTACGCTAATTGAATGAAAGTCAACAGAACTAAGCCCAGCTGTCTGGACTTCTAGCTTAGGCCTGGTCTGTTATTTTAAGCTACCTTCAAAAACACTGTGTCATGGAAACTTGGAGAGTTCTTTCCAAATGGCGGTTAGCATGCATGCTACTCGGACTCGCCGGCACTGCAGCGGGCAGCGTGGGCCCAGCCAGGCACACCAGTGTCCTCTGAGGTCAGGGTCAACAGCTGTGGCTCTGGGAGCTGCTGCTCCTAGGAAACCTCTTTCCCCAGACTGCCTGTGCTAATGCCCACAGGTCACGCATCCACCTGTGTCCCCGCAGGCCTTCCTCACGACACTTGCATTATCTCCACACTCCTCGAGTGTGAATCTCCAAGCCAGGCTTCGGGGAGTTGCTTCAGCACATGCTTTCCGGTCACTTCCTCTACAAGGAAGGAGACAGCATTGTGTTACAGAAAGACTGCTCTTCGTGGTCCTAGATTTGAACGATGACCAGGCAACCCATCCCCCAGGGCCCCAAGGGATGAAGAAAGAAGGGCAGTCCTAACGACCACAGCACAACTTGCCTCAGACCCTCCTAATGACCCTGCGCTGACCCTAGATCCATCAGAACCTTCCGAGACACTGAGACACCGAACCTCAGCCAAGAGTTCACAGTCCCCATTTTAAAAGATTCCCTGATGGTCCTAGAGAAATCATTTGGAAATAAAGCCCAATCACAGCTCTGGCTGCATTTCCAACCTGGGGCAGAGCTTCTTGTCTGCAGGGGAAGAGAAGGTGGTGCTGTCTGATACAGGAGTTTTTTTTCTTAGAAGGATGTGGATGGCCAAGCAATGTGGAGTGCTGCCTCTGACTGGTGCTCGCCTGGTTTCCAGAGCCAGGTTGAAAGAACTTAGGGAGCTGGAGAAAGGAATCCTATAATTACCAATTATCATACCCCAAATATAATGCTTTTTTTTTTTTTTGGTTGTGTGGAAATGCGTCTGTGGGTGGGATGGGAGGAGACAAATATATAAAGGTTAGTCAACCAAAACAAGCAACTGAGATAATAACTTTTTAAATGGAAAATAATTACACTTAAGTACAAATGTTCACCCAAAATAGGTCATTCTCTCGGGGTTCTGCTTGTAGAAATCAGCATGGCACGGTCTAGTGTTAGAAACTGAGTTGTATGCTGGGTCTGTTCCCTGCATGGGGATTTGTGTGTGTGCCTGCAGGCCTGGGGCCGGGCAACCGGGAGGAACAGAACAACATCAGAAGGGACAGAGGGATTGATAATTTGTGGGCATATAAGACAAATGAATCCTGAGCCTTTGGAGCTTGATCCTAAAGCAACATTCAATACAATGAATAACTTCATTTATTAAAGTCAAGCCATAATTTCTTTTTTTCTTTTGGTCCTGGGGATTGACCACTGAGCCACATCCCCAGCCCTATTGGGTATTTGATTTAGAGACAAGGTCTCACTGAGTTGCTTAGCACCTTGCTGTGGCTGAGGCTGGTTTTGGATCCACCCTCCTCCTGCCTCAGCCTCCTGAGCCCCTGGGATTACAGGTATGCACCAGCGTGCCTGGCTCCAAGCCATATTTTCTAATCCCAACTTTGTCAGGATAAACATAAAGGAAAACAATGTTAGAAATGTAGAAATGAAACATGGTGGCCTCTCCTGGACAGCCCAAGTCCAGCAAGGATTTACTCAGGTCTTTGAAAAAGGGTATTCTCAATAACTTTTCATCTCAGACACACTGGATTTACTAATAAAATATCATTGTGAAAGGGCTCCAGAGAGATGTTAACGGAACTTTAAAATGGATAGTTTTCTTTTTTTTTCCTTTTTACTGGGGAAGACCAATAAACTACCTGTTAGAATCACCCAGGCCCTTGGCTGGGGCCACAGTCTCTAAAGAGTAATTCCAGAACCTGGAATAAGGACCTTTCCGGCTTGCTACTCAAAGCCATCATCCACCCTGCGGGGCCTCTGGTCTTCAGTGCCCCAAAGCTTCCAGGTCAACAGCCTTGGGGTGCCCCCCCCCAGTCAACCCCACTAGCTTAACCTTACCACCCACAGTGTGAGACTCTGCAGTTTCCCCAGACACATAGCAGATGCAGCCCCAGACAGGATTCAAACAAGTCTCCCAATAGGCACCTGGTTCCTTGAGGACTCCCAGCTCCCTGGGCTAGAGACAGGAACGAATGTATATCATCATCCACTGCCGCTTCAACCACGTTCTGTCCAGGTCTCCTGTTCTGATCCTACCACCTTCTTGTCATTTGGGGGGTTTAAACTCCAGTTCAGTCCAGTCCAGTTCAAAAGTCTGGATTTCCCATTGTGTTCAAAGCGTTCTTGTTCTTCATGATTCTGTGAAAATCTAGATTTGGGTTCTAGGAACCTGGAGCTGGAGAAAGCAGTTCGTTTCCTCCCCCTCCCTCTTCTGAGGGTGTCCTCCTCTGGAATTGGGGAGCAGGGCAATTAGGAGAGTTCCCTGAAGTGTGACATTAGAACCAGGCACAGGCATGCCACTCTGTTGAGAGCCACGGCTGGTCAGAATGACGCCTGGCATTTGCCAGGGGGAACATTTGAAAGGTGACCATTGAGATGATGATTTGAGTTAAGCTATATATAATTGCTGTGATGCTGGATTGATTGTATTGTATATTTGACCTTGACTGTCGGGCAATGGGGTGGCTCTTGCTGCCTCGGGTACCCGCTACTTTGGATTTCTCACCCTACTTTGGAGTTCTCGCAGGGATTCCCAAAGAGTTCCCATTGGTTGGGGAAGTGCCGGAGGAGGGATTTCCGGTGTGGGGGTTTGCTGGAAGGGCCACGTGGGTGGCGTTGGCAGAAAAGCACGCATGCAGTGCCGGTGAGAGTTGAAATAAGGTTGCGGTTTGAACCTACAAGGCTTTGTGGCGGCTCGGTTATTCGTGCCCAGCCAGACTGCGGCACCACTCCAGGGAAGTGACAGGGTGGGTGCTCAGCACTGGTGTGGGCATGAGCGATTTGTGTGGCAGAAGTATGTCTGACAAATTATTGTCTGCTCAATTAACATTGGGTCAGACAAAGAGACTGCTTGGGATGCATAGTGGAGATATTCAGCGTCCTAAGAAACAGACTTTGTGATTTAAGAGGCATGATATGTAAGTTTTTCCAGGAGTAGAAGAACTTTTTGGTTTTGTTAGAAATTGTTCGGAGGGACAAGACATCTGTCAACTTTTCAGAGGGCAGAAACACAGTGAAATGGAAGAGACAATATGAAGTTTTCCATGTAAGCAGTCAATGTGTTGTGGTTGTGTTTTTTTTTTGTTTGTTTGTTTGTTTTGTTTTGTTGCTTTGGTTGCTATAAAATACATTTATTTTTTCCTAAAACCCTATAAAATGAATATTTTTTTTTCTATTCTGAAACTAGAAGCAGAGATTATGAGCCCTTAGGTGAAACTGAGCTTGTCATCTCTTCCTCATTGATTTTAGATCTAACTGCTTGCACACGCCTTTCTGTTCCTGTTGATACTTGCAAAGATTTCTTCATTTTTCTGCACACAATTTTGTACTCACCCCTAGTTGATCGATATTTCAACCTTGATTGCATCAAGTTTATTTTTTCCTACTTTTTTTCACATGAAAACATTTTTCAAATAAAGGTGGATGTCCTACTTTTCCACAAAGATTTCTCATAGCTCACCAGGAGAGTCAGGGTTTGGTGCTAATGAAAGTATTGCAAGAGACCATGGAACATGATAATTAATTCATGTGATGAGAAAACATAGAGGACGAAGTGTCCACCAACTAGGGGCTAATGCAGGATTGAAATTGGAGGAATGCACATCGAATTTCATGAAAACGTGTATCAAGAAGAGTTGGTTTTTGAAGGGAAAATATTTAAGGTGGATCTCAAGGTTTTGAAGAATCTTCTGTTTTGGTTTTTCAGGGACTACTTTGTACTGCTATAAAGATCGTGTGTTCTATTGCTATAGAGATTAATTCTGCAGCACAAATTCAGCTAGGGAGAAGGATGCCTTACAATATAAGGAGTGTCCAATTAGAAAATAGCTCTAGAGAATCTCAGAAAATATGAAGAGTAAAATGCACTGGAAACATTGCAATTTTAGAGTCCTTGCTTTTGTGACGTAAGTATGACTAACCGTGACTGTCCTTTGCACAAATAAGTCAGGGTCCAACAAAGAGACTGCTTGAAATTAATAACGGAAATATTTAATTTCTTAAGAACAGCGTTCATGATTTGTCAGGCATGATAAGCACATTTTTCTATGTGCAAAGGAAATTTTTGGTGTTATAAACTGCCGAGAAGTTTAAGGAACAAGAAATATATACATAGACTTCCCTTAAGTTTCTTTAACTAAAAGGTACAAATTCCAAATCAAATTATTTGAACAATAAAAATCTTTTACAATTCAAGATTTTATGAATGAGATCAGTCTTTATTCAACTTGCACAGTAAGTTAAGATTAGATTGTCTGATGTACATAAAGAATCATTAAAGGCTTTTTATGCAAGAAAAACTCCAGTGTTAGCAATGCTGAAGATGTGATTGACAGCAACTTAGATAGCATCTTATAGACACTTCTCTGTTGTAAATCGAAGTTAATATTATTAACATTGTGGCCAAACAGACGTCAGCAGAGGGTGTTAAGAAGAAATTTTAATGAGTTATGATACAAAAGAAGAAGAGCCAACAACATCTCTATTAATCCATTTCTCATTTCTATAGTGAAACACTTGAGGAGGGCTAACTTCATAAAGCAAAGAGGTTCATAGAGCCCACGGTTTTGAAGACTCCAGGCCTGGTGTTGGCATCAGCTCAGCTCTGGGGAGAACCTCATGTCAGGAGCCAGTGCAGTAAACGGTGGGATCACATCATCAGGCAGGAAGACAGACAGTGGTTCAGGAATTGATTCACTAATAACACCTCACTCTTGAGAGCTCAGAGCTTCCATGGAAACCACTGCAGCCTCTTCTGAAGGCAGCTCCCCTGGTTACTTAAGTACCCCCCACGAGGCTCCACCTCTTAAAGGTCCAACCACCACTCAGCACTGCCACACTGGGACCGAGGTCCAAACATATGGCCCCTTTACGACACACTCAAGTCACATCTGAGATGCAGCAGTACCTAAGCATGCTTTCGTCACATCTATAGTTTTATAGCAATGAGGTTTTATAAGGAAGTGAATGAATACCCAAAAGCTCTCAACCTCTTGATTCTGTGTACGGCTCTATTAATGAATGCACGTGCATGGGAGGGGGTGGCCAATATTTTGAAGGGAAAAAAATGCAGGTTTATTCAATATTCTTTAAACACACCACATCAGGCCATACCTTACTATGAATCACTATAGTCTTATTAATTCAATGGAGTGAACACTAATCATGGTCACATCCGGAGTATTTCAGCCTCTGTGGACAATTTTTCTTTTTGTTTCTTTTGATGTTGAAAATGAGAAACAATATACTCTTCTCTGTCATCTGATAAGCATCATACACATGGCAAAACCATTTTGGGTAGAGTGAAAATGCTATGCCAAAAATGATCTCAGAATTTCAACATTGTGATGTTTCCCGTCAGAAGAAAAGAGTTTCAAATAAAAGTGCATTGTGGTAATTTAGAGAGGGTGCTTCCCCACAGTATCAGAAAAAGAGCAGGAAATGTAAAGACCTTTGCCAAAGATTGAAGCCTACATTACTAAATTAAAATATATCATTTTTTTTGGAGAATGAATTCAGCAAAAAGAAACAAGATTCAGAACTATTTTTTAAAATAGAATTAAACAAATTAAGCAATGTCCAAACCAGCCAAGAATTGTACAAATTTGAAGAAAAATCCAGAACTCTGATTTTTTCTGGCAACTAGGAAGAGCTCGACTTTATGATTTTTTTTTTCTTTTTGTGGGATGGGGAATGGTACCAAGGATTGAACTCAGGATTGCTTAACCACTGAGCAATGGTCCCAGCTTCTTTTTATTTTTTTATTTTGGGACAGGACCTCACTAAGTTGCTCAGGGTCTCACTACATTGCTGAGGCTGGCTTTGAACTTGTGAGCTGCTGGGAATACAGGTGTGGCTTATCTATGATTGTTGATTTGATGAATTATGGTTATATGTTTATTCAATATGCCCTTCAGAGTCATGCTACTTTTACTTTTGAATTTCTAGATATTGCATTATATGGACCAGCAAAGGCAATACATTTTCTATTCTGTTATTCTTCAGAAGATATATTGGCAGTACTCAAAAGAGTGGCTGGGCAAGGAGGGTGTTTGAGAAAAATCAGTTTGCACAAGTGTGCATACACACACACACACACACACACACACACACACACACACTAATTTGAGGTCTTCAGAACTTTGCATGATGGTGAACAGGGTGCCATAGTACCTTGCCCCACCATCCCAGGGACAGATGATGTTTCCCTGACTTAGTCGAATCTCTAAGAATGTTGCTCCTTGCTCAGTACATTACAACATTTCCAGTCTCAAATTTTAATTCTAGGCTAGGGAAGATGGCGGCGAAGGGAGTGCAGCACCCCAGTACGCTGCGCCACTGTGCGGGAGAAACACGAGGTGAAACGGCTGAAGGCTACCTTGGTGGGAATCCCCAGTGAAATTGAGGTGCTCCAGAATCTAGAGGACAGATTTCCAGCGTGCGGGATTCGGCTGCAGGGGCTTGGTCGCGGGCGATTTCTCCGCACGGAGGGAAGCAGTACCTGGTCGGCGGACCGCCCCGTGGATGGAGTCTGGGACGCGCCCGAGTTAATTAGCCGCGAGGTACCAGAGCGGGATTACAGCGAAGCGGATTCTGGAGGCTCCTGCCAGTGGCGCACTGGCCGTGCTTAGTGCTGAGTTCCAGCTTTGAAACAGAGGAGAGAACCGGTCCAGTTCGATTCCCGACACCGGTCGGAACACGGAGGAGGACAGCAGCCGCCATCATGGAGAGCTGATGCAATCATCCCTGTTTTCTACTGATCTCAGCTCATTCAACTACGGAACAGGTGATTCCAGGCTGGTATTTGCCTGCGTCACGCAGACAGATCGCCCAGGCTCGGGACTGGAAAATCTGAGGAGAATACTCTTCGGGTGTCACCCCAGGCAAGGCGGGCGCCGGACTTTGAGCGGCCAGATTCTAGTTCCCCGGGTTGCTTTGGCCCAGGGCGGGAGATCCTTCGGGGACACCGGGCGGAGGCCAGTTACAAGTGGATTGTGCGCTGAGGGGCGGCGTGGCTCTAACTCCCGGAACAGTTTTGGCCCGGGGCTAGGGAGCCCGCGGCGACTGTGTCTTTGACCCTGCCCCTGTCTGAGCGTACACTGAGCTGGGAGAGGTTGGAGCTGCCAGGCTCGGGCTCCCGGGGCTGCTTGGGCCTGAGGCTGGGGTACCTCTGTGGAGCCTGCTCTGAGCAGAGTGTGGCAGGGATCGGAGAGGCTGGGTTTTGGCTCTCGTGGCTGCTTGAGCCCAGGGCCACGGAGCCTGCGGGGACGGCGAGCTGAGGCCAGCCACAAGTGAAACTTGCGACGAGGGGCAGCGGGACTCTGTCTCCTGGAACAGTTTTGGCCCGGAGCTGGGGAGCCCGCGGGAAGTGCGTCTTAGACTCTGCTCCCAGCGGAGCGTGCACCGAGCAGGGAGAGTCTGGTGCGGCCAGACTTGGGCTCCCAGGGCTGCTTTGGCCTGGGATTGGGGAACCCGTGGCGGTTGCCATGAGGAGCCTGCTCCTAGAAGAACGTGGTGGGGATTGGAGAGACCGGCTCCTGGCTCCCAAAGCGGCTCTGGCTCAGGGTTGGGGATCCTACAGGGACTGCTTCTTGATCCGGGTCCTGCTGGGTGCTGCGGGGGCCTGGGGGGCAGAGTGGAGCTGCCTCCTGTGCCCAGAGCAGGCTAAGGGTCCCGCCAGTGTGGTATCGCGACACCCCAACTGCAGCCGGGGCCAAGGAGAGTAGCCGCCCACACCTGGAACAGGACCAGCGACCCGACGGCGCGGTAGCCAAGTCAACCCACTTGGAGTGGAGGCCGTGAAGAGCTGCCGTCTGACCCTGCAAGGTAGGCAGTCCTGCGTCCCACTGGCAGGACAGGCTCAGCAGCCTGCCAGTATGGTGGACGAGTAGCATCGAGGCAGTCACATCACACTGGTTGGAGTGGGGGTTGAACAGAGCCGCCGCCAGCGTCCGGAAGGAGCCCAGAGACTCGTTGGAGAGGCAGTTAGGTACCCCCACTGGGAGTGGGGGTTGAGCAGAACTGCCACCCAGGCCCGCAGGGTGGGCAGATCTGAGACCCACCGGCAGAACAGGCTTGGAGGCCGACCAGCGTGGTAGACACGTCACATCAATTGGAGTAGGGGTGGAGAAGAGCTGCCACCCACATCCAGATCAGGACCAACGATCCGAGGACGTGGTAGGAACGTCACCGCAATTGGAGTGGGGACAGAGTAGAGCAGCCACCCGTGCCCGCAGGGCGGGCAGACCTACAACCAACCAGCGTAGTGGATAGATCACCCTGATTAGAGGAGGATCACAGCCACTACCCGCCCTACAAGAGAGATATCCCAACTATACAAGAGCAACATAAATAAACAGGGGGAAAAATTTCAAAAACACAACAGTTTCACCAAGCAGAAAGAAACGCAAGCAACATGAAAAGACAAGGAAAGAAAGGACCACAAGCAATGCAGGTCAACTCAACTCTAGAAGAGGTAATAGCTGCAACAGATGGAATGTCAGATAAAGAGTTCAGGATATACATGCTTCAGATGATCTGGACTCTCAAGGAAGACATGAGACAGCAAAATCAGACAAGATCACTTTGACAAGGAACTACATAAACAAATCCAGGAAGTAAAAGATCAATTTCACAGGGAGTTAGAAGTAATAAAAAACAAACAAATAGAAATCCTAGAAATGCAGGAAGCAATAAACCAACTTAAAACTCAATTGAGAATACTACCAGCAGAATAGATCACTTAGAAGATAGAACATCAGACAATGAAGACAAAGTATTTCAACTTGAGAAGAACATAGACAGTTCAGCAAGACTGCTAAGAAACCATGAGCAGAACATTCAAGAATTATGGGATAACATTAAAAGACCAAACTTAAGAGTCATTGGGATACAGGAAGGCACAGAGCTCCAAACCAAAGGAATAAACAATCTATTCAATGAAATAATACGAGAAAACTTCCCAGACTTGAAGAATGAAACAGAATCCCATATCCTAGAAGCCTACAGGACGCCAAAAGTGCAAAATCATAAGAGATCCACACCTAGACACATTATAATGAAGATGCCCAACATACAGAATAAGGAGAGAATTTTAAAAGCTATAAGAGAAAGAAAGCAGATTATATTTAGGGGCAAACCAATCAGGATAACAGCTGATCTCTCAACACAGACTCTGAAAGCTAGAAGATCCTGGAATAACATTTTTCAAACACTGAAAGAAAATGGGCTCCAACCAAGAATCGTGTATCCGGCGAAATTAAGCTTCAGGATGGAAGATGAAATTAAAACCTTTCACGATAAACAAAAGTTAAAAGAATTTGCAGCTAGAAAACCATCTCTTCAAAAAATCCTTGGCAAAACATTACAGGAAGAGGAAACTGAAAATAACATTGAAAACCATCAGTGGGAGGTAGGACAGTAAAGGGGGGAAAGTAATCAAAGAGGAAAACTAATCAGGTTTAGTAACATAAATAAACAAATATGACTGGAGGAACAAACCAAATCTCAATAATAACCCTAAATGTTAATGGCTTAAACTCACCAATTAAGAGACACAGGCTAGTCGAATGGATCACAAAACAAGATCCAACAATATGTTGCCTACAGGAGACGCATTTGATAGGAAAAGATATACATAGACTGAAGGTGAAAGGCTGGGAAAAATCATTCCACTCATATGGACTGCGGAAACAAGCAGGAGTGTCCATACTCATATCAAACAAAATAGATTTCAAGCCAAAGTTAATCAAAAAGGATAAAGAGGGACACTGCATACTGCTCAAGGGAACCATACACCAACAAGACATAACAATCATAAATATATATGCCCCAAACAATGGTGCAGCTACGTTCATCAAGCAAACTCTTCTCAAGTACAAGAGTCTAATAGACCACCATACAATAATCATGGGAGACTTCAACACACCTCTCTCACCACTGGACAGATCTTCCAAACAAAAGTTAAATAAGGAAACTATAGAACTCAACAACACAATTAACAACCTAGACTTAATTGACATATATAGAATATACCACCCAACATCAAGTAGTTACACTTTTTTCTCAGCAGCACATGGATCCTTCACAAAAATAGATCATATATTATGTCACAGGACAACTCTTAGACAATATAAAGGAGTAGAAATAATACCATGCATCTTATCTGATCATAATGGAATGAAACTGAAAATCAACGATAAAAGAAGGAAGGAAAAATCATGCATCACGTGGAGAATGAACAATAGGTTACTGAATGATCAATGGGTCACAGAAGACATTAAGGAGGAAATTAAAAACTTCTTAGAGTTAAATGAAATCACAGACACAACATATCGGAATCTATGGGACACATTGAAAGCAGTTTTAAGAGGAAAATTCATTGCTTGGAGCGCATTCCTTAAAAAAAGAAAAAACCAACAAATAAACGATCTCATATATCATCTCAAAATCCTAGAAAAAGAAGAGCAAAATAACAGCAAAAGAAGTAGAAGGCAAGAAATAATTAAAATCAGAGCTGAAATTAATGAAATCGAAACAAAAGAAACAATTGAAAAAATTGACAAAACCAAAAGTTGGTTCTTTGAAAAAATAAATAAAATTGACAGACCCTTAGCCATGCTAACGAAGAGAAGAAGAGAGAGAACCCAAATTACTAGCATACGGGATGAAAAAGGCAATATCACAACAGACACTTCAGAAATACAGAAGATAATCAGAAATTACTTTGAATCCTTATACTCCAATAAAATAGAAGATAGTGAAGGCATTGATAAATTTCTTAAGTCATATGATCTGCCCAGATTGAGTCAGGAAGATATAGACAACCTAAACAGACCAATAACAATTGAGGAAATAGAAGAAACCATCAAAAGACTACCAACTAAGAAAAGCCCAGGACCGGATGGGTATACAGCAGAGTTTTACAAAACCTTTAAAGAGGAACTAACACCAATACTTTTCAAGCTCTTTCAGGAAATAGAAAAAGAGGGAGAACTTCCAAATTCATTCTACGAGGCCAACATCACCCTGATGCCTAAACCAGACAGAGACACTTCAAAGAAAGAAAACTACAGACCAATATCTCTAATGAACCTAGATGAAAAAATCCTCAATAAAATCCTGGCGAATCGGATTCAAAATCGTATAAAAAAAATTATACACCATGATCAAGTAGGATTCATCCCTGGGATGCAAGGCTGGTTCAATATACGGAAATCAATAAATGTTATTCACCACATCAATAGACTTAAAAATAAGAACCATATGATCATCTCGATAAATGCAGAAAAAGCATTCGACAAAGTACAGCATCCCTTTATGTTCAAAACTCTAGAAAAATTAGGGATAACAGGATCATATCTCAACATTGTTAAAGCAATCTATGCTAAGCCTCAGGCCAGCTTCATTCTGAATGGAGAAAAATTGAAGGCATTCCCTCTAAGATCTGGTACAAGACAGGGATGCCCTCTCTCACCACTTCTGTTCAACATAGTCCTCGAAACACTGGCCAGAGCAATTAGACAGACGAAAGAAATTAAAGGCATAAAAATAGGAAAAGAAGAACTTAAATTATCACTATTTGCAGACGATATGATTCTATACCTAACAGACCCAAAAGGGTCTACAAAGAAACTATTAGAGTTAATAAATGAATTCAGCAAAGTGGCAGGATATAAAATCAACATGCATAAATCAAATGCATTCCTGTGTATCAGCGACAAATCCTCTGAAACGGAAATGAGGACAACTACTCCATTCACAATATCCCCCCAAAAAATAAAATACCTGGGAATCAACCTAACAAAAGAGGTGAAAGACCTATACAATGAAAACTACAGAACCCTAAAAAGAGGCATAGAAGAAGACCTCAGAAGATGGAAAAATATACCCTGTTCATGGATAGGCAGAACTAACATCATCAAAATGGCAATATTACCAAAAGTTCTCTATAAGTTCAATGCTATCCCAATCAAAATCCCAACAGCATTTCTTGTAGAAATAGATAAAACAATCAGGAAATTCATATGGAATAATAAAAGACCCAGAATAGCAAAAACAATGCTAAGCAGGAAGTGTGAATCAGGCGGTATAGCGATACCAGACTTCAAACTATACTACAGAGCAATAATAACAAAAACAGCATGGTACTGGTACCAAAACAGGCGAGTGGACCAATGGTACAGAATAGAAGACACAGTAACCAATCCGCAAAACTACAACTATCTTATATTTGATAAAGGGGCTAAAAGCATGCAATGGAGGAAGGATAGCATCTTCAACAAATGGTGCTGGGAAAACTGGAAATCCATTTGCATCAAAATGAAACTGAATCCCTTTCTCTCGCCATGCACAAAAGTTAACTCAAAATGGATCAAGGAGCTCGATATTAAATCAGAGACACGGCGTCTGATAGAAGAAAAAGTCGGCTATGATCTACATACTGTGGGGTCAGGCCCCAAATTCCTCAATAGGACACCCATAGCGCAAGAGTTAACAACTAGAATCAACAAATGGGACTTACTCAAACTAAGAAGTTTTCTCTCAACAAAAGAAACAATAAGAGAGATAAACAGGGAGCCTACATCCTGGGAACAAATCTTTACCCCACACACTTCAGATAGAGCCCTAATATCCAGAGTATACAAAGAACTCAAAAAATTAGATAATAAGATAACAAATAACCCAATCAACAAATGGGCCAAGGACCTAAACAGACACTTCTCAGAGGAGGACATACAATCAATCAACAAGTACATGAAAAAATGCTCACCATCGCTAGCAGTCAGAGAAATGCAAATCAAAACCACCCTAAGATACCATCTCACTCCAGTAAGATTGGCAGCCATGATGAAGTCAAACAACAACAAGTGCTGGCGAGGATGCGGGGAAATGGGTACACTTGTTCATTGTTGGTGGGACTGCAAAATGGTGCAGCCAATTTGGAAAGCAGTATGGAGATTTCTTGGAAAGCTGGGAATGGAACCACCATTTGACCCAGCTATTCCCCTTCTCGGTCTATTCCCTAAAGACCTAACAAGAGCATGCTACAGGGACACTGCTATATGGATGTTCATAGCAGCACAATTCACGATAGCAAGATTGTGGAACCAACCTAGAAGCCCTTCAATAGATGAATGGATTAAAAAAATGTGGCATTTATACACAATGGAGTATTACTCTGCATTAAGAAATGACAAAATCATAGAATTTGGAGGGAAATGGATGGCATTAGAGCAGATTATGCTAAGTGAAGCTAGCCAATCCTTAAAAAACAAATGTCAAATGTCTTCTTTGATATAAGGGGAGTAACCAAGGACAGGGTAGAGACGAAGAGCTGGAGAAGAAGATTAACATTAAACAGGGATGATAGGCGGGAGGGAAAGTGAGAGTTAAGGGAAATTGCATGGAATTGGAAGGTGAGCCTCAGGGTTATACACAATTACATATAAGAGGAAAGGAGGAGTAGGAGAAAAATTATATAAGTGGAAGAAATGATTTATAGTAGAGGGGATGGAGAGAGAGAAGGGGAGGGGAGGGGAGGGGAGGGGTGAGGGGACAGTGGAGAATGGGATAGACAGCAGAATAATCAGTCACTAGAAAGGCAATTTGTAAATCAATGGAAATGTAACTGATGTGACACAGCAATCTGTATACGGGGTAAAAATGGGAGTTCATAACCCACTTGAATCAATCTGTGAAATATGGTATATTAAGAACTATGTAATGTTTTGAACAACCAACAATAAAATAATTAAAAAAAATTTTAATTCTAGGTCACAAAATATTTCAGGTTGACCATGAGATGTGTAACCCCCCATTGGCCTGGCCTAATGGATGGAGTGTGAGTCATCTTTTAGACTCTGTGATCAAAATGCCTGACAAGAATAATTTAGAAGACAAAAGGGTTATTTTTGCTCAAGGTTTGAGAGGTCTTAGTCCAGGGTGGGCGAATTCAATTGCTCTGGGCTTGACATGAGGCAGAATATCATGGTGGAGGACAGCTGCTCAGCTTATGGCTGCCAGGAAGGAAAGTGTGGGTGTGTGGGTGTGTGTGGGGAGAGAGAGAGAGAGAGAGAATACAAGAAACTAGGGACAAAATATACCATCCAAGGGCATGTGCTCAAGAACTACCTCCTCTTGCCTTGCCTACAGTTACCATACAGTAATCCATTCAAATTACTAAATCATCAAGTGGATAATCCACTAACGAGGTTATAGCTCTCACAATCTGATCATTCACCTCTGTACATGGCTACATTGGATATTATGTTTCCAATACATGAGCTTTGTGGGGGACACTTCTATCCAAATAGCAGCAGGTAGTAACCTGACCTGCGGTTCCTTGTTGTTACCGTACTAGGAATGGAACCCAGGATATCATGCGCTGAGCCACATCCCCAGCCCTTTTTATTTTTATTTTGAGACAGAGTCTAGCTAAATTGCAAAGCTTGCCATGGAACCTGAGATCCTCTTGCCTCGGCCTCCCGGGTTGCTGGTGTCACAGGAGTGCCCCTCTCGCCTGTGACAGGACAGTCTCCCTGCCTCATTCCTAGAGAAACACCACGTGAACTGAGGCACCTGAAGTCAGTCACAAAGCTCACTTGCTTCATCCAACCTTCACAGAGGGAACCAGCACTGTCACTGGGCTACTTTATGCTTTTTTTCCCCTAAATTCGAGTCCTGTTCTGCTTAAGAACATGATAAAATGAAGATACAGAGATGGAAAGATGAACCACAATACAGTATGGGAGCTTGTGCTTATCTACAAATAGGGAAGAGGTGTGTGTATGTGTATAAGCAAAATTATAAATACATGTAAATATATATATAAATAAAACATATATATATATATATATATATATATATATATATATTATAGAGAGAGAGATGAACATACATCTCATTGTTTGTAGAAATTCAATTGAAAGCACAAAGTCCAAGGTGAGTCTAAACTATAGAAACTAAACCATCAGGCCACATGGAAGATCGGTTTTCTTATTTTAATCATCATCTTAGGCACATGGTACACAATGTATTCATATGATACATATAAATACGAGTGTGAAAAGGCAGAAATAAAGAACCAGGATTTCATTGTAATTTCAGTCTAGCAGGGACCTTATTTTGCTTGTTCTCCATTGTATTCCCATCACCCAGCCTAGTTCCTGGTACCGAATGGGATCTCACTCACATATGTCGAGTGGTTGTGGAATGGCCCGAGTGGGTACAGTCAGTTCATTTTAAGTTTAATATTCTCTACTCAAAGTAGCCCTTTGTCTCCATGCTCTTGATTATCTCCTTTGCTGTGAAGAAGCTTTTTAGTCTGATCACATCCTATTTGTTGATTCTTGATTTCACTTCTTGTCCTTTAAGGAGTCTTACGGGAGGATGTTGGTTCCCAAGCTGGCATGATGGAAAGTTGGGCCAATATTTTCTTTTAGTAGGTGCAGGGTTTCTGGTTCACTTCCTAGATCTTTTTATCCACTTTGGGTTGAGTTTTGTGTAGGGTGAGAGATGAGGGTTAACTTTTATTCTATTACATGTGGATTTTTAGCTTTCCTAGTACCACTTGTTGAAAGGCTCTTTTTTTTTTCTCCAATATACGTTGATGGTGTCTTTGTTTCGGATGATATAACTGTATTTATGTGAGTTTGTCTCAGTGTCTTTTATTCTGTATCATTGGTCTTCATGTCTGTTTTGGTGCCAATGCCATGCAGTTTTTGTTACTATAGCTCTGTAGTATAATTTAAAGTCTGGTATTGTGATGTTTCCTGCTTCATTTTTTTCACTAAGGAATACCATGGCTATTCTGGGCCACTTATTTTTCCAAGTAAATTGCATGACAGCTTTTTCGATTACTACAAAGAACTTCATTGGAATTTTGATGAGAATTTCATTGAATTTTTATAGAGCTTTTGATTTTTATTTTAATTTTGGTTTTTATTTTAATTTTTAACAATATTAATTCTGCCTATCCAAGAGCATGGAAAGTCTTTTCATCATCTAATGTCTTCCTCAATTTTTTCTTTAGTATTCATAGACACTGCAGAATCAGAGAAAATGTTTGCCACCTGCACTTCAGACAGGACATTAAAGTCCAGGATATACCAATAATTCAAGAAACTTAATACCAAAAAAATGAATAACCCAATCAATAAGTGGACAAAGGAACTGAACAGATATTTCACAGAAGAAGAAATAGAAATGATCTACCAATATACGAAGAAGTGTTCAACATCCCTATCAATTAGAGAAATGCAAATTAAAACTACACAGATATTTCATCTCACTCCAGTCAGAATGGCAACTGTGGAGCATATAAGTAACAATAAATATTGGCAAGGATGTGGGGGAAAAGGCACGCTCATACATTGTTGGTGGGACTGCAAATTGGTACAACCACTTCAGAAAGCATTATGGAGATTTCCTCCAAAAACTAAGAATGGAACCACCATTCAACCCAGTTGTTCCTCTCCTTGGCATATATGCAAAGGATTTAAGTCAGCATACTACAGTGACACAGCCACCTCAGGGTTTATAGCAGCTCAATTCACAATAGCTAAGCCATAGAACTGACCAAAGGGCCCTTCAACAGATGTATGAATAAAGCAATTGTGATATATATATATACTCAATGAAATATTACTAAGCCATCAGTAAGAATGACTTTAAGACATTTGCCACTAAATGGATGCATCTGTAGACTATCATGCTAAGTGAAATAAGCCAGTCCCAAAAACCAAAGGCTGAATGTTTTCACTGATATGGGGAAGTTAAACTACCATAAAGGTGGGGAGGGGAAGAAGAGAAGTTTAGCAGATTAGATAAAGGGGAAGGAAGGGAAGGGGCGGGGATAGGAATAGGAAAGACAGTGGAATGAATCTAACATAATTTTCATATATATATATATATATATATATATATATATATATATATATATATATATATATGAAAACACTACAGTAAATCTCACCATGTGTCCATCTACAGAATGGGGTCCTAATCAGATCACGATATATTCCATGCTTATATAATTATATCAAAATGGATTCTACTTTCATGAATAATTTAAAAGAACCAATAAAAAAAGTAGCCCTTTGTAATTTGGGATGAAGTTTGGCTGGAAAGTAGGCAGAAAGAATTATTGAGGAGGGTAGAAATTATATATGTGAGCCAAACAGTGGGTGCCAAGGGAAGAGGAAGTCTGAGGGTGGGGTGGGGTGGGTGCCTGCAGTACTGAGAATCTACAGCTTAATAAGAGGGGGACAGGAACAATTCAGTGCACAAGAAGGCAATTTTAATTTCATTTCAAAGAAACCCGAGAGCTATTGCAAGACGGGAGAAAGGTAACACTCGGACTAATGGCATTGCAAAATGTTTCTCTGGTACAGAAATATTTAGAGAAAGTAATATCCAATGTCAAGAAGCTGCGCAGAAGATATCTTCGCTTGTTCAAGAGTGAACGTGTTTTTAAAAAGTGGAGGAGAATTCATGAAGAAAATTTACACACGAAGAAAAAAGTCAGCCCTAGTGCCTCTTAGAATGGATTTGAAATATAAAAAAGGAATTAGTGAAAGATACTCAGTCTTTCACGCCATAAAATTCATTCAGTACCCATGAAGGGATATAGCAGAGACAAAACAATAATGAAATCCTGGACTTTGTTTGCTTTACATTCCTTAGGGTAGATACAAACAGGAAATTTTTTTAAAAAGTTAAAAATGTGAATTGGGAGGCACATGGGATTTTAGAGGGTTCTGTACATGGAAAGAGGAATAATAAAGCCAAGGACCAGGGGTGTACCCCATCGGCAGAGAGCTCAGCTGGCAGACACAAGGCCACCAGCAAAGAGACGAGCAATGAAATGGGGTCAGGGGACAGAGAGAACATTTTCAGTATCTTTCAGAAGAGGGATCAGGATTTTTCAGGATACCATTTAAATCTGAGAAAGACTCTGAAGCCTGTATTAACATTCTAGAAGAACAGAGACAGCATCACACACAAAGAGAGAAATAAAAGGGTCTAAAGGCTGAGGGACAAACAGAGCTCATGACCTTTGTTTTAGAAATTGGACGTGTTGGGCTGGAGATGCAGCTCTGTGCTAGGATACTTGGCTGGGTATGCCCTGGGCGCTGGGCTCCATCCCCAGCACTGGGAAAAAAACAAAACGAAACAAAACTTGAACCTTTCTTCATAAAATTGAGGGACACATTCAAACAATCTGACATAAGTTTGTTCCACGTGGCTTTTCCCCATGCAGAGTAAGAGGGCTGGGGGAGGGTTATGATTCTCACTGTCTTGCCCATAAGCTTCTTATTTTTTTTTTCATGATAATAAGTTTCATTCAGCTATCCCATAATGCATGCATACTTCAAAACATATACAATAAATATGTGCGATTTTTATTTGTCAAATAAACAGAAAAAAATTAAAAATATATTTTTCCAGATATATATTTCTACCACAGAGATTCTGAACTTTTTCATGCAGGCCTCATTTTTTATTTTTAAAAAATTTGTTCTAATTAGTTATACGTGACAGCAGAATGCATTTTGACACACTGTACACAAAGGGAGCACAACTTCTCATGGGCAGAGACACACCGGTGTGCAATCATACATGTATATAGGGTAATAATGCCTGTCTCATTCAGCCATTCTTCCCATCCCCCACACCCCTCATCCCCTCACTTCCCTCTGCCCAATCTAAATTTCCTGCATTTTTCCCTACCCCCTCCCAATATGGATCAGCTTCTGATTATGAGAGAAAATATCTGTCCTTTCATTTTTTGGAATTGGCTTATTTCACTTAGCGTGATAGTCTCCAGTTCCATCCATTTACCTGCGAATGCCATAATTTCATTCTTCTTGGAGGCTAAGTAATATTCCATTGTGTATCTGTACCACATTTTCTTTATCCACTCATCATTTGAAGGGCACCTAGGTGGGTTCCATAGTTTGCTATTGTGAATCAAGTTGCTATGAACATTGATGTGGCCACGACACGGTAGTAGGATGATTTTAAATCTTTTGGGTATAAACCGAGGAGTGGGATAGCTGGGTCAACTGGTGGTTCCATTCCAAGTTTTCTGAGGCATCTCCACACTGCTTTCCAGAGTGGTTGCATGTGGACTTCTTTTTAAATTCTGTTCTCCAAAGGACCCCCATGGGGCCTGGTCAGAGCTACGCGTGTGAGTCTCTGACCATGACCTCCTAGCGGATGGGCTAGTAACAGGGAGAGGTAAGGGGTTCAGTCATTTGAACAGAATGTTAGTTTGACAACATAAAACAGGGAAATAAACAGGAACAGACACTGGCCACACAGGAGGACCTCCCTGTGGACCATGGAGGTGGCATCTCTGGCAGGAAGAATTCTGAAAGCCTCAGGTGGCTTCTCACCCAGGAGGAATCCTAAGAGGAGCGAACAAGCCCCGGCTCACTTGAGGATCCACTTTGGATGGAGGATGAGCGACAGATTTTGAGAAGAACCTCAAAGATCTCAGTACCAACTGAGAAAAGCCAGCTCTTTCACAAGCCTGCTCCCCTCTCTCTGGTCCAGCCATGAGCGGCCATGTGACGGCACAGCTGCTGGATCCCTGGACCCCAGACGGGGGGGGGGGGGGGGGGGGGGGGGCCGGTGTGTGAACAAGAGCCTCGGGCCCCCAGATTCTGCAGCCAGTCTCGCACAGTGTTGCTCTGCAGTGGACGATTCCAGAAGGAATGTTCATGACTTTAAGAAAAGCTCAGGCCGCCAGGCCCCCCGCCTGTCACCCACCTTCTCTCCCACCCTTTCAAAGGTCCCGAGACCTTGCTTACTCCCTCTGCTCTACCCTGACGAGGGCTCTGAGTTTCTTTATTGTGCCTGTTCCCAAGACTTCCCTGGCCGTACCAGTGACGTCCCTCTGTGCTCTCATACATTCCACCTTCCTGTCAAGGGGTTTTCCGAGGGTGCTGGCTGACCTAGGAGATCTGACCTCAATAAAGTGCCAATGGGAGGGGTGGGGGGGGGACAGAAACAATGACAGTTATAGAAGATGCCACGGTGGGACAACTGTGATTGAACCGCCTTCTGGCGGAAGCCCCCTTACAAGACACCTTCCATTCCACCACTAGGTGCTCAATGACGGCTTCTTATAAGAAGATTTCTTCATTTTATTTTTCTTGAAATCTCATAGTTCCTAACTGGCCTTTTTTCACCCAATTTTCTAGGATTTTTTTTTAAAACCATACTGTGTTAGAGTCTGTAAACAAGTCAGGATGGCGCCTGGCATTTTGCCAGAGGGAGTGGTTTGTGAAGTCACTGCCAGCGAGCCATGAAGTGTGGAGATTCCTGATTGGTTGACTGCTGTATCGAGTTTATGTTAATTAGACAAGCTGTGTGGAATGTATATATACCCCTCCCGTCCTACAATAAACGGCTCCCTCTCCTGCTGTATCAATGTACACAAGTTGCTCGTCACACCCCCCTCCCCCCCCCCCGTTATTTTGCTGCGGCCGGACTGCGGCAGATGGTGGCCCGTTACGGGGAGCCCCGGGACACTCGGGGGTAAGTGACGAAAAAAAGCTGCCCGTCCATAGATAGGACGGGAGCAAATCTGCTGGTCCCTAGGCAGATAGGGCGAGAGGAAAAATGGCCATTTGGAGAAAATGGAGAAGATTGATACAGTATCTTTGTGTCTTGTTTTGTCTTGAAATGTTGTATTGTCTTTGTGACAAAAATATGGAAGGGGTGAGAAGTAAATTACTAAGGGAAGGAGGCACCCCAGTGGAACCAAGAGCAGTTAGGGCATGTGTTGATGGAAGCCCAGGAACTCTAGTCAGAAAGAAAAAGAAAGTTCAGAAGAAGAAGGATTATCAGGAAAAAAGTTGCAGCAAAAGGCTATTACTGAATACTTTTCGTTACCGGAGGGTGCGGGAATCGGTGCAGCGGCTGCCATGTGAAGCCAATCATGGTGCATCAAGGGTTTTCCAAGCGGCAGTTGCCGGCTCTTCCCCACCCCCCTGCCTTGGGGAGCAGACGCCACTTCGAGAGCCCAAATCTAGACCTGACCTGGAGGCACAGTCTCAAAGCTTTTGCTCCCTGTGCCCGGTGACAGTTTGAGTCCGGGACACTCCCCATCTGGGGCTGCCCAGGACGCTGCAGCTGGGCGGAGAACACACATGGCGTCCCTGAAGTTTGATCATTTCCAAGGCCAATAACTACAATGGTTCTCCCACACCTGGAAGCTAATGAGTAATGAGCACTATTAAGGCTTATTTCAAACGTAAAAAACCTTGAGATAATGTACTAAATTGTTCAGAATGTTGTTTTCTTAGTAGAATGCTACAGGATTTTCTTTAGCCATCAGGAGTTCCTGCCTTCATCCCAGTGCCAGTGAAAACGAAAGTGGAAGAATTTCCAGTGTTGCTGAGAACCGGAGGAGACTTCGGATCAAGCTAGCTGCCTGCAGAACTTACCTGGACTGTGATTTAAGCTAGCTGCCTGCAGAACTTACCTGGACTGTGATTTACCTGGACTGTGAGTTAATCTATTGAGACACTGCTTCACCTGAACTGAGACAACAAACTGTAATCTACAACAAATTGTAACTCGGTATCTTTGCTAACGGTGTCATTGCTGGTATAATTTTTCCAAGGGCTTCTTGCATGGAGCCATCAATTGTCTTGGTATTGTGGCATTTTGTATCCTCCCCTTCTGCTTGTAGCAGATTATTTATGGTGTTTGTGTAAAAACCACTATGGTCGTTATTTAAATTAAACAAAAGGGGGAAATGTTAGAGTCTGTAAACAAGTCAGGATGGCGCCTGGCATTTTGCAGAGGGAGTGGTTTGTGAAGTAATGCCAGGGAGCCATTAAGTGTGGGGATTCCTTATTGGTTGACTGCTGTATGGAGTTTATGTTAATTAGATAAGCTGTGTGGAATGTATAAATACCTCTGTTGTCCTACAATAAACGGCTCCCACTCCTGCTGTATCAACGTACACAAGTTGTTCATCACCCACTGGTTATTTTGCTGCAGCCAGACTGCGGCAATACTGTTGTAAACTTTTAACATTTTTTTTTATTCTTTCCAGTTATATATGACACTACAGTGTGTATGGACGTACCATAACATACCTGGAGTGTCGCTTCCCACTCCTGTGGTGGTTCATGTTATGGAGTTACACTGGTCCTGGGTTCATACATGAACATAGGAAAGTGATGTCTCACTCATTTTGCTGTCTTTCCTGACCCCACCCCCTTAGCCCCAACTCCCCTCTGTCCAATCCAGTGAAGCTCCCTCTCCATCCCTACCCTGCCATCTATTGTAATTCAGCATCCACATAGCATATGCCATCATTGTTTTTTGGGGATTGACTTATTTCACTTAGTATGCTAGTCTCCAGATCCATCTATTGACTGGCAAATGCCATCAGTTTATTCTTTGTGGCTGAGTAATATTCCACAGTGTATCCATACCACATTTTCTTTATCCACTCATCTATTGAAGGGCACCTAGGTTAGCTCCCTAGCTCTTAGCAATTTTGTGAATTGAGCTGCTATCAACGTTGACGTGACTATAGTATGCTGATTTTAGGGCCATTGGGTATATACCGAGGAGTGGGATAACTGGGTCAAATGGTGGTTCCATTCCAAGTTTTCAGAGGAATCTCCATACTGCTTTCCAGAGTGGTTGCACCAATTTGCAGTCCCACCAATATGTGTGTACCTTTTCCCCCACATCCTCACCAGTATTTATTGTTACTTGTATTCTTGATAATTGCCATTCTGACCAGAGTGAGAGGAAATCTCAGTGGAGTTTTCATTTGCATTTCTCTAATTACTAATTGTTTTGTTAACCATTCATATTTTCTCTTCTGTGAGTGTCTGTTCAGTTCCTTTGTCTATTTACTGATTGGGTAATTGGGTCTTTTTATTTTGTGTGTGTGTGTGTTAAATTTTTTGAGTTCTTTATATCCTGAAGATTAATGCTCTATCTGAGAAGCAGGTGGCAAAGATTTTCTCCCATTCTGTAGGCTCTCTCTTCATGTTCTTTATTGTTCCCTTTGAAGTGAAGAAGCCTTTAGTTTCATACTATCCCATTTATTGAAACTTTGTTTTATATTTATTCATTTTATTTTTCTTGAAATCTCATAGTTCCTAAATAGCGTTTTTTTTACCAAATTTTCTAATTTTTATGAATAGCATACTAAAGTTTTGTTGTGTGGATTACATGTTCCTAACATGAAGCCCATGAATCACAGGAACATCAAAGGCTGTGTCTTCCAGAAGCATGTTCAACAACCTCCAGGTTTAGTTGTGGCTGAGTCTTTAAAAATAAAAGTAGGTCATTCTTCAAAAAAATAAAAATAGGGTATTATTCTGCAATTCCAGTTTAGAGAGTATAGCCAAAGGAATAGAAAGCAAGATCTTGAGGAGCTGTTTGTGTATCCAAGTTTATATCAGATATCCAGGAAGTAGAAGCAACCTTGGGTGGTGGAAGCAACCCAAGTGTCCATCCATAGCTGCATAGAGGGACAAAATGCAGTCCATATATAAAATGGAATACTATTCAGCCTTAAAAAGGAAGAAACTTCCAACACAAGCTACAACATGACAAACCTTGAGGACATCTGCTAAGAGAAATAAGCCGGCCATTAAAGGACAAATATGATGTGACATTTGTATGCAATACCTAAAGTAGTCAAATTCACAAAGACAGAAAATAGACTGGTGGTGGCCAGGGTCTACAGGAGGAAGGAATGGGGAGTTTGTGTTTGACAGGGACCAAGTTTCAGTTTTGCAAGATGAAAACGTTTTGAAGATGGATGGGTGGTGGTGATGGTGGTGGCACAATCCAGCAAATATACCCAATGTCACTGAGGTGTAGGTTTAAAGATGGTGACATTGGTGAAGTTACACCCTGTCTATTTTCATGAAAAAAAAAAAAAAAAAGCAATCATCAAAGTGCAACTCATCTTCCTAGGTGCTCTGAACTGCCAATTACTTCTCCTGGCCAAATTGTAGTCGTTACACTGTGGTAAATACAGAGACTGGATACATCATCTGTTGGACAGCGCTGGAGACAGCATGTCAGGTAAAGCCCTGGGTCCTGTTTCTGGCTGCTGAAGAGAGCCCTATCGGGATGTTTTGACTCATTGCCCCAACCTTCATCAGCTCATGAAACTAATTTTTTTTCATCAGTTGATTAAGATTCAAGATAATGAGTCAAAACATGCCAGTAGTAATTCCCAACAGTGTTGAAGGCAGGATGTTAACTTTTCCATGCACATACATGCACACAGACAGACGTGAAGTGAACCGGTACCTTCTCCTTGCATATGGAACAGCCTCTATTCATTAAAGAAAGGGGCGACATTACAGTACACATCCAAAGAGGAGAAACACAAAGTTACTTAACCAAATGGAATCGACTGTAATAGTTTTAATGAAAGGAGAGAAATGGCATGAAATTAATTCATGAGCAAATGGATACAAGCAGAGGAGAGCTAAATAAAACATGCATGGGCCGAGTACGGTGGCACACGCCTGTAATCCCAGCAGCTCGGGAGGCTGAGGCAGGAGGATGGTGAGTTCAAAGCCAGCCTCAGCAAAAGAGAGACACTAAGCAACTCAGTGAGATCCTGTCTCTAAATGAACTACAAAATACTCCTTCCAGGGCTGAGGATGTGACTCAGGGGTTGAGTGCCCTTGAGTTCAACCCCTGGTTCCCCCTCCAGCCCCCCCTCCCCGAAAAACAACCACTCAGGAAATTGCTATGTACAAATGTGAACAGATTCAAGGAAACCCCAAATTCCAAATGCTTGGTGCTTCCTCTTGAATCAACAAATGCACTTTAGAATGTTTTTGATGGCAACTGTATCTGAGCTTGAAGTTCCAGAAATTTTCCACAACTGTTCTGCATTCTGCAGGCCTTTTGTCTGAGTACAGAATATTGAGTTTTACCAACAAAAGCCCTTGATTGAATACTATACCCCTTAATATCAGATATATATGTATTTTAAATTCCATTAGGTATCCATGGGGAAACTACCTAATATTTGGAATGCATTGCTTAATGTGCTAACTGATCTTATTTTCCTGTGGAGCTCACTGTCAGAGAGACCGAGAGCGTCTTGACGCTTATTGCTGTTGAAAGCATTCTCTGGGGTGTGGGCAGAATGGCTAATGCACCTGAAGTCGGGGAACTTCAACATTTCCTAAATTCCGGTAATAGTTCAGTGCTCCAAAAAAGCTAAGGAAGATTGGACATAAAGTCATCTCCCTATCAGCCTGAGTTTATCTCCTTCAGTAGTTGGAGGCAAATCAACTTATGAGATCTGCTCTGAAAAAGTGTCCCTCTAAAACTATAATCGGGGCTGCAACATGGCAGGCGATAGTCCCCGTGGTAAACTGAAAGCAAACAGTTTCCACTGGGAACAAACACGCGCTGTGATCCTCATGTCTTTGAATCGCAGCGACCCAACTGTAGGATGCTTTTTAAATGCAAGATTCCAAACAGCAAGGAGAACTTCTACCTGCAGCCACGGCTCATCTGTAGGCACCATGAAAGCCTGTCTGCCAGAACACTTTGTTAGAATTTTGTCTGAGGTTTTAGTGGGTGGGGAAAGCATACCCCTCAAAAGATGAAACATTGTCTTCTCTTCTTTACTGTTTTTTCCTGTCTTCCCCTGACTGTCCCTTCCAGGAGACACCACCACTCAGCTGATTAGGAAAATACGGCTGCTACTATCATTCAATCGGAGATCTGAGATGTGTGACTTAGAGGTGCCCTGTCTTCGACGCGACTCTCGCCTGTGCTCAGAGAGGGTCTTAGTGGAGGCATGATTTACTACAGAAAGGGAAACTTTGCTTGGGTAGGCTAAAATCCTAGGCTGAGGGAAAGCCCTTTATCCACTTTTATGGGCCTGGCTTCTCATTGGGAGCATACATTTACTAACTGTATAATTGGAGGCACGGTTCTTCTATCATAAACATTGTTATCAGTTAATTAAACTTGAAATGCTGCTTTGTTCCGCAACATGTTTTGTCAGATTGTTTTCCTTATTTATTTATCATCATAAAATTTTACTTGGTGACTGGCAGCTTCTCAGCCCTCCAATAATAATATAAATCAAAACATAAGATTTTTTAGTCTTCATGCAATTTCCCTTTTGGTCTGAAAATATGAAACCAGATGTTTTTGGCATGCTAAAGATGCTTTTCATCTTTTTTTAGATTCTTTCAGTGCTCTCAAAGTAAATGCATTTTTAAAACCAACTTATGAAAGTTAAATTCCCTTTGTTCGTCTGTGTAGAGTCTGGTTTGCATTGATGCAGTGGCAGGGAGACCTTTCAGATAACATGCTGAAGGTTTGGGAGGAATTACCCATGGAGGGCTCAAGCGCATAAGGGCAACAGAAATTGTATTAATAGCAGATCAGTAGACCATGAACCGTGATTCCACAGAGGGTCTTCCCAAGCAGCGTGCCTAAAAGTGGAGGTTCAGGTTAGGCGACACCAATAGGATCTTGACTCTCCACCCATGATCGGGGTGATGTGCCTAATTTGTTCTCATAGTTATCACATACTTGCTCCGGCTTCAAAAAAAAAAAAAATGTGGGGCCCACGAAAGCAAGGCCATTGGAATTTCCTGTGACAGCGAATCTCATTTCAGTCGATATTACCATCTATCTCAGCCTCAGGCTATCACTAAAACATCTAAACATTCGCAGATGGAACCTACTTCCCTGATATTAAAGGGATTTGGTGTTACTGGAGAGACTTGGGGTCAGTAAATAGGAGCAGGAGTAGATTGGCACATGGGCTAATCTCATTTGTACACAGCCTCGATTGCCATTACGTCCCTGGGCTATTTTGTGGTTTGGGTATTGGAACTCTTTGGACAGACTGAAATACTTTGGGATCTTTGTGGGGTGTGGTGGATGGAATTATTTATAATCAACTTTGCTATCGAGGCTTTGATGTGGTTGCCCCATCCTTAACCCACAGCTTCATTGCATAAATTCCACGAGCCAGTGAACAAGGACACTTCTAGCTCCTTGCCACCAACCACCCTTAACAATCTTGGCAGACTCTATCCAGGAAGAGTAGAAACCGCCCCCCCCCCACCCACCACCACCACCACCTCTTACTCTGCTGGATTTTGAAGCAAGTTTTCCCAGAGGCAACCCTGTTCCACATACAGAGACTTCATGGACTTCCTTATTATTTATTGCAAACAACTTTCCATTCCCGGCATTCCACCGAATTTGCTGTGTCAAAAGACACCAATGGTCCCTTTGTAGCCCAATACAATGTGTTCTTTCAGTCTTCAACACCATGAACCTCTACTGCACGGGACTGGTTCTTCTTTCACATTTATCCTTCCTTAGTTTATACAAACTAAGCTCCTTTGGATCTCCTGTTCCCCAGACTTCCTTTCACAAATCTCCTGCTCATCTCCCTTCCCCTGCTTGAGTGTAAACATGATAATCCGTAAAGTTCTACTTTGGGTCTCCTCCATCTGAATGCCTCATGATCTTCTGGATGTGACACTGACAATCTATTGGCTGATGTCCCCCATACCTCTGTCTGCCTCTCTGTTGAAGAACCCAATATCTGTCTGCCTAGGAGAAACCCACAGATAACCCACAGATAACCCAAAGGCAACCACAAACTCAGCCCCCAAATAAATACCTGTTACCCCCCAGATTATTATCTTCCTAAATAGCCAAACCTAATTCATATCACTGACATCCAAGCCAGAAATTGGTTGGCCATTGACGATTTCCTCACACAGATCACTCCTACTTATACGTGCTATCTGCCTTCAGATCTCTCTTTGATTTATGTTGTGAATTTTTGTAACTCCTTGCGCTAATACTCAAAAAAAAAAATACAATGTTTAAAGTGATCAGGGGATATTCACTTCTTTAGAATTGGGTGAGAACGACATTTGAAGGAACGTAATATCGATAATACAACATAAATCATCGCCTCCTCCAAGTCTGACCTTAGGGGGTGAGAAAATGGGAGATGCAAGTTTGAAAACACACAGGAAGAAAAAGGCAAGTTAAAAAAGGCAGGAAGACAAGAAAAAAAGACATTTCTCCTAACACGGTATTTTTTTTTTTTCTCCCCTCTTCTTAGTTTGAAGAATGATGCTCAAATCCATCTGGTAACTCAGGTTAGAAAGGTTTGCTTCTGCTGGCCCATCTGTCTGTCTGTCTGTCCTCCCTTTCCTCCCCCCCCCCTTTCTTCCTTTCCTCCTTTTTCTGAGCCCTTAGGTCCAATGAGAGAGCAATGCTCTGGGTTCCACATCCCTAGCCTCTTCGAAGACCCCCCACCCTACTGGCCCCTCCAGGTCCTCCGTTTCTCATGGCCCATCTCTTTCTGCCTTGTGCTCTTCTAATATTGCTGCTCTGGTTTGCTTTTCTAAACATCAAAAGCTGCTTAACATCTTTTTCTGCTGACTCATTGCTGTCAGGGTAATATCTGCTTCTCATCAGATGGGGCCAAGTCCCCCCGCCACACACACCATGTCTTTTGGTGCTTATTTCTGCTGTCACCCAGCATTTAGATGTGCTGTTTTCCTAGAGGACCGTTCGTTTCCCAACCTCGTCTTCACGCACACTCTTCTTCTTACTTTCCTTGTGGAGACGGACCCCAGGGCCTTGCTCATGCTCAGCTTGTTCTGCACCACTGAACCGCACTCAGCCTGCTCATGCTGCCTCTGCCCCTCATCATCCTTCACCACCTGACCACTGAGCTAAAGTCCAGGACTCAGCTAAAGCATCATTTTCTCCAAGTCTCTCCCCCTGGGGAGGCAGAACTAAACCTAACCATACTTTTCTTTAGTTTTTTTTTTTTTTTTTTTTTTACCTTTTAGGCAACTTTGCCATTTTCTATCTCTTCCAACCTGTATAGTCTTGTCAACCCGACTAGAACCCCCCGCCCCCTGCAGTTCCAGAACCATTCCTGGCTATGTTTGGTGTGGGAGTTCTTGGCACAGTTGCCTGGCAGTCCATAGCCCACGTACCTGGTGCAGGGTTCTGAATGCAGGTGGGCGGGGCCCGCTGTGAGCTACAGACTGTGCAGAAGGTTCATTGTGCACCAGCTACCGGTCACAGGGGAGGACTCCCACAGCATGTTGAAGAGCAAAGATCATGACTGTACAACCAGCAGGAATCAGAGTTGGATTTGGCACACTGCATCTTGAGCCATAGTTTCTACCACTTGCAAGAGTCTAGTGTGAACGAAGTGAAACAACTTTATTACTCACAGGTACTTTAAGGGACACCAGAAGCCCAGGACTTGTGGTGAGTCCGACCTCCAAGGTTTAGGAAAGCCATCCAGAACCAATGGAGCCTTGCCTGCGCATGTCCCGTATCAGGCAGCAGACAAGTGACCCCAGAGCAAAAGCACTGCACTCTGCGTTTTATACTCTGGAGTGCCTGAGGGACTGGGCTGAAGTGTCATAGGACATCCTGTTCTAGGAGGGACGGGAACAGAGCTTGGGTTGTTCAGGACAGTAACACCTTATCTTGGGACGTTGCACATCCCACAGTTATTCTGAAAGGGGACAAGGGCTGGGATGCCAATGTCATCTAGAGGTCTAGAATCCTGCAGGCTTATTCTCCAACCTCTGCAATCTGAATTCTGATTTCTACTTCACCACTTTAAGGCCACTATAGCCTCTACATTTCTGTTGTATCTTCTGTCAAATGGTGACAATAATATAACCAGCAGCATTGGTGAACAGGGGGAAAAAATGAGATGGTGTGGCAAGTGTTTACCATGGAACTTTCTATAGAGTGAGTCGTTAGATACATTAGCTGTTATCCTTAACTCATCAATCAGGGCTTATAAATGAAAAGTGATTCGAAAAAAGTACAAGAGCACCTCAAGAATAATCATCTCCATGAAACTAAGAATCATGACTTTAGTTTCTTTGTGTTTTTCCGCCCCCTCCATTTATCCAACACAATGTCGCACTCAAGAGAGTCCCATACCTGTAGTTGAACCCTAGACCAACAAGATGAGATGGAGACAGCTTCAAATTCAGGGGGTAAGAAATTATATAAACACGAAGGAACCAAAGGTCATCAGAGGTGGGCAGAGTCAGAGACTGGTCAGGGAAGAAGGAGACCAGCAGACACAGATGTGGGAGAGGGAACTCCGCCATGTGCCAGAGATCAGAGGGGGCTTTTGAGCAACTGGTCACTATTCTTGTGATGTACAGCAGAGGGCAGGCGGCAGAATTGACTAAGATGGTGGTGTCTTGATGGGCAAAACCTGCGACTTACGCAGTCAAGGGGGAGAAAGAAAGAATGTCCACGCGCTTCTGCCCTTTAAATGACAATCCTTCATGCTGGGCCCTGCGGTAGACATAATTAATTCACAGCAAACAATTCTAGATTAATTCTGAGCACTGTAAACACACTTAATCATGACAGGCTCGTGATAGACATTCCCTCTGCATGCTAAGCTCAAGAGTCAGATCAGAAGTCTCCAGCCTTAGGTTTTTAAGTCCAGCAGATGCACACTCACTCAGACCATGGTGATCAGATCAAGAACCAAAGCAGGCTTCTCCTGGGGTGGAGCTGATGGCCAGTTGAGGTGAGGGCCATAGGGAGAAGTCATGGCTCTCGTCAGGGTGAAGGTGTGGCTGCAGGGTTTGAGAGTGGTGAAGAAGATACAGAGGATCAGGCAGATGAGGAGAGTTGGGGTGTCAGATTAGGTCTTCATCAGGCTCTCAGGCTTGTTGAGCAGCAGTGTCGGCTGGCTGAATGTCTATTCATTTGCTCCATCATTTATACTACCTTTTGGGGGCTTCTGACCACCCTTTCAATCCCTATCAGCTGCCACCAGATTTCTCAGTGATGTCATTTGCCCTGGGGTTAAAGCATCTGGTCTGGTGGCCCCCACCCTGATTTTCTTGCCTCTCTCCCTTATGGAGGTAGGACAACAAGACAGAGACTTCACTCTATGAGGAGAGTGAATTGTCTGTACCTGAGGGCCATACTGGAGGGCTTCGTAGATGCGCCTGGTGAGATTGCAGGTCTCAAACTGGAGTTTTAAAATGGGGTTGCTTAGGCTAAGGCCTAAGGCCATCTTTATAGGTGGAAAGAGTCATTTTCTTGTTCCTTTTTTCCACTGTCCTATGGATCATTTGTTTCCTAAAAATGCCACAATTATTTATTAATTATCACAGCGGATCTCAGGGTTAATGTCAACTCTCTGTAGATGTGTTTAGATTCCCGTCTTCATGAAGTCTTTGCAAAGCTCCCGCTCCTCTAAGATCTCGTCTCCCTTCCTCCCATGATGAGATCATCTCTGTTGGTAGACAAGAGAACTTTGAGACATAAGTTCTGAATTTTCTTTCAGATCTCGGGAGGTGACTAAGAAAGCCTCTGTGTCCTGATCATGTTTAAATTATCAATGCAGCAAACTTCCTAGGTCACCTACTGTGGAGAGAAAAAATAGAAGTATGATTCCGGTGAAGGAAACTAAACATTCTTTGTTCAAACTGTCTTCATAAATTTGAATCATGTTACAGGATACTCTTGGGAAATCTCAGAGACATTCTAATATCACTATGCCATATTCAGGTCTCTTGTCCTTGGAAGCAGATACACTCGCAGGCTCTCTGTTCTTTGTGGACCCTAGGAAATGCACGCCAGGATCAACAAACAGTAGGTCTTTCCTGTGCGCTCGGGAACCTCCCAGAGGAAGCCCAGCTCTAGCCTGCAGCCGGGTGGACTGAGAACTACAAACGCCCCTTCCCAGGATGCCTTACCCACTGCTTCCTGTGGGTTTCAGCCAATGGAAGCAGAGGTGTGAGATTAGAGGGAGTAGAAAAGGGATGACACCATCGTATTTCTGTTTCCACGGACTTTCCCAGAAGTGGCTTTGTATCTCCTGGAAGTCTCTCCCCACCAAGCAGAACCCCCTCAAAGCCTCCAGCTCCTGGAACCAGATTGCAAACACCTCCCTTTGCCCTCCACACCCTGATGGTGGGGGGGGGGGGGCGGCTTCCTACCACGGATAGGGTCTAGATCATTTTCAGGTGTCCATTCCCTCTGGAAGGTGCTCCCATGATAAAACCCTTGAGCCTGAGCCGCTTGTCCTGGCAGATGCTGTCTGAGATGGTCAGATCCCCAGGCCAGCCTGGACTTCCCACAGCCTCTTCTGGAAGGCCGCATCTCCATGAAGAATATGACTTTGAACGTGATAAGCTTTGGATAAAATAATGCAGTCCTCGTCCTTCTGAGCTTTCCTCAGCTTTATCCTATGGTGGACAACTTTCAGGAAGGAAAGCAAACAGTTCAAAGGAAGAAGCACACCTATGTTTGCGGAACCTCCAAACCTGGATCCCTCCCGCCCGCCAGGATGGTAACCCTGTACTGGATGTCATGAAGGAACCATGAACTTTCTTTGAATCAGCTTACCACCTGATCTTTGGGGTTTCCCTGGTAGTTTTTCAATGTTGCTCAGTTGTCCTTACAAACACTGAACTCGCTGGTGACATTTCCTGCCTTTAAAAACTTTATTGGATTTTCATAGCTTTTAGATGAAGAGCAAATATTTCAGTCTGGTAGGTGATTCAAGTACGTGGTTCCCACCTTTCCCAGGAGTCTCTCAGATGCCTGGCTACTTCTACCCTCTCCCATCCTGGCCTCTGGCTCTTGGGCGTGGCCTAAATCTACAATCCTCTTTCATATATCTATCAATTTGTGTTTGGGGATCTCCTATCATGTTCTTCTGTCCCTGATTCACTCCTTCTAGTCTTTTCTTGCCAACTCTTTTGGTCTTTTTAAATTTCAGCCATACCAATTATGTGCTCTCTGCCCCCCAATGGGTACACTTCCCTGGAAACTAATGTGTTGAATATCTTTTTATTTTTCTTCTGTTTTATAACCTCTTATGGATTTGTAAGAATTTAATGGACATTGTTTTAATAATCTGGTAAGTGAGACATTTGTAGATATTTGGTAAGTTGACCTAGAAAGACAGCTTTTGTCGCATCTTTGAAACTGGTTTTCACTTTTTTATAACAGGACAATATGTCATTATGTTGAGTAATATGAATCACCAACTTTAAAATAATCCAGTATTGTATAGAAAGGAGGAATTCCAAAGACTATCTGACCCCCCCAAAAAATATCATTTTTACATTGAGTACACATTTATAAGAGGCCCCTGTAATGAAATTCGGAGGCTTGTGTTTTCTTTGTTTTGTGCTATTTTAGGGAGGATCAAAATGTAAGTGAGAATGACAAAATAAAATAACTCTTCAGAAAAAAAAAATAATTTATCTTTAGCAAGGATTGTTCCTCTCCCATTTTGACCACACACCAGGGGGAAAACATGACACCGTTTTCCATGAAAGGAATCTGGATTAAAATTATTTTTTATAGGAAAAGGATATGTTTATTACAGAGGCTGATCACTCCATCCAGATAAGAGAATCCATTCTTAATGTTTTGAGCATTGCCAGGGCAAGCACGTTTCCGGATTTATTTATTTATTTTCCCCCCAAAAGGTTGAGTAAGACATAACAAACACTTCCTGCCACCGGCAGTGCTTGGCGGTAGGTCGGGTACCTGGCTTCTATAAATCTTTATGCTGAGCCTTTGTGACATTTCGACTTAGAAGTTCATTCAGTTTGATGATGGAGACAGCAGGCAAATTATGACATTAAACAGCTCGCAGACCTTCACCCACGGCCTAAATGGTTTAATTTTTTTTAATGGCTGACTCTGCCCCTCCCTGGGAGCACAGACCCACGCAAAGTCAAACACCCTCACCCGTCTTCATTTCCCCTGCTCTGTCACAAGTGCCACTGACTACCTTCCAGCTCCAAATGTCTTCAGTTATTAAAAATTGTCAATAGAAAGTAATCCAGACTCAGACTGGCGACACAATTGGCCGCCTATGCCCTAGTGAAGCATAAAATAGGGAAGATCGTTACTATTACGACTGGAGTGTGCGACTGCATAACAGACCTGAAAAGAAATCACGCTAGGTTTGCGCAGCCGATTAATTTCTCCTTGGGAAGACAGCGCTTCTTCCCGAAGTTGCCCTCCCCGTCTCAGGTGAAGGCAGGGTCTTAGGTGCCAAGTGTGTCCTGGAATCTGAAGGTGCCACTCACTAAAATGGCCAGATTGGGGGAAGATACAAAAGTTCCATAAAAGTCACAGAATTGATCCTGTGACAGTCAATACTCGTACCCAATATTTTCTTTGTGCTTGAACTCAGTGCACTGGGTAGGTTGACATCCTGGTAAATTCTTAAAATTTTCACAATCTCCTAGTGTTGAGTTGCTTTTTCAGAACTACTTAGTCAATGCTATTACTGTGGGTTGTGAATAGCAGCTGTGGCCTCCTAGGAAAATGAGTGAAGGCTAGAGAGCGGTGCTTTCTTTGATTGAAGGGTGAGCGACTGCACAGCATCTTAAGAAATGCCTCCTATGATCATTACAATCCCTGAGAGGGGAATTGGAAATGCTTCCTGGTTATATTTTTAGGTTGAGTTTACAACAACTCTTTGGGTCGAGGTTTGCAATATATTTTTATTAGTCACAGCCTTGGAAAGGAACATTGAACATATTTTAATTAATTTATTCTTTTCTATGATCAGCAGGATAGTCATTCCAAAAAAAAAAAAAAAAAATTCTAAAATACCTGTAGGATAGATGTGGCTTCCTTAAAGAATGTTGATGATAGTTTGGTAATAGCTTGATTTTTCTCAAAATCCTGTTCTGTTTCATCTGAGAGAGTGTCCTACCTCTAACCAAGCTTGGAACCTCACATACTACCTTAGGCATTTTGAATTCGTTAATAAGGTGGTCTCTGTCATTTTGTCAACAGAGGTTGCTTGAATCTTCTGGAAAAGCCCTTCAATCACCCAACCTGAACTTCTCACTCTTCAGATGGACCTTTTGCAATCAGAACAGTAGAGATTCTAGGAGCTCCTCATAATAGGAAGCAAGGGTCCCTTGGCCCACCTGCCCTTCACACTGTAGCATTGGTCCTCAGCTCTTGAGCTTGGTGAATTCCGTGCTAATTCCACAGAGACAAAACAATCCACATAACCTAACCATTCAAAGCAAATTTCATGACTATCTGCTTTGAATGGATTTTATTATTATCATTTTCTGGCACCTAGGATCGAATCCAGGAGTGTTTTACCACTGAGCTACATCCCAGTCCTGTCTAAATTTTATTTTGAGACAGGCTCTTGCTAAGTTTCAGAAGCTGGCCTCCAACTTGCTATCCTCCTGCCTCTGCCTCCTGAGTCACTGGGCTTACTTACAAGTGTGCGCCATGGCACCTGGCTAGACTTGAATGGATTTAAATGGTCACTGATTCCCTTATTTTAAATCCAAAAAAAAAAATGATGATTTTTTTTCCTTGGAGAAAAGGTTTACATTTGATTTAGTGGCTGGGAAGAAGAGACCTAAAATCTGAGAAGCTCATAGAGCATGTTCTGTCTTAGTCCTCCCAAAGGTAAGATGTTATCGTCTGAAAAAAGAAATGTCAGAATGTCAGCACCACTGGCCATCATGAACTCCCTGATCTCACAAGCATGTGTCCAGCTGACTGGGTGCCTTGGGTTTTATCTTCCATTCCATCTCTCATGAATGCTCTCCTAAGATCTCTAGCCTCCTATTATCTCAGAGCCTCACCAGGTTACATTAATCTTGTTTTCGTTTTCCATCTCTTCAAGGGACCCCGTGTCTACTCAACTTACCCCTTAACAAGTAGAACTAAATCCTGAAACAAGAGGGTTACTCCATCAACCCGGATAGGTAAGCAAGTCAGGGGACAGCTGGATGGAGGGTTCAGTGATGGCAAAACCAGCTCACTTTCCCCAAAGATCAAAACTTCCCATTTGGGTGGCTTAGAGAACTGTAGCAATAGCACGTTAAACTGGGGAAAGAGGTTTCATGGGGGAGTGGGTCTAGAAAACCAGTACAGTTATAGAAGACAATTCACTGTCCACCACCTGGACTTCTATACTTCTGAAATCAGACATCTCTGCCCCCTATCTTATGCAATAAGATACTCTAAGATCTGACCTTGGAGCATTACACAAACCCCCATCACTGTCACTCACCATATCCCAGCCACCCCTGTTCTCACCAAAATCTTCATTTGCTGCCCGCCCCTCAGTCTTCATTGATTTTTTGAACCTAGGGGTATTTAACTACTGAGCCACTTTCCTAAGCCCTGATTTATTTTTGACTTACAGACAGGGGCTCACTAAGCTGCTCAGGGTTTCCATAAATTGCTGAGGCTGGTCTTGAACCCATGATCTCCCTGCCTCAGCCTCCAGAGCTGCTGGGATCATAGAAGTGTACCACTGCCCCTGGCCACCCCTCAGTCTTGAACCTCTGGTGCTTCACCCTCCTTAGACAAACTCCTTTCTGATCTTCACTTCCTAAATAATAATATTTTGATGACATCATCGAAGAGGGGCTTGGTAGGACTCAGTTACCAGGTATCTCCATCACCAGGCAATTTAATATGTCACCAAACCATCATACATTGTTGTGACAACTTTTGTTCAACTCTTTGTCAGACAAGATGAAGGTCACCAAGTATGGTGGCTGCGAAATCGTGGCCACTGAAGTTTCAAGAGCTTCAAGATCATGTCAAGATCAAGTCACAAGGCAGGGACTTAGTCATCCCCTGAAGAACATGAACTGACCCTTTCCTAGCCAGGGCCTCAAGATTGGGACACGACAGCATTTCAAAAGTACATGCTCTTGCACTACAATCAACTTCTCCAGTGGGAGCAAGGACATCCCTAAGATCCAGTGTCCCTGTGCGAGGCCTTGTTTGACACTTACCCACTTTACTGCTCTGTCGCCTTTGCTTGACTGATAGACGTAATGGCCAGGATGATGCCTGGCTGAGCTCAGTACTCCAAGGCCCAGTACCTGATAAAGATTATTTTGGTGAATTTTAAAAATGTGAAAAATAGATCAACATCACCTGGATCTTAGGAAAGGAGCAACTGCATTTAAAAATGTGATAATTTGGGAGAAAAAAAAATACCAATGGGTAGAGAATGGAAGAAACAAGTAACAGAATCTAAGGTAAAATTCAGCGCCTAAGTGAGCTAGGTATTAAGTTGCTACGGGAAGAAATTAATTCATCTGAGGAAAGATGAGAAGGGTATAACGGAGATTAATTAAAATTTAGTTTATCAGATTTTTCTCAGGAGATTGGCAATTTAGGCAGAGGAAAAATCTTATTTAAGTGCATAAGTATATTTCAGCTTATAAGTGCAATGCATGATAAAATGAAAACAGAATACCAGTGTACATTAAGGAATTACCACGTTAGAATTTGATACGCTCTAAAATTCTAAATCTAGAAAACAAAAGTCTCAGGGTGAAAGTTGGCGGCTACTTCAGCATGACAAGTTCTTAAAATACCAGATGCACAAGGTCAACAGGAGTTTTCACGTCCCTAAAGCCGACCACACTTCGTGACACTCATCTTGTCTATCAAGACATGTGGGACTCCATCCAGGAACTATTCTTTTCCCTTGGCTTCTCCTTATCACACTGTGTCCTGGGTGTCCTCCTCTTTGTCTGCATCCTGGCACCCTCTGACACCCTCTGCCACCCCATCCATAAGAAATCCATCTAAGTTCTCATCATTCCCTCAACACATCCTTCACAGAGACCTTACCCACTCCTAGAGCAGCAGCTCCCAGCTCCATCTTGTGTGTTCCAAGTTCAATGGGCAATGAAAGCAGTCAGTAGGAGTCTAGGTTCTCATGTAAACTGCCTGACTCTGGATCCTGGTTCTGCCACCTCTGCCTCAGTGTGCAAATCTGTGAAATAAGGATTATAAATAATAACATAGGCATGTTGCACAGATAAAGCTTGATGGGAATCGGCTGCAGGTGTCACCAGCTGTTCATCAGTTTTCTATCAGTTGCACAAAACACCTGAGATAATCACCTTATAAAGAGAAAAGGTTCACTTTGGTTTACATTTTTGAAGATTCCAGTCCCATTACAGCCTTGCTTTAGGCCTGTGGTGAGGTATAGTACATCCTAGTGAAAGTACATGGTATAGCAAAGTACTATTTAGGTCAGGGCCAGGAAGCAGCAAAGAGGGAGAGGAAGAGGCTGGGGTCCCACGGTCCCTTTGAATGGCATACCCCTAAGGGCCTAATCGCCTCTCACTAGGCTCCACCTCCTAAAATTCCCACCATCTATCAACATCACCACAGCAAGGAACAAGCTTGCAATGCATAAGCGTAAGCAATGCATAAGCCTTTGCAGGCCATCAAACCACATGGAATGCACAGAAGAGAAGAAGTTAAGGAGCTGAGGCCTGAGGGTAGATGGGAGTGGACACCCCCATCAATGTGTGCTGGTGCTAGGGTGGGAGCAGAGCTTCAAGGTTGAGCTGCCATAGATTCTGCCTCTGGAGACTCATCTGAATGGTGGAGAAAACAGAGAAAGTGGCAAATGTTAGGTGGATGAAGAAAAAACAGTGGAATCATCACCAAATCTAAGCACAGCACTCCAAATTCAGCATGCCACTTACCAGGAAAGACAAAATATGCATATGCTCTGACCTGAGTTTACAAAGTTCTGAACAGGCATAAAACCCAAAATAGACAAAGGGGATCACAGCAAACCATAAACATCTGCTCAGCAAAGGAGATAATCGAAAAGTGATGAAATCACGAATGGAATGGGAGAAAATATCTGTAGGCTACCCACCTGATAAGGGGCTAATATCAAAAATGTGTAAGAATTTAAACAACTCACTAGTAAGACAGCAAACAGCTCAAATTAAATGCAAAAACACCTGGACAGGCACTTCTTAAACAAAGGCATGCAAATGGTCAACAGACAGATGAAAAGATATTCAACATGAGTCATCATCAGAGAATTGCTGAGATGCCATCTCACACCTTTACCAGGGCTGTATCACAAAGACAACAGAAGAGTGTGGGCAAAGATGTAGAGAAAGGGAAATCCTCGCACACTGGTGTGAAGGCACAGAAGTGCTGTAACTATGCAAAAGTGTGTAGGTTTCTCCACAAACTAAGAATTGAATCTGTATATGAGAAACAATATCAGGAACAAATATTCACTGTATATAAAAGCAACAGTTAATACTTGAGGCAGTACTTAAAGAATATACACAACGTGGACAGCCAATAAGCCCTATTATGTATATATATATATTTCCAAAGAAAAGTGAAATCAGCATGTTGAAGAGATCCTCATGTGCTCATCACAATAACTAATCTCAGCGTGCCTTCACAGAGGACTACATAAAGAAAACAAGGTGGTATATATTCCCAATAGAATAGCATCCACTGCATTCACAAAAGAAGGAGATCCCGTTATGAGCCAGAACGTGAATGAATGAATCTGGAAGACACAGTGCAAAATGAAATAAGCCAGGCATGGAAAGACAAATAGTGCAGGGTCGAACACAGAGAGGATCTGAACATTGTTTAGGTCCAAGAGAGAGAACAGCAACTACTAAAAGCTGGGGATGGGAGGGCTGGAGAGGAGCTCAAAAGCTGCAAGTTTTCCGTTATCTGGAGGAGGAAATTCAAGAGCACTATTGTGCAATATGATGCCTCTGTTAAGAACAATGTATTCTATTCCTGAAAACTGTTAACAAAGCATTCTTTCCACCAAAAAGGTATGTGAGGTAATTCATATGCTAATTAGCTTGATTTAGTCATTGCACAATATAGACACATCCTTCAAAACACCATGTTATACATATTACATATATATATATATATATATATATATATATACACACATACATATATATATATATATGTCATTTTAAAAAGTGAATAATCAAATAAAAATTTTAAAATCTCTAGGGAAATAAGAGTGAAGCGAAGAGACTACATTATTTGGGAAAGAATAACATGAAGAAATCACCTGTCACCCATTCTTAACTGTCCCACTTATCAGAAATGAGTTCTGATATTTATAAAATTTTGAAGTTTAGTTTTGGGGACTAACACATAGTAAAAAAAAAAAAGAAAAGAAAAGAAAAAATCACTATCCACGAAATCACGGATTGGACAAATGTTTTCCCTGGTGACCTCAATACCCATGAGATCCCAGGGTATTATGAGTGCCTGACCATGATTTTGGGTGATGACTGAGATGTGAGGTTGAATTTGGATGGAGGAAAATTGCTTTTGACTAGTGTTGTGGGTAAGAAGGATTTGACAAAGTAAGTGCTTTGAAAGATATTAAATGTGCCATTTTCTAAACTGGTAATAATGAGGCACATAGAGATGTCTTTAGTGTTTTGAGAGAAAGTGAGAATAAAAAAATTCAGGCTGGGGATGTGGCTCAAGTGGTAGCATGCTCGCCTGGCATGCGAAGGGCGCTGGGTTCGATCCTCAGCACCACATAAAAATAAAATAAAGATGTTGTGTCCACCGAAAACTATAAAATAAATATTAAAAAATTCTCTCTCTCTCTCTCTTAAAAAAAAAAGAAATCTCTGGTGTGTACTAAATCATTTGTCATAATTACAACAGCCAGCCTTTGTGACACTTCCTTTGTCCCCTGCTGCATGCACTTCACAGGCCTTGGTCCAGATTATCCAGACCACCATGGGATAGAAGCCACCATCTATCCCCACTTGGAGTGTTGGCTATAGACAAGGAGCTAAGTTGGAAAATTAGGAAGCCTAAGAACAAATTTCTGATGCCAACTCCAGTAGTGTACCTATGACTTTGAACTTCTCAGGCAACTGATATTGTAGCCCCAAGACAGGGGCCACATAATTCAGTTAGCCCCAATAAAATGACAAGCTTCTTGATGACACACATAGAGGACAGAAGGTGAGATTCATCCAGGACCTGCAAAGTGTCAAGCCATCTTGAAATGCATGAGCCCTAGAGAAGCACGGGATGTTCTTTAGGGGAAGGAGAGCCAGTAGTTACTTATCAGGAATGCAAGTGGAAGCCCAAGGTTGGTTGCAGCTGGGGCCTCTGTGGTGGTAAGAGAAGGAGGCTTTGCATGACAGGTACAAAAATTTAAAGAAAGAAAGAAAAGAAAAGAAAAATTTTAGGTGGGGAGAAAAAGAACCACAGTCGGTGGCTAGTAGGTCTTCTATAATTTTGGTCTGAATTTCTTGTTCACACTAAATCTTCTTTCTAAAAAAAAAAGAGAGAGAGAGAGAGAGAAAGAAAGAAAGAAAAAACTAAACTCTTGTTATTGGAAATTCAAGTTTCCAAAAGCTATTTTTGACCCAGCTTTCGTGGTGAGAGTGATTGGAAGTGTTTGTATACAAACTACAGAGCTCTTCTTGCTCCTGCTAAAACCTACTCAGCAGTGGGAGGGTCTTGCTTGTGTTGCCTTCTGCAGTCATACAGATAGTCAAAAGCGAATGGACAGGCTACCTGGAATCATTGCTCTAGTCCATCTGCAACTCGGCATTTACCGAGCACCAAACTTTATTCATGACCTGACAGCCTCCAACATTCTGAGGCCCTGGAACATTTGAGATGCATGTATGTTCAATGGGTTACTTTCTTTAGCTTGAAGTTCAAAAGGTGATCCTAATTTTGATTTTATAGCCAAAGCATTTCCCTTGACATCTCTAAAACAAACCCTGAAAATGATCTTTTAAGCACTTTTTGTAAAAGGTAACAATATATTAATGCAACAGGAAGATTTTTTTTTATTAACACAACCTAGAGAACCTACTGCAAATGTCCTCCACTATCTATCTCATGATCATTACACACGATTAAGACTAATAACAACAATATGTTATTCAAGCTAATTAAGAAGTAAATTGAAATGACTTGTATTTCATTCTGGGTTACATTTTAAGATAATTTTTCTCATTGTGCTCTCTTCAATTTTAATGGAAAGATAGGAATTGTGTTTACAATCATACATTTAATAGACTCAGCAAATAGGTATCGAGTTTGTTATGGCCAGAGCCCTGAGCTGGACATTTGAGGAGCTAAAGAATGTAGTTCCATGGCTCTCTCCTCGGGTATGATTTTAAAATCGTCACTTATTTAACCTCACCTATTTCCCAAGAAGATGGCTCTAGACAGTTACTTTTAATACAATATGTGGCAGGATAAAAAGCAGCATGCAATTACCCACTTTTCATCTACTTAAATTGTAATGGCCATACTTACTTGCCCATTTGATTTTGCAAATTTTAGCCCAAAGGCACTTAAGTAGCATCGGAAACCTGAGATTCTCTCAGATTTAGTTCCACATGGCCATCACCGGTTGGCCTACTATTTTGTCGTAGATAGTTGTTTTAGTCAGCTTTTTCGCTGCTATGACCAAAAGACCTGACAAGAACAATATTAGAGAAGGAGAAGGTTATTGAGGGGCTCACAGATTCAGAGCTCTCAGTCCACAGACAGCCAGCTTCATTCTATAGGGCTCAAGGTGAGGTAGGACATCATTGCAGAAGAGTGTGGTGAAAGGAAGTGGCTCACATGATAATCAGAAAGGAGAGAGAGAGAGAGAGAGAGAGAGAGAGAGAGACTCCTCCAGCTAGATACAAAATCTGTACTCCAAAGGCATGCCCCCAGGAACCCACCTCCTCCAGCCACACCCTACCTGCCTTTAGTTACCTCCTAGTTAACCCCTATCAGGGAATTAATGCCCTGATTGGCTTAAGGCTCTCATAACCCCATCATTTCACCTCTGAATTTTCTTACATCATCTCACATGAGGTTTTTTTTTTTTTTTTGGGTGGGGGGTGTCATCTCGTATCTAAACCATAACAATAATTTTGCTCAAAATGACCTTCCATTTGTATTGTCAATGTTCAGAATAATCAACAGGCCTGTGGCCTGTGATTTATATTTAAAGAGTGAGACCCAGGTGAAAAATGATAAATAGTATAACCTGCAGGGCCAGACACCATACTCTGTTCACTGAGAGATGGCAGAGCCAGTCTTACTACTCTCAATTTATATTAAAAGATTGCAAAGTACAAGAAGGATAGAAAACTGTTGGGGAGTTCAGCCTTATTGGTCAGCAGTGTCAGGAATGAAGACATAACTCTTTCGCTTCTCTAAAGTCAAAGAAATAGATCTCAGACAGAACCAGTGGCTGGGTGAGGAGTGCTTACAAGAGGGAGATACCAGGCTCCATTCCTCCTCTGAAACTTGCTGAGTTGTTAGAAATAAAAGTCTATATGGGGGCCACCACTATAAAGGAGCAAATGGAGATATACTCAAGGAAATTTGAAGTATACATCTAGTCATAAAGGGAATGGAGAAGGTCAGGACTGATCCCTACAGTCTGGCAATTTCTGAGATAAAGAGGAGAACTGTAAGAAAGAGCTGGGGATATAGCTCAGTTGGTAGAGTGCTTGCCTAGCATGCACAAGGCCCTGGGTTCAATCCCCAGCACCACATACACACACAAAATAGCAACTTAACAAGGGATGTGACTCCCTAGAAGGAATATACACATGCAAGGAGGAGATGCCCTACCCAGAGAGATGGGTGAAGGAGTGGACCAGTAGAGGGGCCCAAGGAATTGTCTCCCTTCTAAGGAACCGGCAGTTTCATCCTATGGAAAACTCCACACCTTCAATACAGAGGTCAGTGTGCTGGGAGAGCCCACCAACCTCAGATGAAATGAGATCAAGCAAGAGGGAAACCACAGTCACTTCCCAGCACCAATGGACAACTGTCTAAGAAAGACTATCTATAACACTCATTCCCATTCCCATTCTGATCCTGACCCAATCTGTGAGGCTCTAGACCCACCTGGAGGTATGGCAGAACTGGACCCATTCCATGAGACTGGAGTGTTGGAAAGGGAGAGTGGGGGAGATCTCTAAATTACATTATCTTTTCCTTTTTCTCAAGGTTCCTAATAAAACCCAGTAATTATGACAGTACCAAATGCTGCACTGAAATACCCAATCTTGGCCACAGACACTGACATCGACTAAGAGATAAAAACCTTCTATCTAATTCCAAACCACTCCTCTGGCACGGCTTCAACACCAGCCACGGCCTTGCACAACTCGAGGATGCTTTCTGCTACTGAGGACTACACGTGGCTGAATTTTGTTTTAATTGAATTAATTCCTCTCACATTACACGAGCTCCAAATTATAGTGACAGTCTTAAACCAATTGTAAATGCAGAATTTGATTAATCTTTAAAAGGGCAGTTTCAACAGCATTGCATGAAGCCAAGAGGTGAAGCAGAAAAATAATTGTAGTGCTCCTATTTATTAAAAGAAATGCTTCCCCAGAATTTCACATTCCTAGTAAATAAAGGTACATTTTCACACCTATTTACACTGTGTAATATGAATCAGGCATTTCCAGGTTTTCTCCACGTTCCTATAAAACTTGGAAAAGGTATTAGATCTTGGCTCACAGATGCAGACCTTGAATATTTTAATTGGGAATCACACAATCATACATATGCTGTATTAGATTATTTTTTCTATGAAATTTCAGCAGCTATGCCAATACTAAAATTCTTCAGATATCTCAGCAAATGTCCAGGTGCTATCATCCCATTTGGTACTCTTTGTAATTTTTCTCTTACATTGTAGAATTCTTGCCATGTCCATATGGAAAATAGATCCAGATGAGAATTTTGGGCCAGGTTAAAAGCTTTAAAATGTTCCATGTATGTATAATGTGTCAAAATACGCTCTACTATCATGTGTATCTAAAAGGAACAAATAATAATTTTTTAAAAAACTTTAAAACATTTCTCAGTAACATTGAAATTCTCTTGGTGGTTCAAATTCTACTCATCATCTGTTTTACCCCTACTACAATGTGTCATCCTTGCTACATCAGCCTATTCTTATTTAGTGGGGCAAAAAAAATATATATATTAAGAATGTTTAGAGCATTGCTAGTGGGACTTCAAATTGGTGCAACCACTCTGAAAAGCAGTATGGAGATTCCTTAGAAAATTTGGAATGGTATCACAATTTGACCCAGCTGTTCCACTCTTTGGTCTACATACAAAGGACTTAAAATCAGCATACTACAGTAACGCAGCCACATCAATATTTATAGCAGCTCAGTCCACAATAGCTAAACTGAGGAACCAAACTAGATGCTTTCAATAGATGAATGGATAAATAAACTGGGGTATATTACACATGGAATATTTCTCAGTATTAAAAGAAACTAAAATTATGGAATTTGCAGGTAAATGGATGGAGTTGGAAAATATCATGCTAAGCCAAAAAAAAAAAAAAAAACACTGAATGTTTTCTCTGATAAATGGGTGCTGATCCATAATTCGAGAGCAACATGGGAAAAAATGGAGGAACTTTGGTTGGACAAAGGGAAGGGAGTAGAGGGGAGGGGGTATGGAGGCAGGAAAGATGGTGGAATGAGATGGACATTATTACCCTAGGTACATGTGTGACTGCACATACGGTGCACTGCTACATTGTGTACAACCAGAGAAATGAAAAGTTGTGCTGCAATTGTGTATGATGAATCAAAGTGCATTCTGCTATCATATACACCTAATTAAAATAAATAAATAAAATTTTTTAAAAAAAGAATATTAGGGCTAGTGATATAGCTTAGTTGGTAGAGTGCTTGCCTAGCATGCTTATGGCCCTGGGTTCAATCCCCAGTACTCCCCCAAAATAAAATTAAAATTTTATATATATATATATATATATATATACACACACACACATATGTATGTAGTGAAGGACAAAGTCTCTCTAGGACACAGAGGGAAAATGGGATAAAAAGGAAAGTGAGCAGTAGAATTCTATGGACATCATTATCCAAAGCACATGTATGAATTGGTGTGAACATACTTTATATACAGAGATATGAACAATTGTGCTCTATATGTGTAATAAGAATTGTAATGCATTCTGCTGTCATGTATTTAAAAAATAAAATCAATTATAAAAAAAGTCAATGCATTTAGGAATTGCATTCCAATAAGCCTATTACAATCACTCTTGTTATATTTAACACAATAAACAATTTTATTAAAAAAATGAATTCTGTTTCCTCTTAGATCTATGAATTATATTCCCTACAACAGGGATTTAATGTTTATTTGTCACATATATTAAAATTTAATGTGTATTTTTCACATAACAGCACAGAATGTTTCAAGTGCTCAATTGTCACATGAGTCTACTGGCTCCCTCTGGCCAACACAGCTCTGAAGAACATAATAAAAGATGTGCTGATCTATACTTAAGTAGCCTCTTTATATGTGTTGCTGTAATGTTCATGCTAATGAAAAAATAATGATAGAACTAATGATAGAATTGAAATACTTTTTCCTAATCCTGCCATGATTGAAGATTTGTGACAGGTTGTCACAACAGTGTTGTTAAGGCAACAATTATCTCTAGTTTATGGATGAGGGCTCTGTGTTAGTCAGTTTTCCATTACTATCCCATATACCTGAGATAATCAGTTTATAAAGAGAAAAGGTTTAATTTTACTCACAGTCTAAGAGGTTTCAGTGCATGATTGGTTGACCCCATTGCTTTGGGCCTATGGTACACATCATGCAGAAATGCGTGGAGCAAACTCTTCACGTCGTGCTGGGAAGCCAAAGAGAGAAAGAAGGAGCCCGGTTCCCATAATCACTTTCAAGAGCACATCCCCAATGTCCTGAAGAACTCCCATGAGGCTTTGCCTTTTAAAGATCCCACCACCTCCCAGCAGCACCAAGCTGGGGACCAAGTCTTTCTCCTATGGGCCCTTGGGGAACATTTAAGGTCTGAGCCATAGCAGAAACTGAGGTTCAGAACTTGCTCTATGTCACTGAACTGGGAAAAGCCCTGTAGCTTAGAATTCACCCAGATCCAGTCCACACTCAGTGATCCTCATCCTCGGATGTGATCCTGAATGAGACCAGTACATGGCTAGGCTTGGCTTCCAAAACACCTAAGTAATTATGATAGGTTTCAAGCAAACTTACAGTAGACTTTTTGTTTTCTGAGTACATTCAGATTAAATGCTCAAGAGCCAGGTATATATAAATTTCAAATAAACAATGAATCTTTTTTCTGTGTAGATATGTCCCATTATGTTACTAAATATGCTACTAACAAGATTCTGTTGTTTATCTGAAATTCATATCTAACTGGATGTCCAATATTTTACCTGGAAGCTATTATCTGACTCCATGTCAGTCATCTGTAAATGAAACGCAAGTTTCTAATGCTTTCGTTATTAGCCCTGGCTGGCAAGATAGCACAGAAGTTAAAGGAGTCAGACCAGAGTCAGAAAGCTGGTGAATGGAAGTAGGTAGGACACCTACTGTATGCAGCCTGCCCTCTGTATTGGAGGGTTCTGCATCTACAGAGTCAAACAACTATGGATTGAAAATGTTTTCCTAAAAATCACATCTGTACTGAACATATGTAGATCTTTTTGTTAGTGATGATTCCCTAAATATAAACTGTTTTCATAGTATTTTCATTGTGGTAGGTATTATAAGGACCCCAGAGATGGTTTAAAGATATATAAAAGCATGCATACAGTTTACATGCATATACTATACCATACACCATTTTACATAAGGCACTTGACCATTCTCAGATCTCAGGATCCACAGAGGGATGCAGAATCAATCCTCTAAGAATAAAGGGGTAGACTGTGTGTGACTCAGACAGATATAAGTCTTTGTCTCAGTCTTCTTTTCATAATCTGTAAAATGGGGATTATAGATTATATTTCTTCCCCCAATTTTTATTAGGATCTAATGGAATGATGAGTAGTCATTAAATGAAAGGTATAAAAATTGCAGAAAATATTCTTGTTAAAATATCAAAGTAATATCACTTATAATGCATATTCTCTTTGTCTCTAATTCCCAATTTAATTGTTGCAATACCATTCAACTGCCTTTCTATGTCAATGAATAATAGTTTTTAAAGAATTCATTAATGTCAAAACATTTAAAAGTGATTTTGGTTTCAAAAAATCTTATGGTGGGTATCTCAAAAATTTTTAAAAACTGAACCAAGTGACCCAGGAATGAAAAATTGGCCTTCTATGTATTTTTAATAATGAGAATAAAAACATGTCACTTAACATTTAAAAGCAAACATTTTAATATCTACAAAAGCACCATGCATCAAAAATTCTAAACTATGGAGATACTATTTCAGCATTCCTAAGGTACACTAACTACTCACGAAATTCTAGACTCAGGTACAAGATGAACTCATTGTTCAGACAAGTTCAGTTTCTGATATAATCACTGATAAGTCAGACCACAACAGAAGTCACCCCTAGTGTCTGAGAATACACACACACACACACACACACACACACAGAAACACGAGTAACACATACATATACAAATGTACTTTTTTTTTTTTAAGCCATGGAGAATCTCAGAATTCTGAGAGGGGAGAGATGTGCCACTATTTGACAGCAACACTTGGCAACAGTTCTGACAGTTTGAGAGAAGCCAATCTCAGTGGTAAACCCTTTTATGGGCCCTTGGCTGAGACGTTAAAACAGGAATGAAGCGAACGGGGGGAAAAGCAGGGTTGGCAAGAACAGAGGCAGGCTTCGCTCTGTTTATTTCTGCCTTCACTGTAAACTGTGCTCATGGCGGAATTTACCCTGTGCCAGGTTTGCGTTGCTTCATAGAGCATAAGACCCGGGGCAAGCTGACGGAGACTGCAGAGAGAGACGAGAGATGTGGCAGCCATCCCTTCTAATTTCAGCTTTTAGCAAAAACTTTGAATTTGTCAAATGGCTTGAGCTCTTCCATTATTGAGGAACCACTGTATATCAAGCACTGTGTTCATGCCTGGCCCTGGCCGGGGTGCAGAAGGGGAATAATAATGGGGTCTATTTCCTAGGAGTGCCCTGGTGACGAAGCACAAGAATGCTTCTAAAGTGCTTGTCACCGTGGCCCCGCACAGAGTAAATATTCGATAACTGTGAGGCCGGAGACCCAGTGGTAAACTTGGAGCATTTTGATCATTGAAGAGATAGTCGGATGCAGATCCAGGATTCAAACCAAGAGGCCCGGCTCCAGAGCCAGCCCTCTTAATCACTATCTTGCTCTGCCGCCATTAATTATCCATTAATTTTCATAGAACGTTTGAAAAATGCATCATTGTGGTTATTCTTAATATTGATAAAATGAGGCCCAGTGAATTTGAATGGCTTGGCCAGGATGTGAGCAGAAGAGAAGGTGGGTCTCCCAGCGACCGCTCCTCACTGCAGTTCAGTCCATCAGCCTGAACAGATGCCCACCCCACAGTAAATATTAAAGAAAGTATTGTAGGAAAAAAAAAAAAAAAGAAGAAAGAAGAGAAGAGAAGAAGATGGAACAGCACCAGGTTTCAAAAAGGAACCAATGAGGAGGAACCCGGGCCGTGTGAACGCAGGGATACAAAATGTGCATACAAAGGACTGAAAAGAGAAAATCAAGAGGGAGCCGTCCCAGAAGCTTCCAGGAAAAGGGAAATTGAGAGCCAAGTTTAGAAAGAAAAGAGGGGTATGGGTTGGCAAAGCCTTTTCACTCCCGCCATCTTGCCAATCAACAAACCCTCCTTGTCCAAGGGCCCTTCCTTCCCAGCACCAAGCGACGTGGTGGCGTGTGTGTGCACAGCTCCAGCCGGACGCCCTCCCCGCGGGGAAAGCGTGAGACAAGTCAGACAACACTCAACATGGCTGTTGACAAATAGCCAAAGAAATTCACCAGTATTGCACCAGGTGACCTGTTCCAAGGAAAGAAAGAAAGAAACTTTAGGAAGACAATTAGAGTCCTATAAAAATTCCAACCTCTTTCAGTTCTGTAGTTCTTCTTCTTTTTTTATTCTTTGTCATCTTAAATGACTTTTTTGCCAGTCTTCGAAGGCACACAAGCTTTTTATGCTTCCCCTATCTGGATTTACATATGCTCACAGTTTGTCCCCCCACCCCCAGTTTATGCGCCCCCTCCCCAGCTTTATTCCCACCCTCTCATCTTCCCACACCACCCCCCAAAAGACAAACGAAAATAAAACAAACAAACAAATATGTGAAAGTTCTTACTGGGAATGATTCAAGAGTCTCTATACTATTAAGACACTGAGTAATGATTGGCTGCTTTCCAGGCCGCTCCGCAGCCTGTTAAATAGCTCAATTAGTGAGCAGTGCGCACTCTCTCTAGTTCTCCCTCTCTCTCTCTCTATCTCTCTCATTGAATTTTGCCAAGTGCATGCTGCATTGTTGGAAAGGGGCAGTGCCAGATTAGCCTAGCAACATCCCTTTATAGCCCTGACGTCTGGGACACCTGAGCGCAGCAGAGAAATCACCATCCCCGGGCTCTGTGGGGACCACGGGCAGCAGAGTACACTGCGACAGGATGCTTTCTCCTTCTGAAGGGTGGTTAATGAGCAATGTAGGTGAAGACCCTTGAGAGCCACCCGGGCATCCTGCCCACCCAAATAGAAGACAGCGTCAAGTGGCAGCCTGAGCTGGAGCCGAGGACCACAGAGGGATGGAAGCAAAGAGAGCCGGTGGGGGAGGGGGAAGAGCACAGGTCCTAAAGTATAAGCTCTGCCCATGCATTGAGGTCTGAACGGTCTTAAGTAAAGCTTGGATCATATTTTTTTCTTTAAACAATATAAACCCCGGAAATAAGGAAGTCAAAAAATATCGGTGTGATGGAACTTAGCCCTGTGCCTTTAGCACCTTTTCCTTCAGGACTCAGCTTTGGTGGCCTCTTCTTATAGGAAGAGGTTGAAGCATACCCCCCGCCCCCATATGTGAAGTGAGCCCTCAACTCTATGCTCTATTTATGTCTATTTGTGGCTCAACCAGACATAAACAGTGTCAGAAGAGAACAAATGAGGAAGCTGCCTTCTATATGGAATACTGTATACAAGCCCGACCTAATTCACAATTCCAGAGCTGAAACTAGTTGCAGTGCTCTGAAAAATTCATACAGAAAGCAGGACATTCATGTCATAAGGTAAACACATTTAAGTCTGTTGTCTGTTTCGGTAACACATTCATTGGTATGGGCTATGTGATACTGATGTATTCATTACATCTTGGCATTTACAATATACAGTATTTCTCTGCTTGACTCATTACAGCCTTCGTACCAATTAGGTGAAAGAAAATATTGTTTGCAAAAATACTTTTAGGGGGATTACATTTATCCTAGAATATTATGTATCACAATTTTAGAAACATTAAGTCCCAAAATTTACATATAATTATTATGGTTATACCCTAGAGAAGATATTTAAATGTCTTTACCCTATCTGTTGGGTATGTGTTTCTCTCCAAAGGAGAACCCTGTCAAACAATTAGAATGCAGATATAAGAGGAAATATTCTTGGTTGCTAAATTGGAGAAAAAGTTGCCCCAAGATAAAAATTCTTAATGTAAAATTGTACTTTGATTTGGGTGGTTTATTTTTGCTATGACATTATGGGAATTTTTTTTTAAATTTTAAGCATAAAATCATACAACTCAATTATCAAGATATTTGCATCTGAGAAAATCAAATACTGAAATTAGACTCGGTGATTTTTATGTGGACTTGAATCTGTTTCTTTGTAATTTCTGAGGGTACTTGGAAGTGTTTTGCCATGAATGCTAATGTGCTTTGTGTTTTAAGCAGTGATTCTGCACATGTTGAAACACAGACAAATTTGAGCTGGAGACACAGGCAAAGTACTTTGTTGGAAATCATAAAGGTCCTTCCAAATGAGATCTCCAAATACATCCTCCTTCACATCAAAAGACAATGTACACATAAGTGTCTATATTCTGGCTGGATATATACATTCATAAAGAAAAAAAAAGTTCATTTTAATTTCAAAAGAAGGTCCTCACTATCTTAGCACCCACCTCTATTTTTATAGATCAAAGGTGATAACAGATACCTATATAAGTCACTACTAAAATGCTATATTAAGATAATCTGTCATCCATTTCCATTTTTTTTTTCTGGGAAAAAAAAAAGGAAGGAAAATGAGGGAAAGAAAGAAAGCATAATCAAAAGCCTAAATGACAAAGAGTTGACAGTCAGATTCTGTGGTAAATGATTCCAGAGTCGCTGGCGCTGGCCTGCGGAGATGCGGAGGAAGTCCCCAGCAGACCTGATTAATTCCAGTCTCTCCAGCTGCCAGGGGAGCAGAGGGTAAGCAGTTTCGCAGAGAGGAGCCTATTACCACTACTAGGCTGAAATAGATCTAATCAACTCACAGCCGCTCAAAAGAAAACTTTACAGGTTTAGCTCACTAAGGCAGTGCTTTAAATGATGACTACAAAGGACCGTGGGAGTCTGAAAGCATTTAGTCTTTATTGCGGCTCAAGGAAATTTTCTGCTGTGGTTAGGCCATGCTAATTTACTGAACATGACAAAGCCTCCCAGGCTGTGTGACATCATTTGTTTAAAGGCCACAGTGCTCATACTAGAGTATTTCGAATATTACTTTTTTTTTCTTCAAAAACAGTTAATTTGTTGATATTTCATTGGTGTTTGGGCTAATTACATGCACTATTATAAATGTCTGGACTAACCTACTTTAACATTTAATTTAAACAACAATGCTCTGTAATTTGTCATGGTGCTCACAAAGTGATGAATATTGCAACTTTGTTTTCTAAGCAATCAACATTTTATCCGTGCATCTTAAGAGGAAATTCCTGGCAGGAAAGAGACCCTGAGAAACCCATGCAGTGTTCACATCCCCAGCTTCAGAATTAAACTAAGTTGCATAGCAATTCATATCATAATGATTTGAGAGGTTGAAAACGGTAAGAACTAATAAACACTATATCAAACAAAGTTCTGGATTTTTAAAAATGTTTCATATTCCCTGTTCCTTTTTCATGGAAAATAAACAGAAGAAAATTATTAAGACCAGATTGAAACCAAATAACCATTTGTCTTTTTTTTTTTTTTTTGAGCTGTAGGGGGGGGGGGTGCTTGAAATCTTTGTAAAAGATTTGCAGAGGTAAAATCTGCTTTTGTTTAAATAATCAAGATTTGGAAACTCTCCATGAGTAACTTGATACATTGTTTAGAATGCTGTGTGTGATAGCAAATATGTACACACACACTCTCATTAAATATATTGATTACTAATGAATTCACTGATCACACCACCCAAAACAATTCAAGTCATTGAATTTAAGTTAATCACACATGATCATCTACCAAAAAAAAAAAAAAAAATGCCTTCAGATTTGTTTTTTTTTTTTGGTGGATGGAAAATACAGAAGAACCCAAAAGATGAACAAGGAGGGAGCAGAGATTAGATAAATGATAGACAGTCTAGAAGTTTAATAAATGTTCTGAGCCTCTCTAAAACATTACTCTAAGTACAGTTCCAGGGTTAATGGTGGATGATAGGAGGGGGTGCTGGAAACCCCACAGTTTTAGGAGTGAAACACATTTATATGCTATTTCAAGGAAAATCTCAACATTTCACTGGAGTCTTACTCAGATTTAGAAAGACACCCTTGCTGGTAAGCATGTGCATAGAACTTATTATAACCATACCTAGTCACATCATTTTTACTGCTCCTTGAATGGCAGCTAAATCATTCATTTACACAGAGGTCCTGATGATCAGTTTTGCCCCTTAAAAGAGAACACTGAGCTATTTATGCCTTGCTTATACTGAGCTCAAGAGGTGACCTGGACTTTCCTTAAGTCAAGAAGTCCAAAATGCATATTGCAAAGTCTGTCCTGGAAGATGATTTGGAAATGCCTGATTTTTCATCCAAACATCACGTTTGGTTCTATTATGTCTTGAACTGTGTCTCTGGAGTTCAAGCTGGATTTGTGTTTTTAGATCAAAGAAACTTCATTTTCTGAGGTTTTTCATATTTTCCTCATTCAGGTAATATTAAGCCACTTAAGATGACAACAATAAGAATCCAGAAGCCCTCTTAGATGACATCCAAAGGTCTTGTGACTGTAGAGTTGAATGGGTCATTCTCCAGCACAGTGATGGCTCTCTCATAGTCACAGGACACAGAGGGCTGGATTTTTGTCTGTTTCTTTCAGTGACAGTTGGTTCCTAGTGGCCTCAAATGTGCAAGCAATTAGACAGCTGTATGTATAATTGGTTTGACATGCCTGTTTTGTTCTTCCAGAGAGAAAAACTACCTCTAGAAATTCTAAGGATGCATTTTTAACGATATAGATGACTTTTAAAAAAATATGTTTTGTAAATCTGCAGCATCCAATTGAGGGCCAAACAAGACTGTAAAGTATCAGATGTGTATGGTACCAGTGGTTGGCTGGATCCTTGAATAAGGAACTACCCTGTTGGGCTCCAGGTCGTGAATAGTCTCATAGTAAACTCAGTCTGCTGTTCTCAGTCTGTTCCAAAGCCTACTGACAACATAATACATATTATTGTTGGTGGGGGTGGGGGGGAGAATTGAGAGGAGGAAAAGTAGGACCAGATAGGAGAAAAACCAGAAGATCAATATAAATCCATTTAGAACACAACTCAAAGCAAATGACCTACAGAAGCTAAGTCAGTAGCATGGTTTTCACATACAAAGGAGGAGCTTTTGGAATTTCCTTGTGTTATTTGGAAAGAAAAATTAAATTATTAATCATTAAAATTTCAAAGTTACATAGCTTTAAGGGTAAGAAAAAAATGAAAATACATTCATGAAGTGAAAACATTGAAGAAAAACAGTGAGTGGAATGATGACAGGAAAGCTCTGAATGAAGTTCTTTGCCTTTTATTGAGCACTTAAAAATGCATAATGTTAGGAAAGATTCAGCTAGGAGCCATTGCTCTTGCATTTACATTACTGTGGGATTTACTTGTTGGGCATCTTTACTGTGGTGCTCACAGGTTGATTTTGCCACGTTATCCCATGGACGGTGTGCAAGTCATGTAATGTATTGCTAATTAATGACACGTACATCCCCAAAAGTCATTAAGGAGAAACCTTCTCAGGACAGCCTCCACGGGACCAAAAAGGGACCATGAATGCTTGCATGGTGGGACCCGTCACCAGACACAATGGGGCCCAACTCATCCACACTAGGAAATATCACAGCTTATTTTTTCATCATGCTCTTGCGGGAGAGAGGGCTGATTCTGAAACCACCGGGGTTTGTTTTATTATTTGATTTCTTCTGGCAAGATCACAGCAGTATCACATGTAATTCAGCAGTGAAGGCATGACTGTGTGGCCAGTTTCGTAGACTACATATTCCAAGGGCTGTCTCTCTCCATGGGCTATGTCCACACGGTCAAGCTTTGTAATGGAGTTCGATGGCCTTGGTGTTTCTTACTACCATTTCTTTGAAAATCTCTATGTGCTGCCATGGTGTTTGTGCTACTGAATGTTGCTCTCATTTTCTTTAAGTGCCAAATCCTCAACATGGAATGGTAAAGATGTGCTAATTAAACTCAATCCATTTCACATCTATTAATTCAGACTGTGATCTCTCATCAGATTTCCTATGTTAACTAGGATTTAGGGCTGGTCAACAGATGTACACCGTTCAGAAATGTGGTGAACAACCAACTCCAATGACCATTCCTGAGTCAGAATTTTTGTTGTTGTTGTTCCTTGTTCAGATGCTGAGGGATTACATTTCAGTTCGGCAAGACATTTGGCAACAACAGAGAGAATTACATTTTATGGCTCCCATGAGTATATATCAGTTGTAGTTATTTTAATCATTTCCACCACTTAGTCTTTCCAAAGGCTACTCCTTCTTTGGTTCTGTCATTGATAGAAGCCTTGACAACTGGGTATCAGGAGGCTGGGATAGGTATGCCTTCCTTTTCCAGGAAGCTGTCCATATCCCCACCAAAAGCACAAGAAAAACAGCACCAACAGTAAATGCAGCAGTAAAGCCCTCTGAGGAGTACAAAGGCATAAATATGTTGACTTGTTTGAATGGATAGCTTCAATAGAAAAGTCTACATAAAACGGTAGGCATTCAACTGATGAACAGTCCCGATTCTGTGTCCCTGGAAATGAACCACAGACTTTACATAAAACCACTCCTGGAAAGGAAATCCATCCCACTCCTCAAAAGACCAATCAACCAAAATACCAAGACCACCGAATGTTAAGAGCCACACCTCTCCAGCATGAGCAGGAAAGTCTACTGATAAAGTGAAGTTCAGAGCTGAAAGCAGAATTTTGAGGTTTCTTTTGAAAACTCAATGTGGATATGTCCCCAGTGACAGAAAGAATAATGACAGACAGGGAGAAGGTTATGCAAATTATAACTCTTCAAATTTGAAGTCCAAAGATGTCTGGCCAATCAGAGGGTTCTTCTCTGCCCCCTGGTGGCTAAGGAGGCACTTCCCTATGTCCACAGGTTATCTGTAAAGTTGAGTGGGGTGGGGGGGGGACTTCAATGGGTTTCTAGCTGGTTTCTGAAGAAGGCTAACTCTGAAATGTCCAGATTTAACCAGTTTCCCTTGTGTTGAATGATTTGTAATAAAGCAGCAGTTTAGCAGGGACACTTCTGTACTTCTCTGTCCTTCAGTAAGTGGAGTGACATTTCTATTGGGGCAAGAAGCTCTGCTATTGTGGTCTTGGGTTATTCTCCACCATATTGATGCGTTTTCTCTCTATATCAATGTCGTTTCCCTTCTCATCTGCTCAGATCCAAAACGGAAGCTAAAAAGAGAAGGATACTTCAGTCTCCCATTTTGTTCTTCCCTGAATTTTATTTCCCCGCTCTGGCACCTGTTCTTCTAAGCGACACTCCATTTTCTTCTCGGTCCCTCTCTGATGTCCATAGTAGCGTTGACTGCATCATACTTTCAACAGGTTGCTGACTTTACAGGACAAGGGACTTCCTGTTTTCAGTTACTTTTCCAGGTCAAATACAGTAAGAACAATATGAGAACAAATTAATAAATGCATGATAGTATGGCTCCCAGAGAAATTTCATTTCAATTTTGCCACCCTTATAGAAGTATTTTTGAGTGTGAGATGCTCTGAAATTTTATAAAATTCTTGCCAAAGGTAAAAATAATATGTAGTGATGACATTCCCTTTTCACAAATGCACATATTGTGGAACCTGTGCCTAGCCACAGGATTTCACAATCTTTTGGGATTGGCAATTCACACAGTGCAAAATCCCATTTGCAACATAGCCTTCCCCAATCCCATGGGATTCATTGTGAGAACATTTTAATATAATAGTTTTCTTGGAGTTGAGAACTCTACAATGATAGGCCCTCATGGAAGATAGAAGGACATTAAGTTGAGCTGAGATAATGAATTGATAGCCTTAAAAAAAGGGCTTACCTTTTACATTTGAAACATCCGTGAGCATTTCTTACCTGCATTTATTTGCATTTTTTGCCATTTCTGCTATTAGAAGACCACAGGAACACTGATTTTGGATTGTTACCATATCTATCTAATTCTTTTGGAGGGAAGATCTGGAATCTACTGCTTTAAAGAAGAATTTGCATGCTCCTCTTTCCATACCCTATTCTAGGAAATCCTCCTGGTTTCAGTTTCCTCTAGCCTGTGACAACACAATGCTTTCTGAATATTGCCCCTTTTCTGCAGATACTTCTTTTCATGTGTGGGTTTGAAGACAGATCAATGTTCTATTTAAGCAAGCCCCCCCCCATTTTTTCTTTCTTTCTTTCTTTTTCATTTTTAGTCCCAGAAGTATCAAGTTCACAGGAAAATGATTCTTTCAAAAATGATTTGTACATTTCCAGGAACAAATACCAGACGGGGTTCCTTATGTTTGCCTTCAACAGCATTCCCACTTCAAAATGTCCAGTGATCTCCTAAAATGGAGCAGACCATGAGTGTCAGCTTAATCATCGACTGAGTATCAGTGATGATAACCACACCAACACTGACGTGTGGACGCGAGGAACAAGAGATGCCGAGAGCAAGGAGATGACACAGGAAATCTCACTGAGGTTGAGCTCGATTCCTTCCCAAGGGAGAACACCAGACTGAGGGTCACAGATCACTCTTGGAGCAGTCAGCTCTTTGAACATCCAACTTCCCATTTCAAGGAGGAGGGATCTCAGCTCTGCGCTTCTAACCATGCTTCTGGGGTTTCCATGCAAACTCTTTGGAGAGGAGTCTGTCCACTGTCACTCTCAGGCTCTGTGGTTTACATAGACCTTCTCAAGCCCTGTCACCATCACCCAAACATAGGTCTTAGGTTTTTACATAGCTGGAAATCATATACAAAACAACAGGATATTTCTCCTTAAAAATTATTTAGATCTCAAAATTAGAACATGCTCCCTGGGGGAGCAATCATTTAATGAAACAAAAACGGTCACTTCATATAAAAGTAAGGAGAGAAAGCTAGCCAATGTGCCTTTTGCCTCTGTATCTTTCTCCTTTGGGTGAACAGATTCCTGACCTTTCAACCCTCACACCTCCTCATTTGAATCCAGTCACTGATACTGGAGAGGAAAAAAAATAAGTATATATAAAATGAGTAATAAGACTGAGCCTATTACTAATTGAGCAAAAAGTCACCAAATTTAGTAATTTGTGAATTACCCAATTTTTTTTTTTTTTTGGTAGATCAATTGTCCTCATCTCCAATATACATTTAAGAATGAAACTTAAATTAGCTCCTTAAAGTGGTCTTGTGACTTTAATTATTCACAAAGTACACAAATTTAATGAGTTTTTAAATATTAAAACTCTTCTCTATTGTCACTATGGTGAGCTCTTAATTTACAGAGCAATTAAGTCAGGACCCTCATTTATCAGGACATGTGCGTTTGTTGAAAACGTAGTCAGTTTTTATTAATTGATGCTATAGAAAGAATGAGGTGAAATTAATGTGAGTCTTCAGAGGTCGTGCCGGTGGTGGTGGGGAGCTAGCATGGAGCAAGTCGGGAGATAAATAAGTAACTGCCATTCCGGATTCCTCCTGAGATTGCTGAAATATTAAGTGGCACAATGGTTACCGTTCTCAGCCAAAATGCTTGCAAGAAAATGCCCCCTGAGTTTTTCTCTGGCAAACATCTGTCGTGGGTAGTAGCTGAGAAACAGGGAAACTTCAAAGCCGTACTTTCTGATTATTAGCAGAGTGTAGAGTGTAATGTTCTTACATTTTAATGCAAACCAAGTGTTGATGAGCTGAAAGGGCAGAATTAAAAAGTAGCCCAAATTTCCTTTGTTCTTCAGGATGGGGCTGACAAGAACATTCCCGTCCGTGCTTATCACTTTGTGAGCCAGAGGGATTTCTAGCTCCTGGATGCTGGGAGGGGGAATGGGCTGGTGTCCTCCTAAAATGGCTCTGTCCAATTGTCGAAGTCCGTTGTCCACACATTTTTGATAGCAATGATCTTATTCAAGAAAGTGGTTGCAAAAGAGCAAGACCCATTTGTTTGGTGTGTACCTTCGCACTTGCCTACCGACACAACTGTCTCGAAAAAGTTTGCTGTGAAGGTGGGAGAAGGAGGTCATTTTCTGTTTGGGAATATAAACAGAAACATGGAGCTTCAAAAATATCTGAGCAACAGCCTCAAAATTTCAGCCAGAAGTTGTAACTCTTCGAACGTGAAGTAACTACATTTTTAGTTGAATTGGCAATAGGTAGGGAGAGTGGTCTGACTTTTTTTTTTTTTTTTTTTTTTTTTTTGCTGTGTTCATTTGGATAGATTTGCTAGTTGACAATCGCCAAGCATTCTTTCATGTAATAATTGCACAATCCATCCTGAAAAAACACACCAAAAAATACACAACCAAAAAAACCCAACCTAACAAAAATACTTCCTCCTGCATAAGAACTAGAACACTACCCTCCTTGCTGAAGTTTGATTACTACCATTTCTGATTTCAAGTCTGCAAACAGGTTGCCCTAGCCATTTCCTTCAGGGAAGGTTAAAGGGAGAGCCGGGGCATCTCCCTCCCACTTCCTGGCAGGTTAGACTTGTGGCCTCTGAGTGCCCAAAAGTTTGATGGGACCATGCCAAGTGGTCCCCTGTAACCAGGAGTTTGTTAATGCACTTCCATTCCTCATTCAGACAGGCAACAGAGGCAAAAGAAGGAGAAGAAGAAGAAAAAAAAATAGCAGTAGGCAACGAGAGCTGTCTTCTGAAAATGCTCGGTAATAAATTGTTCTTCCAGCGCTGCAGAAGGTGGATTTTTCTTTCTTTGCCTCTTTTCCTCCTTTGCTGGGTAGCACCAATGGGAGGCTGGCTTTCCCACCTGGCCCTGGCTGCCTATGCCCATAAATTTGCCTATGCAATGCCTGTTTACGGGTCGCTGATGGAACATGGAGACGGTGCATTTTGTAAACGCTGGGTAGATAATCATGGTAATTGATGTTTGGAGCTGTGAGCTCCTAGGAGCACAGGGTCTCTTTCTCCCAGTGAGGCCCTGCTCTCTGTTATCAGTCCAGCCCATAATTAAATATCACTCTTTTACAATATGTTTCAGGCTCCTTAATGAGTCTGAAGCAGAAATAGTCACCTCTTTCCCCTCTGAGCTTTATTTGCTTGTTATTAAACAATGTTATTGAGCTGCCTTTTTCCCTGTGTTGCCAAACCCGCATCGTTTCCGTTTTATAATTGCACAATTAGAGCCAAGGCTTTGCTTTCATACATCAGCAGGCCCCGCGTGTGCGTGCGTGCGTGTGTTTATGTGTGTGCAGAACAGGAGAGGGGGGGAAGAGAAGGAAGAAATCAGGTGTTCATATGGACGACTCAAATGCATCTTATTTTCATTAACTGCCAGATTTTGCAAAATGGGAAGCGATTTATCATAAGGCATTTTCTTCTATCAGCCACCTCCACCCACCAACACGGTGACTTTCGTCGTGACCTTGCGCTGTGCAGCCCAGGGTCCAATTTGCTCATTGTTACTGGCTTGCATAATCCTGTGCCCCTCCCCCACCGCCTTTTTTTCCCTCCCCCAAGCAAAATCCAGTCATTTATATTCCGATGCTAAACGGTATTCTTTTGCCCCCAAAGCTGGCAAGCTGCGGAACACCAGTAATTCCTCCTAACGAATTTCCAGAGCGCCCCTCCTCTTACACGCGCGCGCTCCCTGGCGCGCGCGCGCGCGCGCACACACACACACACACACACACACTCCCCCACGCACACACTCACAGCCCCCCCTCCACCCCAACACCCCCCGCCCAGGAAGCTGCTCCAAGCAGTGTATTAAGTAGCTGAAGAAAATCCATTCTCATTCTGTTGTGTGGCTTCCTTCTCAACTCATGAACCCATCACAGACTTTTCTCGCCGTAGGTTGCCACGGTGAAGATTTACAATGCCAGTTATTCATACATCTGCCTTCTCTTCCCCCCGCCCCCGCCCCTGATTCTTAAATCCCTGGGGCGAGGGCGACCTTGATACTGAGACTCGTAAAATTCACGCAGGCTTATCATCCTTGGTGAAGGCTCCAGGCCTGGGCTGCGCACCCCCTTCCTGCCCACCGGCAGGGTGGGTGGGCGCGTGGGTCAGGGCTTTTATTTCTAACCAAGGGGTGAGGAGAGAGGAGGTGGAGAAATATCAGTAGCAGAAACATAAGAGCAAACTTATACGTGTGTGTGTCTATTTTAAAGAAAAGCAATATGTTTCACTAATCATTTATTAATTTTTAAAAACCCACTTGAATCAATCTGTGAAATATGGTATATTAAGAACTATGTAATGTTTTGAACAACCAACAATAAAATAATTTAAAAAAAAATGACATTTGGGTCTCTGGTGGCTAGTATTCACTTGATGCTGGGATGTTATTTAAAAATTGACCTTAGTCTGAGTACAAGAATATTAGAAAGTCCACTCACTGTGTTCGAGTGTTAATCCAGCAGCAGCACTCCCTATAAAAGAATGGTAGGTACAAACCTTGGGATGTTTGAAAATGTATAATAGATGGCCATTGTTTTCCTTATGTTCTTTCCTTCATTATTTCTTCTTCTCTGAGTTATTGCTAAGTTCATTATTCTTAAAGAATGTAGAGAAAATGGGAAAAATATTTTCAATAGCAAAAATGGATATTTTAATGAAGTTGTCTAAATTCTCCCCCAAATAAAAAAAAATCAATTACTTCTATGGTAACATAACTGAAAACGATGCTTTAATCACGAGAGAAAACTGTTTTAATTATTTTTTATTTTAAAAAAAAAACTTGACACTGTTAGAAAATAAAAGTTTAGAACTTGGCAAGTGATCATCTGGAACCCTTTTCTAAAAGTTTACAAAATTATTTTAAGCTGGATTAAAACACAATTTTGTCTCAGAATCATAGAGATTTTAATCTTTTTTTTTTCATTTGTTAATTTCAAGAACAAAACAATATGGCCTCCCTGGCACAGTAATTTCCCTTATTTGCAGTTTTGTTTTCTGTGGTTTCAGTTGTTCATAGTCAACAATGACTCAAATGTATTGAATGGAAAATTTCAGAAATAATTTTTAACTTTTAAATTGTACAGCATTCTGAGTAGCATGATAAAAATTCCCCTGTCCCCCTCCCTCCTACTCAGAACGTGAATCATCCCACTTGTCCAGTGTATCCATGCTGTATATATTACCCACCCATTAGTTACCAACCACCTTGTTTATTAGGTCAACTGTCCAGGTATGATAGTGCTTGCATTCAAATAACCCTTATTTTACATAGTAGCTACCTCAAAATGCAAGATTAGTGATGCTGGAAATTTTATAACTGTTTATTATTGTGATTTTTTTGTTTTATGGTATAGTTATTAATCTCTTGCTCTGCCCAATTTCTAAGTTCTAACACAGGTATGTTCATATAGGGAAAAAAACATAATAATATATAAAGAGTTTGATGCTGTCCTCAATTTCAGGTATCTGCTAGGTGTCTTGGAATATAACCTCCTAAGATAAGGGGAGACTATCATATTCCTAAATTCTTAATTTTTGCTGGTGGCTTGTGTGTCCAGGGATCTGTGGCATCCATTTTTCCTTTATGGGCACCTTTTTCCCACCTGGAGCCTTACTGTATTTGGTGCTCATTGCTGTGGGTGCTCTATAGGCCAGGCTGATGCCTGATGCATTGATCCCAGTAGGACTTGGCAGTTAGAGGATTTATTGCAGGTAGAATAAGCCAGTGCACCCCTGTTGGGCTGGCATCAAAGCTCATCCAGAGGCCACACTCTGATTTAATTTGAAGCATCAGTGGGTGTGCCCAGGTTACCTTTCAAATGGTATTCAGCTTTGAGAGAAGTGATACATTTTTACTCTTCTTCAAGGAGCACAAGAAAGTGTTAGGAGAGAGAAACCCAAGTTTAAGGAGAGAGCCCTGAGTTCTATGAACTTGTGTGACCTTGAGCCTGTGACCACTGGAGCCGCGGTTTCCCCTTCTATAAAATGTGGACATGATGCTGTCGTATCTATTAAGAGCTTTTCCTGCGTTACACGATCTAATCGTGATCAAGAACTAGTTTAATATAAAAGTTTTCCTCTTTTAGCTCAGGGCATGTTTGTCGCGTTCAGTGTCCCCGCCGTGTAGGTCAGTGCCCAGTGTGCTGGTCTCTGCCTGCACTTTAGGGCACTGCTATTTGGCAAATTGCCACAGTGAGCATCAAGGTATTCTTTTGACTTAGAACATCCAGAAACAAAAGGTCTTGATCAATATTCTAGAGAAAACTGGGAAATAATTCATATAGTAACATTGGCTATACTTTTTGAGACTGTATTCCTGGAGCTAGGATGAGAGAGACACAGTAAAAGTGGCACTGGCTTGGCGCAGAGGTGAACTCTTAATTCCCAGTGACTTGGGAGACTGAGGCAGGCCAGCCTCAGCATCTTAGTGGGACCCTGTTTTGAATAAAACATAAAAATGGCTGGGAGTAGGTATAGCTCAGTGGTAAAGCACCCCTAGATTTGATCCCCATACCACCGAACAATAAAATCAATGAAATAATTTCTTTGTATTTCATTTCATTTCATGCTGTTATATTATATTTCTCTTTTCTGGACTAACACCTTTTTGTTTAGATGAAAAAAATTTTTTCATACCTATGGGTCCACTCCTCATGGATCCTGGGCCCCATTAGGCTCCCAGCTAAGGGGTATACTCAGCCATCTATACTGGCCCTGATGTACCCCAGAAGACATCTGTCAGCCTCACCGCCTCTTAGGAAAACACCAGACGAAGACAAAGTGAAACTCCGATTAAAACTTCAAAAATAATCTATGACTGCTTACAAATAAAATGTCAAATTTTAGAGTAGACAATTCCATTTTCCTTTCTTATTGACTGGAGTCCTAGATCTGGTGAAGAAATATATCAGCAAACCATCATACCCATCGGAGACCCATTTTTCCCATATAACAAATATTAAGGGTAATAATTCCCAATAAACTTCTCAAGATCCTGAGGGTCAAGTACATCCATGGGTACATTCTTAGAAATATTCTGGAAGATATTATTGATAAATCACTACCAAAGTTTATTGTTATTCATCTGTGGGTGACTAGCACGATAGACATGATGGCTTTCCAACAGTTTTGATCATGACTTACAGAAATACATTTTCTGTAGCATGTCAGGACATGCCTATGGAATCATAGCTGATAGAGAAGTTTCATAAAGCAATACACCTTTACCATCTGTGAAACATTCTGTTGTTTTATATCTTATAGAAAGAAAATTTTCAGACCCCCATTGGTCCTAGGCTGAAGTTTGAAAAATCTAGATAGAGACCATCAGGAGCCAATAGAGAGCCTCTGCTTAAGTTAGGAAAGTTCCCACAGACCTTCCTCCTGAGTTAGAGCCAGGTTTGGGGCTACCATTAACTTAGAAAATGGAAAAGGGCAGGATTTCCATTCCTGGCCTAGAGACCTAATTAGTTTTGGAGGCTGGGGAAAGAGAGTGGGCTGAGGTATCAGAGGACACTGTGTAAGACCGTGAAACAAGTTTTAGTATAATGTGAATGCTAGAGAAAATTTCCAATCTGCCTATACACAGGTCAGATGCAGGCACAATGCAAAGGAGAGCTGGAAAGGAAAAAAAATCATCGTTAAAAATGGTTTTTGTTAATTCTCAGGGAAGCGAGCAGTGGAATAGGTTTTATCAAAGACCTTCCTTCTTGCCCATCAAGTAGCTCTACAAATGAACATCAGTTGAGGACTCAAGGGACACAATATGTCTGACTCAGCTACACATTCTAAAAACCATCTTAATCCCAACCCAAACATGCACCTTTATCACAAATTGTAGGAACTGAGAAACAGGAACATAAGATGGGAGAAGATCTGCAAAAGTTTCTCCACATCTCCGTTGCTTTCGTTTCTGTTGCCCGATAAGACACGGCCAACAAACATACCAGAGCATTCTAGAGTTCCCTGGAAGGTCTTTCCGGCTGGCCAATTTATTGATCACTCTTATTCTAAGTCTTGAAGGACACCAGAGCTCTACTCAGAAAACAGGGTTAAGATTAAATTTATTCTTTTTGAATGACTTTATGACATTTGCCAGTCAATGGATGGATCATGCATACGTGAAATAAGCCACTTCCAAAAAGACAACTGTCAAATGATTTCCCTGATGTGTGGAAGCTAACCCAGAGTAAAAGAAGGAGAGAGTAGAAGTGCAGTAGATTAGACATTGGGAATGAAGGGAAGGGAGGGGATACAGGAAAAGGAAAGACAGTAGAATGATTCTGACATGGTTTTCCCATGTACATATATGATACACCATAGTGAATCCCACCATCATGTACATCCACAAGAATGGGGTCCTAACTAGACTAAGATATATTTCATGCTTGTATAATTGTATCCAAATGGATTCTATTGTCATATAGAATTAAAAATAGCCAATAAATAAACAAGAAATTTATTCTTCTTCTTCAAGTTCATGTCAAGGACAACCGTTTGGAACTACCAAGAAACAAAAATAAACAAACAAAAAAAGATAACTAAAAAAAGAAGTTCTGTCCACTAGTTCAGTTTCAGAGCTTGTGTCTTCAGTTCACAGGTGCACATTTTATGCTTACTGCCATATTCTCTATGCCCTTGACTTTTTCTTGTAAGCATGTTACATTGAATTCTTTTCATTAACGTAATATAGGCCAATAGAGCAAAATTATAAGAAATAAAATATTTTTCTTTTTTGCTAAGACTTTCTTCTCCCCAGAATGAATGAAAATACACACACACACACACACACACACACACACACACACAAATGATATTGGCCATTTTTAGAGTAAAGAATTGAATTTCAACAGGAAAAAATATATATTTTATTCCAAAGCATTTTGTAAGGACCCAATGTGCAGCTTGCTATGATCCATTTGTCTCTTTTTCTCCATTTGTTTTAGTTTTAACAGCTGTTTTTAAAACTCACAGCAAAAAATAGCGAATATTTTGATATGTCTCATGATTTCAAGGAATTTGCAAAATACTGTTACTGAAATTGCTCTTTATATTTTTCATGGGAGGCATGTCTTGCTGATGACATGCTGTGGTCACATTAACAACCCAGGTTAATGACTAATAGGACCAGAGACTGACATTTCATTCCATACATATGGACCAAGGTAAGACTCCTTTCTTTTCCATTTGGTTGGACAAACAATAGCTTCACCATGACCAAATGGCCTAAAGGAGATGAAGACATCTCTTCTGTGACATTAAATTATGGATACCCACCTACTGAGACCTATCACACCTTATTTTCTGCTTTACCTGTTCCCTCTTGCACTGTATTGCTACCTTCAAAGTCATTAGGCTGTCAAAAATGTCTCTTCCACCCAGTTCCCAAGCTTGTGACACTCTTAAGACAGTGGGTGAAGCACTCAAAAAAGGAGAATCTCTGCCACAGAGACACAGCTACAGTGCAGTGCAGGCTCAACCTTGGGTCACAAGGACCTTGGCCACGTGCAACACGGGGGGCAGCTAGATGAGGCTGCACCTGGCCTTCAGATTTGCACCAGTTTTTCAACATCTTAGGGCCAGGGTCTTCCTGCCAGTTGTCCCTCAGCAGGAGTAACTGATGGCTGAAGTCTTTTCTCTGTCCACAAACAGTCTCCTCCAGTTAAATCTCCCCTTTGTCTTCACACTTCCTGCCCAACTGATCTTCAGGGAATTTTCCTTCCCTGCTTTCTTTGTGAATATTCATAGAGAAGAAAGGAAACAGGTGTGGTGGATGGTGTCAGGATGGATAGAGAGCCATCGACAGAGGTCTCAGTAGGTGGGTATCCACAATTTAATGTCACAGAGGGATACAGGGCTGACTGTGTGTGAGTGGGATACCCACCCTATGGGGCTGACGTAGCCCCCAGTCTCTCGACAAAAACCCCTGTTTACCATAGTATGGGGGAGGAGAGAGCAGGATACATTTCAGTTTATGGTTCATATCTACATTGAAGCAAGATCCATTTCGGCCAACACTGTAGGATTCTGGGCTGGATTCTAGCTAGCAACCCAGACATAAACAAGCTCCACCAAATACGTACAGGCAGAGCTTCCATGGGGTGAGGCCTTCATGGGACATACAGACCACATACAGGGTTCACAAAGTTCTCAACTCCAATACCAGACTGCATTTTTCCCTAGCACCTCCACATTCATGGCCTATTCTTTTTGCCCCCAATTTAGCTCCTTATTGCCTTAACCTTTTTATGTAGATTTCTTATCCTTCAATGCCCAGACCTTTGACTGGACCCAAACTTTTGCATGTGTTTCTTAACCAGGATGATGATCTGAAGACAAATGCCTTGGACATTGGAGATGGCTTTCTTAGGCCAAACTCTGTGAACCTGACATCTACTGCAGTGCCCATTTATCCCATGACCACCCGGATACTGCCTTCTCTGACTTAAAACTCAGGTGCTTTCTCTACTGTTCTCCAAGGGCCCCCTCCTCTGTCCTCTCCTGGCTTCATTAATAGCTTGAATGACAGTGCTATATCTCAAAAAGCAGATCTATGTGAGAGAGAGTTAATCAATAAACTAATGGAAGATAGAACCTTGATAATAAAATACATGCATTTAAAAATGATAAGTATGATGAATATTTTAACTGCCCAAGTTTTTTTTTTTTCCTCTTGGAAATGAAACAAATGGACCAAAATACGGTGGTGTTACAGAATTCACGGGAAAGGATTTGAGGAAATCTGTTTTCTTGTTTGAAGAAATAGCATGGAATAATTGAATCTGTGTTGATTGTATAGCCCTTTGGGGATTTTGTAATTTAAAACTTTCTCCGTGTCTTCTATCCATGCCCATCTCCATTCTACTGGTGTCTTTGGCAAGTGTAGGAGGTGCTGGGGGCTCCCTACTGGGAGGAATGTGCCAGGAATTCTTTGTTTTGGAGAGCTCCATATCTCATTGGGTTCTCTTCTACCTAAAGGCAGGCATTAGCAGGATCAGAGCTGGGAGTTGCAGCCATGATCCACAACACTTAGTCAGATTCTCCAGTGTGAAATGATCACAGACTTCCATCAGGATTGTCCTTTTCAAGCTGAGAACCTCACAACAGTTATTTCAAAGAACTCTTGGCAGCTTCTGTAAGAATCAGGACTATTCTGTGTTTATTCTACTTACCATATTATTGATATGGAAAGCACAATTTTTTTTTCCCCTGTGTGGATCCTTTTGTTTCTCCTTTTGTGAAATGAGAATAATGATATTTAACCCATTTTATTCTTTTGGAAGGAAGTTCAGAAGTTCTGTACCTCTTCATTATCTTTGGTTTTTGTCTTCAATTTGAACTTTATGTCTATTCATCCTGGAGCTGAATTCACAGAGGGAGGATGAAGTTCTCTGAAGTACAGGGACTTACCCAAGGGTGACACCACCCCACCTGTCACAACAGCACCTTCAGGCTTTTGATTCTCAGCTCAGTATTTTTCTCCTGAATCATTTCCGGTTCCCATCCTATTTTATTGTTGGTGTTTTAATTTATGGAGCATATGTATAGAGCTCTAAGGAGTTTAAATTTGCCCATTCAAAGATTAAAGAAAACCCACTTCTTTTCTTCCCTTCGACTTTCTTTTTTCTTTGTGTTTTTGTGTTCCAAAATGGTCATACACACCAGCATTGCACACTATCTATTTTTCCCAACTCACATAAGTGCCTTTCATGAAGTATAAGTTTTAAAAATAGTTTTGCTAAAAAAGATGGATTAGGAACACCATTTATAAATGAAGAAACTGAGGAAGAGGGAAAGCAAGCCATTCACTCAGAGACCTTCATGACTAAGCACAAGCTCACTTGGACTTTGGAACTTAATTTATTCCTGAGAAGGGCCAAGTTCCAGACTATGCAACTTACACATAAAAAAGCAACCCAAACAAGACTACTTTCCTGAATTTTAAATAGAAGACTTAAATTGCTTGCAAGTAAGCACAAAATTTCAAGTTTTACTGTGCAAAATCCTATAATAAAGGAGCACAGATGGACAAATAAGAAAGAAGTGGTGTATTGAATGAGAACAAAAAGCCTCACCTGTTTACAATATCAATATTACATTGGAGGATGCTTTGTGCATAGCGTGAGATAATGAAATGCTTCTGTGTATACGGTTCCTAGTCTGCATTACCAACATATAATCAATATATAATTGTGAATATCTTCTTTTGTGTGTTGTAAGTTAAATTATTAAAAAAAAAAGACTATCCTGGCTCACTTATGATCCTTAGTAAAATGTTTCCTAAATGACAAAAGTCTTCAAAAATCAATCATGATCGGAGTTTATGTTTTCATCTTACAGTACAGTGTCCCAAATGTTTTGCTATGTGGTATATTTGTTCATGATATGCATGCTGAATTATATTTTTTCACTCCATAACACTGTATTGCCAGGTCAAATATGGGCCACATTTTGCCAGCACAGAATACCTGGGGGGGAGTCCCCAAGAAGGGGCCTCATAGATTAAAATCCTAGTGATTGTTAGATGGTTACAGCAATCTAAAACAAACAAACAAAATAAGTAAAAATCAATAGAAATAGCAAAAGTCCATAAAGTGAGCAAAGAGAAACACGGGTCAAAAGAGGAGGGTCCCCCGGCATAGAAGAAGGATGGTGGGATCATTGTCGAAGGTCCTGGGTCGGCAGGTGTAAACAGGGTTTGAAGCTGGCTAGAGTGCTCTGACTTCAATGAAGAAGTGAGATTGAACTTACATCCAATAAATAGAACCCACCATAGGGTAGTTTTGCTGTCTAGTTTTCAGTAGATATTGGTCATGTTGGGGTTTGGGATTTTTAGGTTAAACTCTGCAGCAGCGTGTGGGTATGCTTGTGAATGTATTACAAATCTCAATGAAAACAACTTTGGACATTTAACTAAACAGTAAAATGGTAAAAGTTTCAAGGACTCTTAAAGTTGCAAACATTGCAACAACAAGATAAATGACCCTCAAATAGCTGTGTTCTTATTTACATACAAAGCAACCTTTAGATTTCCATTGCTAACTTGTTAGGTTTCACTTTACACAATTCTGGATTCTCAGAGTTGGTTTATAAAAATCATATAATCACAGGGGGAAAAAAAACAGTTTTAAAACATAGAAACTAAATAGTACAAAAATACAAACATTCTCCAAAGCATTGTATAGAAAGAAAAATGGCTTCTGACAGGGTGAACTATTTAGAATGAATATGAAAGAAAATTCTGAGTTTGTATGTTTGGCTTTTATTTTTCCATCTATTCTCCCTAAAAGTAAAGGAAGAAATGAAAGATGTTTTTAACACTGATCTATCTGTAAATTCAAAACTCAAAATTTAACAGAATTTCATACCACATTATGGCTTGGAATGAACTAAATAGATTTATAGGTATATTTCCCAAAATAAATTATTCAAGGCAATATTAGAAATGGAAAGATTCTCTATCAAGAATTCTTTTCTCCAGAAAGATGTGGGTGAATTAACACCATAAGCTTGAAATGGTAATTTTATGTTAATCATCTACATTTCAAAGTGCACCAATACTTTTGTGTATGGGATATGTGCTCTTGTGTGTGTGTGTGTGTGTGTGTGTGTGTGTTGTGTATTTGTGTGTGTGTGTATGTGTGTGTATATATGAATGTGTGGATTAATTATCGGTCTACATTTCATATACAGGCTGGGTTCATCTTAGCAAATTCTAAACGAAGAAATAAATGTCCTTGACATTCCATTTAATAGACAGTGGGTGGCACCATCTTAAGGAACAGATGATGTGAGTTTGCATTTGGCACTATTTTCTTTATTTGGGCTACAAACTCTATCCAAATTGTGAAGGACTTTCCACATTAGTAATTAATAGGGCCCCATTATGCTAACTATCATCCAACTTAGGACATCTTAGAGGAAAGATAAGAGATGAATAATTTGAAGTAATTTTCTTGTAATCATGCCAATCACTTGAGCAAAGTAGTTATTAAAGGAAACAGTATTATGATGAATTATAGGACATCTAACATTGAATACCTTTTCTTATCAGCTGCTTATAGTTTCTGCTGCTTAAAAAAAGGCAAACAAGTAGAAGTCTATTCCCAGTAACACTCTTCTTACTGTAAATAATAGTTTGTTTAGTAAACCCTGAATTTTAATGAGGCTTGAAAGACAGACTTTACCTTGGTTTCTGCTCATCTCCTTGAAAAGAGCCGAAGTTCATGGGCTTTACCTCGCCTGGCAAGGTGGCTGTAACAAGCTCGAGTCACCTTTGATGACAAGGGATTCTTCCAGTTCAGATTTGCTGAAGTGATTAGACATTATTTATCTAATTAAATGTTCAAAACACATCATTATTGAAAGGAATAAATTTAGTACATTTGTCGAGCAGTGTTAACTGAAATGTAACTGCACATCATTTGACTTTTTAACATTTTATTATATCTATTAAGTCTTTCTGTGCTTAATTAAATCAACTTATTTTTTACAGTTAATTTAACGTGATTTCATTTTCGTTACAGAGTCTGAATCAGATATTATGGAGAAAGCCAACTGTATACACGAATTAAGCTTTGGGTCCTCAGGTGTTCTCGTGCGTTTCATTCAAGTCTGGCAGTTTGTGGGGATGACCATGATTTCAAGTGGATGTTATTTTTCACGCAGCAGAGGGCTTACTCTTCATCTTTGTTATTATTATTTTAAAGTGCAACCAGCTTTAAGGCTACAGACTCATCAGATTTATATGATTTGTGTCTGAGATTACAGTTAGCATTTGGAGTGAATGACCTTTGTGGTGCCTAGACAAATAATAATAATAATAATAAGAAGAAGAAGAAGAAGAAGAAGAAGAAGAAGAAGAAGAAGAAGAAGTAAGATGAAGAATGCAAAAGTACAAGCTTTCGTTGCTGCCCCCTGGGAGCAGTACTTCATTAATTGTCCCTAAAGACTCAGGCTGCATTTCCCTGGAAGGAGCAAAGTGTTGGAGCAGCAAGGCCCAGGGGATGGTCTCCATGGAGGAAGTGATCTCATTTGTTAGCATATGCAGATGATCAGTGTGGAGCAGTATTCTTCTCAAGAACCCCAAACCACAAAATGGGGGTGAGGGGAGGAGCCAGACCGAAACCACAAATGTTTGGTGTCAATCAACTGCTGTGAATTGTAAGACACCGGGATGAAGGCAGCGAGCGATCTGGTACATTCAAATCTACCCTGAAAAGTGTTAAAATGGAGACTGGGACTGAGGACGAATGAGGCAGGGACATTCAAAGGTTGCAAGGGGTGGTGGTGGAAAATTCTAATTAGAGATTTGCGTCAGCTTGCAAAGCTCCTATTTTTCCCCAAATGTTGGAGTGTTTCAGATTCTGTCAGGCTTCCATTGAAAGCTCTAAAACGGAAGGTTTCTGAAACTCTCCTGAGACTCTGAGGATGGTGACTTTAAAGGTGGTCACAAAGGCATTTGCTCGAGGTTGGCTATCTCACCACAGAGAACACAGTGGAAAAGAAAAAGAAAGTGAATTATTTGTGCCTATGCACCCCTCCCCACACACACACACACCCCTCCAGAGGCCCAAGAGGCTTATCAGAAATGACTGGCTCCCTCGGCTCCAGGTGCGCATTTCTGGCCACTCCTTGGCCACTTGGACTGGCTTGGATTCCCCGGGGTAAGCGTTCATGATCACAAATTTGGCCAAAAGATTTTTTCATTACCCTCCAACATTTCCTTTCACCTCCAACCTCTAGGCAGGGCCCTAGCTTTCCCTTTGGAGCCGGGAATATAAAGACGTGGGGCCATCGGGCTGACCCGGAGGGCCCGCCTGTCAATCACGGCCTCGCCATCTCGGCTCCCTTTCACACCAGGCAGCTGGACCCATCGCTGTCAACCAGGTAACAACCCCTAGACAATAGAGGCCTGAAAGCCTGGTCTAGACACTCTTTTAGCCACTTATTCGCTGCTCTTGGCAGCTGTTGAAGCATAAATAAGCAGTTTGTAATCAGAAAGCTGACATCATCGCAGCTCGGCTGAGAGGGGAGATTGTTCCTGAGCACTGAGCGGGGTTTTTGTGTGTGTGTGACAACAGATTCTGGGGTGGGGATGCAGATTTGTGCCATGCTAAGCTGGTCTTTCTTTGATTTACAGAAGACAATTGGGTCAGGTCCCCAGCTCCAGGGTGCACCAGAGTTTTTTTTGTTGTTGTTGTTGTTTTTCATGTTCCATTCCTGATGAGCGATAACATCAAATAATAAACTGGGAGGAAGCAGGGCATGGGGTGGGCCTGGATGGAGAGACAGCCGGGTGGGTGGAAAGTTTGGATGTGGGGCTTTTTCTGTGTGGTGGGGTGTACCTCTTCTTTGCCTCTTGAAAGAGGCTTCATGGTGTGGTTTTGGTGACAGGCACCGAGGGGAGGTTTGGTTCTGGGTGGGAATGTGTGAACACCCTCAAAAATGGATAATTTCACAAAAGGCAGCAGAGAAACGGGTGTATGGATTCCTGCTTCTTGTGTGTGCACGCTTCAAGATCAAGTTTGCCATTCAAAGTGATTGGCAGTTTTTCTCCTGAAAGACAGTAGACAGGAGCCATCGCCAGAAACATTGACTCTCCGTCACCTCTGCAGCTGACTAGAACCTCCCATAGGTTTTCTTTTTTGTTTTGTTTTGTTTTGTTTTTCCCCCAAACTAGCTTTGTTATTGGAAGGAGCAGAGATGGCAGATATTATTTATTTATCATAATTGATTTCTTATAATTGTGTTGAGGTTGTCCCCAAAGGAGAGAGAGATTCTTTGGTTCCCTTTAACCAGTGTGGTTCTGCTTGCTCTGATGTCCGCCGGTGACAGCTGACTCAATGTCTATGGGGACACATGACCGAGGAGAACATGCCAGAATGCCACAGAGTTCGCTACCTGAATAGCCCATTCAGGTGGTTTTGCCCATCTCCAATTTCACTTGCCAAAAAAAAAAAAAAAGAAAGAAAGAAAAAGAAAAAGAAAAAAAAAAGTCCAGTCCAACAAAAATATTGACTTCCTATCTCCCTGAGGGTTTCTGGTATTAGTTTGCTCTAAGTAGCTCATGATTTAGAGTACAAAGGCATTTCCAGAGAGCATGTTTAACAAAATGACATAGCAGATAATTGAAATTTATTTGCAATTTTCAAACTACAATAAACACAATTCTCCTTTTCTTTCATTAATAATCGCACGGCTAATGCATAGCAATCCCTCTGCAGCTTTTACAAGCAAACTTGAGCTGCTGTGTTGTAATAGCTAGAAAAGTTAATGTAGCTTGAACAAGGTTTCTAATTGTCCCTGTCTCTGTCATATTTGTCTACTTGAATGGTCCTAAATACCACAGCGATTAATTACTACAGAGCAGGTATTACAAGATGTTATCATCCTTCCCCAACTGTCTGGGTGAATGGAGAGAAGGAGAGATTGTTACAGTGTTTCATCTTTGCTCTTCCTGTAAGGCACTTTAACCAGAAGATTTAACGTGTCAAAGTTAACTGCGTTTTCTAGCAGATATTCACATTCTAATTAAAGATTAAGAACGTAGTACATTACACTGTGATTTGTCATACATGGCTTGTTAAATAGGAAACCTACCGGGATTCCCTAACATTTTATAAACATTATTCAGGGCTTTTAACGTGGGCAAAGAGAAAGATTATTCAACTGCATTGCAATATGGAAAGCAGGTCACCCTCTGCGCCACCCCCCCACCCAGCCCCCAATAAATAACAAAATCAGACAACTTGGGCACTTTGGAAACTGTTTTGCTGTGGAGATTTTGTTCAAACCATGAATCACCTCTGCCTTGGCGGTGGAGGGAAGATCTTTATTATTAACCCTAGGCATTCAGATTTTTCTTTTTCTTTACCGGGTTTTCCTTTGGGCTGTCAGCTAAGTGGGGAAGGTAAGGGTCTTTGTTTGAATTAGAGTGCCAAAGGACAGAATAAAGATGAAACAGTATTTCAACATGCAGCCTGAGCTTTCAGCAGATTCTCCGAGCCCTGATCGGCACCAGTCCTAGTACTAGTGGCACAGGACTGGTTCACATTCTATGATTGCCTGAGGAATAAATTAATGAGGTTACTGAGACACTGAACATTTGCATATTCACGGATGCTTATTAGGTAGAAAGTGAATGCCAGGTGCACTGAATTTGGGGGGATAGCGGATTTGTTAAGGAGTCACATCTCTCCATTACTCAGAAAAGGGCTGTCCTGTCGCTAAAAATAATACGCAGGGAAAACTCCTGCTTAATGAATATCTGAATAATTACAACGGAAGGGCGAAGCAAAAGAGGGTCTTGGGAAGGGGGTCCCTCATCGTAGGGAATCCTGGATGCAGTGGTTCTGGGGCATAAAGGAAACAGATTTCCATTTGCTCTTTTGGATTTTAGGCTTTAATTATTCTGGTGGCGTGCACAGCCCAACACAATGCCATGCCACCTAATGCGAAATTATCAATTTCAGGAGACCTTTACCTTGGTAAATATTATTATTGACTGGTTGCCAATCCAAGTTGGAACACGGAAAAGCTGTTCTGAGAAAACGACATCCAAACATGAATCACAGAATTAGTCCTGAGTATTTCTCTAAGGGTCCAGGGTTCCTCTGCTGGTGATCTCTGCTGGGGCTGTGTGTGTGTGTGAAGCACATTGTTTAAGCTGTTTGTATCTCATTGTTGGGAGAAGTTTTTATGCTGCTGCGGGTTGTGGCTGGGAGAATACCTCGGTAGAGCTTAAATAATTTCCTATTCCTCTCCTCCTTGGGAATATTTCATGAAACAGAAGGATGACTGCCCATGTTTCCCAGAGCTCTGTGCATGGGAGAGGCTGTCTTGCCTGTTCCTTTTTTCTTTTCTTTTCTTTTTTCTTTTGCTTCCATTTGATACAGGTAAGTTTTCTTTGGATTCTCCCCCCCACACACACACACCCCACCTTTCCTTTTCATTTCCTCTTTAAAAAATGATTGGCAGCACTCAACCTGGAGGAACGGATCTATCAAAAACAAACTGGGATAAGTGTTTCTCTGAGAAATAATATATATTTACCAACAGGCTCTATTCTGCCCCCTGGTTTCACAGAACCTTGCTTACCACTTCCTATCTGTGGCCTGTGCAGGCAGAAACCCTGTGGTAAACACATGGCCAGCGTGCGTTGTGTGTGCATGTGGGAAGACACACACACACACACACACACACACACACGTGTACATACACACACGTATACTCAAAGATTCCATGCCATGTGCTCCAGACACATTTTACAGTCCCCTTTCTTAATTTTAAAATATAATTTCTAACGTCTAAAGAACATTTTGAAAGACTTCCTATTTTTAAAAGCAGTCTCTAAATATGAATGACTTATCTTCCCAAAGAAAGTCAAAGGGGTTCTCGTGTTTATTTCAGTCTTGCTTAAAACTTCAGCTTTTAATTTATTTTTATCCAGGCTCAGAGGGCTTAGAAATTGCCAGAACAATGCCTCCACCCCACCCAATAACCTGCCTGTGTTTTAAAATTCAATTTGATTTCTGCCACAAATTTTTTAGACACCCATAACTGTACAGGAATCGCAATTATTTCCGTGTGGCAGAATTGTAACCAAGAAACAGCACATATTTTCATAAACTGGAGTCTTATAGATTTATTAGTATTTGTTGATAATAGTGTTTCAGAATTTTTTTTTTTTAATATATTTCCCCTCCAAAGGGGCCTGCCTGAAGCCTACCCAGCAGCAGCACCCTTGCTGGAGTCCAGTGTTTCTGACACACACACACACACACACACACACAGCACAGATTTTTTTGATTATGTAGATTTCTTTTCCTACTGCAGTTTCATATGCAAAGCATGCATCAGCCACATCCATGCTATCTCCTAAAGCAGTCATTCTGAAACCCAATCTGGGGACAGTGCAGACTAAATAAAATTTCATTTTGATTTGGCCTCCTGCTGCGAATGGGACTGCTTTGTCTCAGCCGACAGAACCAGCAAGCCAGAAAGGTATGTCCTGTTTTGCATGGCTGGTGGTGTGTCTTGAGCCTCAGGATCAGGCAGCTCTGCTCGGGCTCACAGCCCTTCTTCCACTTCCTGCTTGTCTTTCTCTTTGCCTTCCATTTGCTCTGGCGCTGCGTGCCTTCTACCTGCAGGGCAGAGCCGGGGTGAACACGCACCGCACCGCACCGCACCGATGATTGTTTACTTTGGCATATGTTTAATAGCTCGTGTGAATGTTTGCATTTTTTTTTCACTGTCTTTGTTGTTGTTGGGCTTTTTTTTTTTTTCTTTTTTCCCTTCCCTATTTTGGTTTGTGTTTTGTTTCCTTGCCCACATTGGCTTTCCGTGTTTCTCAAGGTGTTGAATACTAAAATGCTAACTGAAAGGAAAATTGTGTTAAGTGCTGCTCTGACGCTCCAGAGATTTTGCTGGAAGATTTGTCATGCTGAATTTTATTGTAAATTGGAAGATGCCTTTAACAGCTTTGAAGGACTTCAGCCACTTTGGCAGAAAAAAAAAAAAAAGCAATCGCCCATTTTAGAGAAGGAGGGAAAACATAAAGACTCTCTTCTGATGGGACTTAATGGTGGTGCCACCTTGGTATGTTTATAGAACGCATTGTGATGTTTGCCTGAATTGCTGCGAAATGTGGCTCTCTGTTAAACAATGACCTTCACTGGGAGTCCTCTCATGAGAGAGGCTGGCTTGTGTCAAATGCTCTTCTTACACTTGTCCCACCTTTTGGAGAAGGCATTGGTGATCAAGGGAACGACCTGCTACGATGTCCTCAGAAGAGGCTTGAGATACAAGGGCAAAGTGCCAGGGGATTGACAATCATGGGAACTCGGTTCTGAAGCCCAAATCTCTCCTCGCAACTGTCATTACCCTTGACCAATTCCTAAGGTGCCAGAAGGAAAAGAGGTGTTTTCCCTGGCTTACATATCAGCATATCATTAATCTAAATTAGATGATAGCAAACGAGGGAAGATGGATATAGAGTCAATGAAAAATAAATTTTGTCTAAGAGCAGGGAGTAACTTCATTCTGATTCAGGGGTTCTGCATAAGTAATTCCACCGGGGATACAGATTAACAGATAAAAATACTAATTAGCTTCACAGGGCCTTCACCTCCACCCCCAAGACAAACACAAAATAAGTCATGTCACATAACTTTGTACAGGGTCAGAAGTGAACTTTTATAAATCCATAGTGTTGAAGCCTTCCCAGTATCTTGAGGTGAGTGACCCTCCAGGGCGCTTGTGGCCCTTGCTGGAATTCAGTAAGCCAGCTGTTTGCCATTACAATAAAGTATGCCTTTACCAGAAAAGCTCCAAAGTTCACTGTTGTGTACCTGTTCGCCCAGAGCCTTGGGGGAGGAGACTCATCAGAAGCTTTAGTAATTTCTTGATAGGCTCCTAATTTATTCTATATAACAAATTGAAGGACAAAACGAAAGTTAGTTAACGAAGAAGTTTAAAGACACCGCAGGCACACAACACAAAATGTCACTGGGTGACGATGCCACCATCTTACATAAGCAGTAGGAAAATGGCAGAGCTGGGCACGACTGGTGGGTTTGGATCATCAGACATGTGATTCCTCATAGGACCCACAGTGAGCTTCTTCACGGCAGCCTGACTCATGAGAGTCCTGTGGGTTATTTCATAGTTGTTTGTTGATGACAACAACAACAACAAAAGCGCAAATTTGGGTTTTGTCCATGTGCTTATTGGCACCACTTACTGGAATTTTAGGGACTCTTGGTAACTAAATGAATGTTTTAAGAAGTAAAATCGACATTTTTATAGAAGCTGTATTTCAATATAGGTATCAAGAAAGAATATATATATTTTTTAAATTAGAATACAAGCGCAAGGTATTTCAGAGTGTTTGTTTATCCATGAAAACACATAGGCAGATATATTTTCATTTGACTGTTTATTTATGTATAAATAAATATACATGTAAATAATGAATGTGCAATACATATGTAAAGAGTGAGACAGAATTAATAATTCTATTAAAGTGAATCACAAAGCTTAGCTTCAGGAGCAAAATCAATAAACTATCTACCAAACAAAATTCTAAACTAAGATTTAGTTTATCATATACATGTAATATACACCAAAATCTAACATTAAGCAATATCTTATTTTTATTCATTGATGAGTTCAACTTGGATTCCATCTACATGAGGCAGATTATTATATGGTTTAACCGATCATGAGATTTGGGGAAAAGGACCTAAATAAAGAACGAATGTTTGCCTTGGCTGAGGGCTATGCAACCCTGCCTTTTGTGTGTCTGCCACACACGAAGCATGTTGGCCTACCAGTTTCAGTTTGTGTGCTGCCAAAAACAACAGCTCCTGTGTCTTTAAGCACTAAATATAACTGTTGATACAAATATTGAAGCTCATGATTTTCATGGTGGCTCTTGGCATGTGAGTTTAGTTTCTATACATTTTGTTAGCTAATGGGATGACCATCATCGGATCTCATACGTTTTATTATCTGTGTTTCTCTGGACGCCAGAGAGAGAGAACTCTGAATGGAGTTAAGTGTAGATTCTAGCCAAAGACAGATAATTCTGTTTCCTGTCATCCCCTCCGTGGTCCTGGGAAGGGTGAGGATGCTCGAGGATCCTTTGTGACGGGGACGGGGAACAGGTGAATGGGTGAAACTGCTGGGGCAGGGCGAGGCAGCTGCACTCAACGGAGCCTGTCTCCACACCCCCCAGGGGAGGAAGGAAAGGGATTTGAAAGACACAGATTCACACGTGGGGACCACAGAAACCACCCAGGCAGCTTGTGATCCCACTGAAAACCTCTATGCATTTTCCCCAGGAAATAATTTACACGGTATGCTCCCATGGTCTACATAGGACCCCCAAATCATAAGGATCCATGAGTTCTAAGAAGGTCAGATCTAGCCAGAGAAGAGTCTTGAGGGCAGCAAAAGGGCTTTCAGAACTTCCTCTAGAAAGGTCAGTGCGAGTATTAAAAAGAGGTTCAGTTGATTTATACTCTGCAACTACTTCTCCTTCCTCGTTACTAAGGAGGCGTAAAACTTACAGAGACTGAAGAGACAAAGTGCCTTAAAAAAGAAAAAAAAAAAACAGTTATATGGAAAGTTCGTTTTATATTTCTCTAGGTGAGGCAGTTAAAAACAAGAAACAATAAAGAGCATGTTAGTCCAAATCCAGGTCCTGAGCTCTGGTGGGGTACCCCTGAAAAAAAAAAAAAAACATCTTTGGAGTTATTTCTCAAAGCAATTGCACCAGACTTGAAGTAAAACTACTTACATTGCTTTAATACAAATAGATTTGATAGAAAGGTCGATTATTATGCTTGTTTTAATCTGAGAGGAAATACCCCACTATTTCGATGTATGTAGTAGTAACAAAGGACCCTGTAACTCTAAAAACCACATCGAGAACTGTAAACATTCGGGTTTTTCTGTTTGCACTTGGGCCACCTTGGAAAATCTCCATCATTCAGCAGATTAGGACAGAAATCCAGGTGAGGTTAGTCCTTGAAGATTTTCAAATCCAATTGGACTGGTAGAAAGAAGAATTCTACTTGATCTATCAGATCTAATGTACTGAAGCCAGAGAGATTCTGTAAGTTGTGGTATTGCTGCACATCGAAATTCCCTTAGGCCTCAATATTTTATCTTATGAAAGTGTCCAGCAAATTTTAAAGCCTGGAATAGAGAGGCTCTGGAGATACATAGATATTCTCCACATAACTATTGTTCTCCAAAAAACCCAGAATTGATTCAAACTTTCTTAGCAAAGCCCGTATCAACTGACCCGGAGGGAAGCCCTTGGGCTGAGCTTCACTGGACACCTTTAGTTATGTAAGGTGTGGCTACTGCTGTTACCAGGCAAAACATCCCCTCTTCAGTGACTTCAAATGGACAGCTAAGCAGTGAGCTGGACTGAGCACGTGGTGGATAGAGATGAGCTGAGGTCAGGTCCACAGGGGGAGTTGCAGACAGGTTCCTTATGGTTCTCCCCAAGTACTACGAAAGCGTCAGGAGCTCACCAACTTCTGCCTGCTCTCAGGATTGCAAGCATGCATCTAGAGACCACGGACCCTGGGTTTAGCAATGAGAAGGTCAAAGGAAACACAAGGTCACCCTGTGAACCTGAGAACTCCTAATTATTCCCAAGGACACGAGGATCTACACCTTACACTCAGTTTTCCCCACATGCCAGTATATCATCTCAGGGGAACAAGTGGGGGTAGGAGAAGGAAACACAAGAAATTGGGTATTTTATCCTGGAAGAATGAACACCAACAGAAAAAGACAGCTTAAATGATTGGGTCTGACAGCTCTCAACTTGATTGGACATTTAATTAATTTCTGTCCCCTACTCTCACCCACCACTGATTGAGGGTTTGGGAAGAAGCCCAAATAGGCTCCAACTAAAATAAAGAAAATAAATTTTATTTTCACTTTAAATAAAAGTTAAATGGTAGCTGAAATTTTGCAGCCCAGCTACTCTTGAAAGAGCCTAGATTTTCACACAAATATCTACCCTCAACGACCCAAGAAAATGCTAGAGACTTCATGGGCCAACCTCAGAAACTGGGGGTAGGGTAGGGGTAACACTGAATAAGATTGATTGCATACGTCAAAATAATCCTCTTCAATACTTGCATGCAATATAACTTCAACTCCAGAGAATTAGGTGTTTCTGGTGAAGAGATTTGTCACATCAATTTCTCCATCTCTGAAAGGAACATTTGATGCACAAGAATGGGTCCCAGTTATGCTACCAATGTCCATAGTCTAAGCTTCTGGATTTGTTTGTGGACCAGGCTGAATGGGGGCCCAAACAGAATCAGTCTTTTTTTCTCAGGAATTTAGAATTAAAACACAGAAGCCCATTTACTGGAAGCTGTTGGAACTAGGTGCACTGCAATGGCAGAGGACACAATTTTTAGACCTCATTCCAGAAAACTAGAATGCAGACAACTTCTTTCCTTTTCTTAGACCTGGTTGGTCAACTCACGCTGAGTTTCTTGAAATACCAGAGTTTTCTTTCAGTAATTAACTCCCATCTTTCTTCACTCTAATTTATTTCTGTTGTTTTCAACTTAAAAGAACACTTTGTTACTGTCAAAAATATGCAAACAAAAAAAAATTTTTGGCAATCAATGTGACGTTCTAGACCTTCCATGTCATCCAAGGGAGTAAGGACAGGTGGTGAACGCTGGTGGCTCACACACCAAAATGCAAGTATTGTTGAATCTGGTAGCAGTCGCCCATGTTAAAGACCTCAGCCAGAGGTTTTCTAGGAAGACACATGAATGTCATCAGGAATGCCAATGGATCATGGCACAAGGGTCCCATCCTATAGAACCAAGTGTTCCGGGCACGTTGTCCAAAAGTTAGGCCATGTTCCCTCTGTTCCTCCTGGCTGGTTTATTCACAGAAAGCCTGTACCAGGTCGTGAGAGTCAAGAAGAATCACAGCATCCAAGGAAAAGCAGAAGCAAGTCACTCCTCTAGGGATCTAGCTGAAGTAGGGATCAAAACGGGTCCTCAAGGGAAGCCAGGGAAGGAATTGCAATACCAAAGGAAAACAAATAGAGATCTCAATTTTTAAAAACATCACTTGGAAGGTTGACTAGTACCCTCTAGTCTTTTGACTTTACCATAAAATCAAATCAGTGAGAGGGTCTCAACATGAAAGACTAGGGTCATAAATGAAGCAAGAAGTGAGGCTTGGTCTTTGCCTCTGAGAGCACGTTACAATACTTTAGGTAACTATGCAGTGACACGCACTGCTAGTGAGGACACAGACACACACACACACACTCACACACTCACACACGTACGTGTCTGTGTATATAAACATGATATAATATATAGTAATGATTCGTGTCTATCATTTTACTATTATTACGATATTATGTACAATTAAAAATATATATTATGAACTAGCTATACATATAACTATATATTCAGACACACCCATAAATATATATAAAATAGAAGAAGGAGTATAAAATAGACTACTTTGGGAGAAACATTTTCATCCAATTTTTTTTTCAGGGGTTTGTTCTGTGTCTAAAGGGCGAAAGAAGGTGAATCTAGCTATACCATTATCACCCACTCACATTAAGATGTATTTATTCCCCTCTAGTCCATTGTAGACTGCTGTGCTTTCCATTTATAGACTTTCTTTTTGGCTTATGAAGAAAAATATTTGAATCTTTTAATATTAAAGAAGGATTTTAAGGAAAAACAGCATATGTAGGAATGGACTTGTTTTTCAAAGAAATGACTGTCTGTGGTCTAGCTCAGCAATGACTGACAGTTGTTTCTTTTCTTTTTTTCTTTTTTTTTTTTTAAACCAGCTGTCTATTAGTATTGGGAGAGTGTAGACACTAATGAGGGTGAGGAACTGGGTGGAACAAGGGCAGAGGGTTTGGAGTAATGGGATGGAATTAAGAGAAAGGAAATTTAGGTTGATTACCAATTACCAATTGAAAATCTTCTTAATGTCGAGGTCTATTAGACTGTGGGGCAATCTTCCAAGGGAAGTGGAGGGACTCCCATTGCTTAGATGTCTAACTTTAGAGTGGACAGAGCACTATCAAGGGCACCCCGCCGTGAGCCGCGTACCCCGCTGTGTGGAATGAGCGAGTTCACCTTGGTTGGCTTTATCGGTTCACACTCCTGTTTCACCTGGGGAGAGAGAAGGGAAGCGGCCCTCGTCTGCCCCACATGGCTCTGGCTTTGCCCCAGCCACTGGGAAGTAATTTTCAGATATTTCCTCCCCTTGTCATCGGGAGCAGCTCTCTGATAGAAACCCAAGAGAGACCTTCCTAAGACATATGTGGTTCCACCTTTTTCTGAAAAGCAGAGGGCCTCGTGGCCCAAGATATTCATTTCTATGAGTCTCAGGAAGATGTCAGTAAAGGAAAAATCAGAGCCACCAGGCAAGTGACATTTTAATAACATGGCTATCGAGGCATTTGTGGGGGTAGATGTTCTCTTCTTCCTAAAGGACCAACAGATGGAAGGAATGGGGGATAAGATGGAGTTTGGAATGGAAACACTAGACTGGTATGATTAGTCATCGATAAGCATTCTGTCATGATCCAGGGGCCAGAGAAAGTAGATACACATGATTGCAAGAAAAAATCAGTATTTCCTTTTGTTCCCTGGGGACCTTCCTGCCCCCTGGAAGTCAATTTCAGGAAAAGGTCGTTTCTTTATTGGGAATATGTCCAGGAATTAATACATCGGAGAGGAGGCAGTTACTTACTATATCTGCTGATTTTAATGACATATTATTTTATGCTCTTTCATAAGGTTCTGTCTGTCAAAATTAAATAGGAAAAAAAATATGAGAGTTCACATGGTTCTAGTCACTTTTAGCATATGTCCCCATTTGGGGTTAAATAAATATTCAGCCTCACTAAAGCCAGCGGAAGTGCAGCATGATCTAATATATATTCCTTGCTGTGTTAAAATTTAACAGTTTCTGTGGCAGTGTTGAGCAGTGAGACCTCTCAGAGGCGATTACGTCTTTAAGACTAAGTTCTTGCTCTTGCGGAACCAGATTACTACCGTGTGAGTAGATTCTTATAAAGTGAGGCAGACCCTTGATTTTTCTTGTCTGTGTGCACCTGCTGGCCCTTCCATGTTCTGGCATGTCTTGAAGCTACACAAGACCCTTGTCAATACCAGGCTCCTTGACTTTCAAGGAGAAACCAGAACCACGAACCAAGTCAACCTTTTCTCTTTTATCCATTACTCAGTCTTGGGTATTCCATTATAGCAATGAAACATGGACTAAGTCCTACCTATATATTAAATGTTGAACAGAGGGGATTGTGGGAGCCAGAGATGTGAGTGGTTAAAAATTGAGGTACTCAGTCCTCAGGTCTGCTTCCTGGAGGTAATCCAGAAAATGCTGAATATCATGTGGAAGTGAGCACAGCCACAGGTGTGTTCTGAAAGTCTGTATCAGGTAAAACTCACCTTTTCAAACAAGGATAATGCCAAAACAGGCCCCACTCTTCCTTTCTGGAAGCCAGTAGTTATAAACATTATCCTTAGTCTACAGAGACAGTAATTTGAGGCAAGAGGAGATAAATATAATGCAGGGTTTTCAATTTCTCTTCTGAAAAAGAGATGTGCATGAAGAGGGAGAGATAAGGGAAGAGATTAAAATTGTGTCTCATAGATTACGTGTGCTATTCTTGTTTTCCATTTCTTCCTTGTGATGAGTTCTTTGGGTTTTTATGAGTTTAATGTTTCTCTTGATTACAACATCTCTGTACTCTAAGTTAGTCAATAAAAATATCTCACTCCTACAAACTGGTTTCACACATGAAATGAATATTTTCCAGAAAAAAAAATTATCTTTTTTATTTTCCCCTGGTGGCGAAAAATGTCTCAGAAACTCATGGTTGTACACAAGGAAATGTAGGTCTGAGAGTTCAAACACTTATGTGTAACTTATTGCTTAAATTTGCTGCTTTCAAAGAGGTCCGCCTGCTACTTCTTTATCAGGAAGGGTGTTTTCAGATGATCCATCACCTCTGCTGTGGGCTCATAAGGTTCCGCCATTGGCAAAGTGTCCTGGCCATCAGTCTGTCCCCAACATCCAGAGAGCTAACTTGGCCCTGCTCAGTTTCTGTCTACACCACAAGCCAAAGATATCGACCACATTGGAGGGCGTGTGTCAAAACAGTGTCCCCGTTTTCTTTCCTCCATGACTGGCCGAGCTGACAGGAGACCCGGCCAGTTGGCGTACCACATTTTCCAGATCAGGAAGCCAGAGATTTGCTCTGTTTAAAGTGATCGCTTTTGGTCAAGAGTTGCCCTTTACAAATGATCAGCGTACACTCACATCCTGAGAAATTCCCAGACCACCAGAGTATCTTAAAGCAAAAACACAGGCTCTGAACAAGGTCATTCTTCTGTAATGAAAAACAAATAGTTTCACTGAAGAGAAAAAGGAACTTATGAAACTTTTTCAAAGTCCTTCAAATGTACCTTTGGAAATTGAAAATATACAGTTTAAAATTTCCAGATTTCTACTTTTTATGTTAAATTTAAAGGGAAGTTTTCTCCCTCTCTGAATCTGAACATTGGTATTTACTTTGTTTTGGGGTGGGGTATAAGGGATTGAACTCGGGGGCTTTCAACCACTGAGCCACATCCCCAGCCCTATTTGGTATTTTATTTAGATGCAGGGTCTCAGTGAATTGTTTATCACCTTGCTTTTGCTGAGGCTGGCTTTGAACTCACGATCCTCCTGCCTCAGCCTCCTGAGCCACTGAGATTATAGGTATGCACAACCATACTCAGCGATATTGACTTTTAAAATAATAATGCTTTTATAGATAAACTTAATTTCAAAGCACATTCATGTATGTTATTTCATTTTGTCTTTCAAGAGATGGTTACTTTTCATTACCAAAGTACAAGTTAATTTTATTAGAGCTTTTATTATAGTTTACATAGTTTTACTAACCAACTGATAAAAGAAATGCACTGAAGCTAAACATCAGTAAGACTCAGATAGCAATCAGGTAGTTAGAGCAGACTGCGCTGTGAGGCAAGGGTTTGTCCTGCAATGGGCAGAACTTAATCACAATAATAGTTTTTTTTTTTTTTTAAGTCAGGACCACTTAATATATTTCCCATCATGGTTGCTTAAGTAGGCTTTAAAACGGTAGCAGAGAAGCTAGGTGTGGTGGTGCAGGCCTGTGATCCCAGTGGCTCAGGAGCCTGAGGCAGGAGGATCGAGAGTTCAAAGCCAGTCTCAGCAAATTTACAAGGCCCTTAGCAACTCAGTGAGACCCTTTCTAATAATATAATATAAATATTTAAAAATTAAAAATAAAAGCAATAAAATATAAAAAAGGGCTGAAGATGTGGCTCAGTGGTTAAGCACCCAGGGTTCAATCCCTAGCAACAAAAATAAATAAATAAATAAATAGATAGATAGATAGATAGATAGATAGATAGATAGATACCAACAACAACAACAACAACAACAAAAAAGGTAGCAGAAAATTCATGTCCTATAAAGTTTTAAAGATGTTCCCTTTGGGACCAGAGATTGGAAAATATCCCAGTATGGTTTGTCTTGTGGCCCAGCAGAGTGGTTCCATTCTCTCTTTCAGGACATGATATCTAGTCCAGCTAGTGTCCTTCTGGCTTCTCCCACCAAACCAAGTGTGAGCCACATTTGGTGGCACTGGAGAAAGCCTGGGTTTGTACTTGACCTGACCATCTTCCCAAAGTTAACTCTCAAAGGTTTAAAGGACTCATCCAAGAACCATACGTGGGTCCCAGCATGAGGTCTCCAGCGGCTTGGCTCCTCCTCCTTGGAGAGTTGGCAGCAGGTCTTCTTAATGATGACTGTGAAATAATGCACAGCACCTGGAGAGCCACTGAAAGGCAAAGAAAGAGAGAGTTCAGGCCTCCTCCACTCCAAGTATCCATCTCATTGGAGTGCTTCTTTGTGGACTCAGAAAGCAGGTAGGGTGGGAGAGACAGAGGTCCAGGCTGACCCTCAGAGGTCCTGCAAGGAAGCTCATTAAAGCCCCAGGGCTGACTCCACATTCCCGCCTTCTCAGTCAAACTCTGCTGAAGCACTGTGAGGTAGGCCAGGTGCGAATATCCCCATTTTACAAATGAGGCCAGGGGGGTATTCCAGGTAAATGTCAAGTCCAAATTTCCTGAGCCAGTAAGAAGCCTGTATCAGCATTCAAACCCAGTGTTTCAACATCATGCAGCTGGTTGGCTTTGACTCTGGTTAGCTCGGTTAAATCATGTCCTTCTGCTTTGGATTAACAAAGGAGGACTCAGTATTTCAAAAGCAAAGGAGATTGCGGCTTAATCATGCTAAAGGTCAGGCAAGTTTTGCAGTCCTACTCCATCCTCCCACCCCAGTGGGTGAGGTGAACTGAGGGCGGCTGTGAGGGAGCAAGCACAGGAAAGTAAATAAAATCCACAAGTTAAAAATTGCTTGGAAATAAGTAGGAAAAAAAGATTATGCAATTTTGATGACAAGATATACACATACATGCGACAAAATAACACCAGAAGCCCTAAAAAGAGCACAATGTGTAAGATTTTCTTATCATTCCCTCACCATAAATCATAACTGGAATCGGGATTAGCTGTAAAATTTGTGGGGCCAGTACAAGGTCAACATGTGGCCCTCATTTCCACAAAGATGGAGGACTTCAGGGCAAGGCGTTAAACAATCACGGGGCTTCATATGACTGCATGAGCGCCACCTGTCACTTGGGCCCCACCCCATGAAGCAGGTGGCATTACCTGCTCTGAACCTTTTCTAGTTCTGCCTCAAGGATCAGGTTTCAGCTCAAGGTCTAGGAAAAGTAGCAATCAGGTCATGAGCAGACCGCTCTGTGAGGCAGAGGTTTGTCAAGACTGATGTAAAGACCATCTCTCATGGGTGGTGAAAGAGGAATGGGTCCATGTACTATGAGGAGACCTCAGCCTTGTGCTGAGGTTCCATGAATCAAACCAGTTTTATTACATTCAGATTTTTTAATCACTATGCCATGGATTAACACCACTGAAGAAAACCACCAGAATTCTTCACACTTTGACCTTAAAGGAAGAGGACAAAGTCTCCGTGCCATGAAACCTTGGCATCAAAGGTCCCTGGACAGAAGTAAAGGTGAATATTCCCATGTGGGCATTAGGAGGATCTGTGTGATGTTGCTCTGAAAGAGAGCTTGCAAGCCGGATTGCTTCAAAACTCACATGCTCACTGATGCTGTTCAGAGATAGAGATATCCTTAGCAAAAAGAAATCACAAAGCAACACTTTGGGGCCAGTATGAGTCTTCATTGAATTGTGGAGTCATTACACAAAGAAACTAAGGGAAGACAATTTGCCAAGGAGGTATTTGAAAGTGACTGTTGGAGTCATAATATTGAAATGCAAATTATTAAGTATACTTAACATCAATTAGATGACCCTCGGGCTAGTGGTTAAGCCCCCATACCCCTATTTCCATCCACAGCCGTCATTCAATAGCATTTGCCATTGCCATTTTGTTAATAAAATAAGGGCAGCCTTGGTTTCTAGCATCCTGGATTTTTTGTTGAGCCAAGCAGCACGGTGCATGAAAGGCCTGTCAAGAGATCTGACGTAAATGGAAATCGCAGAGTGTCATAATGCCGCACAACAGGTGCACGGAATAGATGTTCAAAATGCTTTCTATTATTTGGCTTTTTTGGAATCAAATCAGAATCAAGAACAATAGTGGCCATTTCAGATAAATTACTTCTGCACATTCTTGCAGATTGAGCAGCTGTAAGGAGGGGAGGGGGAAGTTGGGGGTGCTTGCTATTTGGAAGGTGGATACAAATACATTTGTAATGTGTATACAGTATACTCAGTATATTAAATTTTTGCCTTTCATGTGCAATGATAAAAGTCATCTTCTTTCCAGGATTGCATGTTTCATTAATACCACATTTTAATAATTAAAGAGCACAACTCTAGAGGCAATAAATATAGCTAAGATAAAAGTTTGCAGACAATCCTTTTTTTCCCCCTCAGTCCCTCTGAAGAACCTATGGAGATGCAGTTTAATGACTTAAATTCTAAAATGGGTTATTTGATAAAATATTGGGTGTTTATGTCAATTTGTTTGAGAGAGCAGTATATTGGTCAGGTGTAGTGTTATTAATGATAGCAGGTGGGGTGATGGGCCCGTGCTCCCCTCTGAACCTCATTATCCACTTCTGCCCACTCTGCCTATTGCTGTTGCACCGTAGTTACTGTTTGTAATTTTTAATGTTGGGAAGGGAGAGGTTTGTTGTCTTTTTAATCCTCTCTGTTAGCATATTCTATTTTATTAGACGTAATTCAGAGGGAGAGAGAAAGGGAGGCAGACACTGGTTAAGGGGGATATATAATTGGGTGTAGTGGGATTAAACTATTATTAGTGTACACTCCTAATGGATGCCCCATAAAGAACCCATGGCAAAGCATTAATGAGCTATGAAGGAAGAGTAGGCAAGCCGAACAGTGTGTCCATTATTGCAATCCTACTTACGCACAAATCATTTAGCAACCACTTGAAAGGAACACCAGACTCCTGATATTTAAGCAGAGTCCTTTTCCTTCAGAATTCTCTGCTCTTTTTAAATCTGAAACTTCAGTTTGCAAGATCTTCCTCCCATGCCAATCCTCAGTTTTAGTTTTGCTCTAACATTAAGCCTTAAATATTTAAAAAAAAATAACAACCCCCTCAAAAATTTAAATCTAATAGAGAAATAGATGTATGTGTATCAAAAATGGTCTCTTTTTTGATTAAAAAAAAAAAACAACCAAGATATGTGAACGCTAATGCCCCCAGGTGATAGGAGTAGGAAATAAGTTAAAGAGCATTAATTTTAGGTATAAATATTCAAAAGTTAAAAAAAATAAATGTGAAAATTATAATGTGCTTTTATGTCAGAGTTGGAAAAGATCAGCGACATCCTTTTGCTGGGGTTCTTATTCTGTATGTTGCAGGTGACAAATCAGAAAGAAAAAGAAAGTACACAGAGCATCGCTGATGTGTTAGATAACATACTTACGTGTATTTGATGGATTGCTCTTTGGCTTACGTGTGTATCTGATGGATTACTCTCCACTTAAATTGTGTAAATATGTACAGTACATCTCTTCCTCCTTATATTTATATTTTTTTCTTCTCCCTTTTACAATTAAGCAGGTTTTCTCACCTCTGAAAGGCATGTGTAATAGATTTGATGACAACAGCCGGGAACTCAGGGCATATCAATTAGAGTCACTTCTGTGTGATTGTTTTCAACCAGTGATTTTTGGTGATACTTTTATCTAAGACGGTATTAATACTCCACTTATATAACGGGTGGATGTTTGCAAAACCCTTTTCCCCCATGGAACCACCCCCCCCTGCACTCCTCACCACGAAGCTTATTTGGAGACTTTCTTATTTTAAAATGTGTATAAGAGACAGTGCTTGAAGTCCTGCCCAACAGTAAAGTTTTAGATAATATTCTTTCCCAAGTGAATATATGTTTTAAAATCATTTAAATCCCCTAGCTGCCTGTGTGTTCCATAAATCCTCCACCTCTCCTCTGTGGAAGCTTGTCCAGCGTTTGTAACCTGGAGTGTGTAAAATATGAAATAATCAAGAGTGTTTTTTTTTTTTTCCCCCGATGGAAACTGAGCTACCTCCCCAATGGAATGTGGATTCAGGCAATTTCACAGGATAAGGTTTGCTGCAAAGCAGGCACCCAAGATCTGGGATTTAACCTTCCAAAGATGCACAGTTTCATTTTTTGATGTATCTTTTCACTTTTATAAAAATGGGTTTCAGTTCTCATCCATAAACTACTAGGTAGAGAAATGAAAAGTTCTTTGCATGAAAAATCGCATCCGAAGGTATAAGCACACTCGGTGTTGGAAGTCATTTTCACTTTTTTTTCCCATTCATTTTTATTGCTTTCCAGAGTGAAAACTCCGTAGACTCAGAAGCCAAAGGGCCTTTTGAAAAAGCGCCACTTTCAGATTTCAGCCTCAGCCTCAGCTGATCGACAAGGGAGGTTCTAACAAGACAGTTGCTAGCTGCCAGCTACAGTTCCCACTTTTGTTTCCTGTGGAAACTAACACGGGGCAAATTGAAAGAGTGATTATTGGAGGGCTCCTCTGTCTTTCCTGATCCAGCGTCTCCAGTATTTTCATAGAAAATGGGAGCAGGGAAAGCAGGGGAGATGTCAGCCCTCGTCAGTTTCAGCTGTGGCTGATGGCAGAGAGCTGGCTGCAAGTTCTGGCTTTTCAAACAAGCTACTGAAATCTCTGTTCTTTTTACTTTTAAAACAAAGAGGGAAAATATTAGTGGAACGGTCGGCTTCACCTTTACCTGTCCCCCCATGCCTGCCTTTTGCTGCATGATTTTTAGGGAGGAGGAAAGCTACTATGCTTCATATGGGGAAACTGCAGTGTGCAGTCTGTGCTCAACAAATTAACCCTTGGATAAGGGATGCCCTCTAAGCATGGGCACTGTATTTGTGAATGTAACTAACTGGCCAGACCAATAGGTGACTATCTCTACTGTTTCCTTCCTAATGGACACTCCTTCATTTATAAATCCCATCTTTTATGAGGCTGGAAAAAAATGGCAGAATATGCTCAGAAAACATAATTATTACTGATCGTAATGTTCACATGGACTTAAGTTAAGAATGAGTATTTTCTTTGCACAAATAAAAGTTTTTCAGGCCTCCATTGCTACCTTCTTTAGGTAACTTCAACCAAATAGCTGTATTTAAGTTTTACCAATTTAATATATTTGCTGGGTTTGACCCCTACAGGCTGACCAAAATTTATTTAATCATATGATGTTCTACTTTAATAACATGACATTTGAAGACATCAGAATACACCACTGAATAAGGGAAAGGCTTCTTTGGATGACTCAGAGGATGATGGAAAGAGAAATTCTTGTGATCAGTTTGCTGATTGTATCTATCATTATTGTGCACTGATATCCACCAGACACCTGGCCTGCACTGTCCCAACTCATCTCCCAACAATGTTTGAAGGTACCTACTATTACCCTTACTTGGAAGATGAGAAAACTAAAGCTTGGTTACAAAAGTCTGCAATGTCACACCCTGAGAGATGAAATAGGATGCAAACTCGGTCTTTCTCACTCAGAACGTGTGTTTGTAACCACTTTGCTCTCTCACAATTTTTACCTCTGTTGCCTCACCCTGGGGTACTGTGGAGTGGTGAATGACCCAAAATACACACACACACAAACACACACACACACACACACACACACACACACACAATGATTGCCTGTATCCCCACGCCTGTTTAGACAAAAGAACACCCAGACTGCTAAACAGACTTGCTGGACAGCACAGTGTATATGCTCATCGTGGGGCTGCAAGGTAATTTGGAAGAATGGAAGGAGCTCTAAATAGAGACTTGGTTTGTCTTCCTACTTTTCTCCCAGCACCTCCAACATAGTGTTAGTGGCTCTCTGCCTTACTCCCATCTAATCTGCAGAGGAGAGGCTGTGTGTGTGTGTGTGTGTGTGTGTGTGTGTGTAGGGACACAGTCTAGCTTGCTTAGTACTGGTGCTGAGGGGTTGCAGGAGGCATGTGTCTTCCAGGGCACAGGCACCAAGTCCTTGGCATCTGGGCATCTAGGACATAAAGGAGAGGAATTTTGTTTACAGCAGGGGAAGGAGCTGTCCTCGCTATATTCTATAACTTCCAAGGACAGCCTTGCCACCTCCCTACACACACACACACACACACACACACACACACACACTGAACAAATGACATTTCAATCTTGTCGCAGAGACATATGTTGCTCCCCATACTAAGGATGCTTCAACTTAAAATTGCCTAAAATTCTTTGACCCCCCCCCAAAATAAAAAAAATAAAAGGAGGTTCATTCTACAAGTTGTAGTTGATGCATTGCAAGTCAAATATCTATGAGCCTCAACAGCAGAATCGCGTGTTGTGCTTCAGGCTGAGCAAGGACCCACAGCTCTTTCCCAGGTTGAAGAAAGGGAGAAGAAGGGGAATCAGAGGCCACTGAAATGTTTGTCACCTGCGGGGAAAGGCCAGAGAGATGATAGTACCAAGGAAGGGGTGGGAGAGACAGGCTGAAAATCACCTCCACTCTGTGTACGTTGGCTTTATGTGCTCTCCACAAGAGTGTCGTTACCCACACAAACTTGTTTATAAAGCTGATAAGGAGCACATTGGAAGTATGTTCTCTGGTTTCAAAGGAGCAAGAGGTTCTTTTCCCATTTCACTATTAAGGTAACTTGCCAACTTCATTGTTTTAGGAGGGACAAAAATCAGCTCTGGAAGACTGAACTCCTACTGATTTCCTATTTGATAACAATATTTTCAAAAAAAATTTTAAACCTTCTTGAAAGAAATGTCTAGACTGTCAAAACAAAACTCCAAAATTTCTTTAGAAGGGTCATTTGCCTATTTGCCTATTTTCTAACGGCAAATATCCAAAATCGTCTATTTTTTTAAAAAATTCAAATTATTCTACTGATCTGCAAATATTACAATAATATATATATGTGACTATATAAAATTACAATAATAAATATATAAATTCAATAGTGTATATACATATATAATATACATATTATATATACACATATATAGTAGTCCCAATTTATCCTTCAGGGATCCATTTCAAGACCCTCAGTGGGTGTTTTGGTTCATGGATATTATGGAACTAAGTCTCTCTCTCTCTCTCTCTCTCTCTCTCTCTCTCTATATATATATATATATATATATATATACACACACACACACACACACACACACATACACACACATATTTATTCTGTTTTTCCTATACAGGCATAGCTATGATAAAGTTTAATTTATAAATTAGGCATGGTAAAACATTAACAACAATGACTAATGATAAAATAGAAAGTTATACCAATATGGAGCAAAAAAAAAGTTGGCATCATTAGTTTTGTACTTTGGGATAATTATTAATTGAAACAAGGATTATTTAACACAAACACTGTCACACTATTATAGTCAATCTGGTAAGAAAGATAGCAATTAAACAACTAATGTGTAGCATATACAGTGTGGATACACTGGACAAAGGGATGATTGATATCCCTGGCAGGATGGAACTGGATGGCATAAGATTTCATCATGCTTCTCAAAAGAGCACTGAATTGAAGACTTACCTGTTGTTTATTACTGGAATTTTCCACATAATATTTCAGATTGTGATTGCCTGTGGGTAACTGAAACTGTTGAGAGCAAACCCATGGATAAGAAGGGATGACCACATACATAAATAAATATCTATTTTAATTGATAGTAAGTGAGAAGCACAGAGTCTGAAGCCTGAGCCAGCATTCTTGACTTGAGTTCGAGGTCTGCCATTGACTACTTTTGTGAACTCAGATAACTTGGATAAGTTTCTCAGCTTCTCTGTGTCTTGGTTTCTTCATCTCTAAAATAGAGAGCAGTAACAGTACTCATGTCACTGGGTGTTTGTTTACTGAATAAAACATCAGTGAAGGATTATTCACGACGATTTGATGAAGTAAACACTGCATTCTCCATTTTGTCTGATGGAACAGTTCAAGCTGAGAAGCCCATCTCATCATGATTTGGTGATGCAGTTAACAGGGTGTAATTCCAAGTCTGCCTGACCCTAGAGCCCATGTTCTCACCATTCAACTACACCACCATCTTAATTTAGCCTTGTCAATGAATTTCCTTCACATACCCACTTAATTTTAAAGCTTATGTTTTTCACTTGAAGATATTCTCCATATATTATGGATGCTAAGATGCTACTTCTTTAGTGAGTCTAGGGCATGTTGTTTAAATTTGTTTTACACACTTCTACATTTTAAGTTTATTTTTTAACTACCAAGAGAAAGTTTAGTTTTCTAACTACTAACAAAACCAACAACAAAAACCATAAAAAGCATACATCCTCATAGATTCCAATGGAATATTTCAACTCAAATGTGTAATGCTTAAATTGAATTTTATATATATATATATTCTCTATGATGAAAAACATTCAAACTCCTTTCTTAAAGCTTTTCAAAATGCATATAGACTACATTATCTACAGTCATCTCACTTGCACAATAGCACACCACATTTACTCCTAACTAGAGGTGAATATTCATCAACGAACTTCTCATTTCTTCTTCCCTCTCTCTACTCACCACAGCTTATGGTAACCCTCATTCCACTCTCACCTCCTAAGCCCACTTTTTAGTATTTCCCCTCTGAGTGAGACCATGTGGTACTTCTCTTTCTGTGTCTGGATTATGTCATTTAACACAATGATCCCCAGTTCTGCTTTTGTTGTCACAAATGACTGGCTTATATTTTGTTTGTGACTGAATAATATTCCATTGCATACACGTACCGCATTTTCTTTATTCATTTTTCCATTGACGGACACTTAGATTGTTTCCGTTTCTTGGCTCTTGTGACTAATCCTGCAATACACAATGGAGGGTAGGTGTCATTTCAACATATTAAATTCATTTCCTTTGGTTATACACCCAGTAATGGGATTGTGGGATCAAATGGCAGTGCTATTTTTAATTTCTTGAGGAAACACCATACTGTTTACCATAATGGCTATATCAATTTGCCTTTCTACCAACAGTATGCAAGAGATCTCTTATCTACATGTCCTCACTAGTACTTGTTATCTTTCCTTTTTGATAATAGCTATTCTTACTGTGGTGAGGTGGTATTTCCTCGTGGTTTTGATATGCATTTCCCTAATGATTAGTGATGTTGAGCATTCTTTCACATACCTGTTGACTATTTGTATGTCTTCCCTTGAGAAAAGTCTATTTAAGTATATTGACTGTGTGTGTGTGTGTGTGTGTGTGTGTGTGTGTGTTTGTGTTACCAGGGATTAAACCCAGGGGCACTTAACTACTGAGCCACATCCCTAGTTTTTTATTTTATTTTATTTTTTGTTTGGAGACACGGTCTTGCTAAGTTGCTTAGGGCCTCACTAAGTTGCTGAGGCTGGCTTTGAACTCGAGATTTTCCTTCCTCAGCCTCTGAATGGCTGAAATTACAGTCATGCACCACTATGATTGGATATTGACAATTTTCACTTGAGTCGTTGCTGTTGTTATTATTGTTGTGTTTTGTTTTTGTATTTTTTAAATTGGGTTTTGTTCTCATTTCAATTTGTTTTTTATTTTTGTTATTGAAGCTTTTGAGTTTTTTACATATCTTGGATATTTACCTCTTGTCAGTAGTACAGTTTGCTATATTTCCCCTCATTCTATAGGTTGTGTATTCACTCTGTTGTTGGATTCTTCTGTTGAGCAGATGCTTTTCAATTTGAGATAATCCCATGTGTCTATTTTTTTCTCTTGTTTCCTGATCTTTGGGGGTCTTGTCCAAAAAATCGTAGCCCATTCCAATATCCTGACAATTTTCCATTTTCTTCTTGTAGTTTCATAGTTCCAGGTCTAACATTTAAGTCTTTAATCCATTTTGGATTGATTTTTGTTACTGGTGAGAAACACAGTCTACACACACACAAACACACACACACACACACACACACACACACACACTCAGAGGAGCTGGGCATACAACAACTATATCTAAGCCTTGATGCTAAATCAAGAAAGAAATGACAGACTTGTCAACAAATAGTGCCCAGAACATCTGGGAAAAAAAGAGACCAAAAAGGTGAAGTTAGATCTCCAACTCAATTTGCAAAATATATAGTCTAACCCAGTTAGAGAAGCACTTTAAATAGGAAAATCAAAATTCAACATTTTAGAAGAAAATGTAAGAGAATGCATTTTTTGAAAATGAGCTTCAGAAGAATTTTTAAAATGAAAACACAGAGGGCGGGGGGCGGGGGGGGGGGAACATACTGCCTAAAAGATTGATTCGTCTGTCTCCAGAAAAAATAAAAAAAAAAAAAACACTCCAGGAAAGTTCCTATTTCCTGATGCTACTTCACTGATCTGTTTGTTTAACCTCTCCTGTAAACCACAATGATTTTGTCACTGTTGCTTTATAAGAAGCTTTGCTATCTGTTTTCCTCCTCCCGTTATTATTCTTTTATGGATATATTGCTTTTGTCGGCATGGTGCTTAATTCCCGTTTGCATTTCTCTGCTTTCTTTAGGGTTCAAATTTTTATTCCTGGAGTCACCCTTCCTCAATGCTGCTTGTGAATGGTAAACGACCTGAATCTTTGTCTGAAAAATGTCTGCATTTCAATCTTGGTGTCAAGTGATTATTTATCAGTCTGTGAAATTCTGCATTGATGGCTTAGCTGTGTTCTCCTGGCCCACTTAAGATATTATTCCATTGTCCTCTGTATTGCTGGTACCTGAGGAGTTTCCACTCTAGAGCTCAGCTATGTGTTTAAAAGAATCTTCATTAAATTGCATGTTGCTTTTTGGTGTCGGTGCCAAGACAGCATTCATGTTATTTCATCCACCATACTACCAGCACTGGAAATCTCAGGAGGCCCTCAGCATCTCAGCCCCTGCCATACTGTGGAGAACACAAGGAACGCAGAGGGGTGGAATTTTCAAAAATTTAAGGGAGTCCTTTTTCACCCTATTTTTGATTCACTTCTCTTTTCAACAAAACTTTTTGGACAAGTGTTTTTATTTCCATGTTTATTATATTCTACTTATGAAACGATGTCTGGATATTTGGTCATTGGTATTGATTTGACTATCTACATCATTGGAAAGTGAAGAAGTGGCATATTTCAGGACTGGAATCTCAGATCGTGACTGAAATGCCTGCAATCCCAGTGAATGGGGAGGCTGAGGCAGGAGGATGGCAAGTTCAAGGCCAGCCGTAGCAACTTAGGGAGTCCCTAAGTAAACTTAGAGAGATACTGTCTCAAAAAAAAAAAAAACAAACATGAAAAGTACTGGGGACTTAGCTCAGTAGTTGAGCACCACTAACTCAATCCCCAATCCAAAAAAACAAATCCCTCCTAAGCCTGTGGTCTTCCCAGGTCCCAGATTTCCAATGCTGTCCATGCTATTTGGTCCCTGGACATCATTAAGTCTTCAGTTTATTCCACTTTCTATCCCTAAGATCCAGAGCTGTGACTCACCTATGGAAAGAATATTTTGAATGCTCAAAAAGGGCTATTTGGCAAGTAGACCATGGGAATAAACAATCCAAGTTAAACAAGGACAATAAAAGGGTGTATCTATATGTGTGCACAAGAACTTATTTTGGATGGGGAAACACTACTTGATTTTAAACATGAATTTGTTGAAGAACAATATCAAAACTCTCATATTAATTTTGCTAAAAATTAAAATGCAGTGTTGACCATGGGCAGAAACGTATTTAGGTGTGGGATGTGACTTCTGCAGAACAAAAATCGAATTCAAATGAATGGAGCAGTAACTAAAAAAGGAATTATTCAAGACCATTTCCAGACCCATAGAGAATCCCCAAACTGATTCCTATTTAGGAATATTCATTTTATTTATGTACAAATTTAAATCCCAGAGAGACTCTGGGGAACAAATTGAATATTAGACATATAATATGAATACACATAACTATTTGAAAATCATGTATATTGTTGCATATATCAAGAGCTCCTTTTTTATTGCTAACTACTTTTTCATTGCGTGAATATACTACATTTTGTTTATGCATGAAACAGTTCATGGATATTTGGATTGTCCAAAGTTTGGGGCTATTGCAAATAAACATGGATGAAGGTTGCCATACAAGTTTGCTAAGGACTTGTTTATATTGTCCTTTTATTTCATAGATACCCAGCAGTAAGATGGCAGGATCACGAAACAAGTATTTGTTTCCACTTTTTAAAGGAAATGACAAATATTTTCCAAATAATGATATTATTTTACTTTGCTATCTACAGAGTATGAGAGCCCTGGTTCCATCACCATCTCATCAGCATTTGGACAGATTGGTTTTTTTAATCTTAGCCATGCTACTGTGTATCTTCTCAGTGTTTTTTTAGTTTATGTCCACTAATCATTAATAATGCCGAGCAGCTTGTCATATGCTGACTTCCATCCATATACCTCCATCACAAAGTGTCCATTCAGAACACATTCTTAAAAAAACTTTTGGAGGGCTGGGGATGTGGCTCAAGCGGTAGCGCACTCACCTGGTATGCGTGAGGCACTGGGTTCGATCCTCAGCACCACATAAAAATAAAATAAAGATATTGTGTCCACTAAAAACTAAAAAAATAAATATTAAAAAAATTTGAACTACTGAGCATTTAAATTTTTCACAGAAATAAATATACTTTAAAATTCTGTTCTTCCAATCCGTGGTTTATCCTTTCCACTAACAGTATCATTTCTTGGGGGGAGGGGTGATAAAGTTTTTAATATTGATGACATCCAAGCTTTCAATTTTCTTTTGTGGAAAATGGTTTTGCCATTGTAGCTATAAAATCTTAGCTTAAGGCAGACACAATATTTTGCCCTTGTGTTTTCTTCTAAAATTTACCTAGTTTTAGGTTTTATGCCAAGTACATTTTGAGACAATTTTTCCAACAGTGAGATATGTGGATCAAAGTTCATTTTGTGTGATATGGACATCTGGGTGTTTCAGTGCCATTTGTTGAAATACCCACATTGTTGTGACAAATAAATATTTTAAAAATAACTTTAGCTCAGTAAAACAATTCTTTTGTTTCTTCTTTTGTTTGTGTGCTTAGAAAAAACTTCTGCAACCAGAAATCAAGTAAATGACATTTTCTCCAAAGACTTTTAAACTTTTTTCTCTTTTCTTTAATTCATGTTTTAATCTAATTAAAATTTATTGTGGTAAACAGCAATATGTATGTCTAGATATATAGAGAGGTCACATAGATATATGTGTGTATCATTGGTTAATATTTAAGAACTCTGAAAGATTCCACACATCAAAAGGTTTCGGTTGATTTTAAAAGTTACATGGAATACTGAAATTGTAAAAACAAGAACAGAGAAGTTCTGGTTCAGACGGGATGGAAATGAGACATGAGATATTGCCACATACGCAAGGAAATATAAATATTAGAATCAAATACCAGATATAAATTCCATGCTTATACATTTGGAAATAGTGAAGAATCTAAGAAAATATGAAAGGACAAAATTGGGTAAGGAAGTTGAAAAAGTGAATATAAAATAAATAATGAAGAAATTGGAAATTTTTCAAGGAATTTCCTCTATGAGATGCTATGGGTCCAAAGAGCAGTATGGGTAAAATCTTTCAAAAACTTCAAAGAAATTCCACAGAATATAAACGGACGCACAGCATGAGAAAATATGGAAATTTTCCCAGTTGTTTTTGCAAAGCTAGTAAAACAAACTCTCTCTTTCTCTCTCTCTCTCTCTCTCTCTCTCTCTCTCTCTCTCTCTCTCACACACACACACACACACACACACAAATAGGTTAAACTCAATTTAGCATATGGATATAAATAATCCTAAATTGCATTGGAAAATGGAATTAATTAAAACTAACAATACACAGAAAATTAATGTGTTAGACCCAACATGACTTTATTCTAGAATGTGATGATCAGTGTATTATGGGTAATCCATTAATATTGAATCAATAGAGAAAAGCCATATGGTAAACACAAAAGTTCCCCAAAGACTTAATGCTTGAAATTGTAAAATTTTGATATCTCTATAGATTCACACCTAACTATAAGAAATAATACACAACAATAATATGGAAACATATCCTCTGTTTTCCAGTGTAACACTGTACATAACTATAGCACAAGCAGGAAAGGTATATCGGGGGAAAAAATCTATCTCCCTTATTCAGATTTATATAAATTGACTTGTGTGTGTTTGGTTATATGCAATTTTGTAACAAGTATAGATTTGAGTGCCTATGCCCACATTTAACATGCAAAACAATTCTCCTATAGGGTCTCTTACATACTGTCCTAGCCACAGACATGAATCTATTTTCCATTTCTATGATTTTTCTTTTTTATGGTGCTAGGGATTGAACCCAGGACCTTGTGCGTGCGAAGCAAGTACTCCACCAACTAAGTTATATCTCCAGCCCCATTTCTATGATTTTGTCATTTCATTTTCATGTAAATAAAATTATAATGTATGTAACCTTTCTGAGGTTGAATTTTTTTCCCCACTCACCAAAATTCCTTTGAGATCCATGTAAGTTTTTGCTTGTATCAAATTTTCTTTCTTTTTTTAATGATAAGTAGTATTTCCTAGCATGGATATGCCACTGTTTTGTTGTTGTTGTTGTTGTTGTTGTTCATTTGTTTTATTTTGTTTTGTTTAACCGAAACATTTTTTAACTCCGTAGTTTGGGGCAACTATGAATAAAGTTGCTGTGAAATTTAGGTGCAGATTTTTCTGTGAACATGAATGTTTACTGTTTAAATGTTTTTTTTTTTAATCCAACTCATGGCTGTTAAAGTTTTCATATGTTTAATTTTGTAATCAACTACCATACTCATTTTCATTTTATATTCCCTCTAGTATATGACTGTCTCCGTTTCTCTACCTCCTTACTGGCATTTAGTGATATAACTATTTTTTCCAGCTTTAGCCATTCTTCTAGGTGTGTGGTAACCTCTCCTTGCAGTTTTCACTTGCGTTTCCTTGACGGCTAATGACATTGGACATCTCTTCGTGTGTGCACTTGCCATCTGTGTATCTTTTTTCAGTGGAAATATCCATCCATGTCTTTTGCCCATTTTCTAATTGGATTTTTTTGTTTGCAAATGTTACCTACCAGTCTTGTAGCTTGCTGATCAATCTTCTTAACAAGGTTATTGCAGAGCAAAAATTTATATTTTTAGGAAGCCTAATTTATCAATTTCTCCCTTTTCAATTTCAATTTCAAGGAACTCTTTGCTTAGGCCTAGCTATGAAGGTTTTCTCCTGTGCTTTTAAATAAATGTTTATATTTCACTACCTTTAATCTTTCTCATTCATTTTGAGTTCATTTTGTGTTAGGTCAAAGCTGTAGATAGAGGGTCATTGCTTTGCATATGGAAGCCCCATTTCTCCAACACCATTTATTAAGAAGCCTTTCCTTTGTCTATTGATCTGCTTATGCAACTTTCTCAAAAGTCATTTGGGCATATAGGCATGGGACTATTTCTGGGTTCTCTATTCTAAACTACTTTTATGTATCTATCCCTCCACCAATATCACTTAAAAGACTCAATATTCTTCCACTTTATTCTTCTAAAAGAATTGTCTTTAGTTATTTCAGGGTATGGGATTTTTCATATAAACTTTCCATATAAATTTTTTCTGTATTGAGAGAATCCATGACTGTAGTTTGATAAGAATTGCTTTAAACCCAGGGAACAATTTGAGGATAGTTAATATCTTTGGTATGTCAAATCATCCAATCCATGAACACCGTACATATCTGTAGTTGGGTCTTTGATTTCCATCACCAGCTGTCAGAATTTTCAACATTTATATCATATATATATATATATATATATATATATATATATATATATAATATTGATTTATAAATATTTCATTTTGGTTTTAGCAGTTATATGTAATATTGTGCTTTTAACATTGGTTTCTACTCATTTGTTATGCATTTATAAAAATACGACTGATTTTTCTATACTGATATTGTGTACAGAATATTTGCTGAAATTGTGTATAAGTTCTGTGAGATATTGTTGGAATTCTTCAGATTTTCTGCATAGAAAATAATGTCAACTAAAAATAGGGACTTTTTTCCTTTGTTATATGCATGCCTTTTATTTCTTAATGTACTGGTAGAATTTCCATCACTATGTCAACTAAGAGTGATGAAAGCAGACATCTTTCCCTGTACCTGATCTTAGGGGGAAGATTTCAATCCTTCACCATTAAGTATGATGATAGCTGTAGGTTGTTTGGAAATGTTTTCTATCAAATTGAAGAAATTCCTCTGTGTTCCCATGTTATTTTTTTCCAAGAGTTTTGATCATGAGTAGTATCAGAATTTGTCAAATGTTTTCTCTGCATTAGTTGATATAACCCTATTATTTTTCTTTTAGCTTGTTGATGTGTTGGATTACATTGATGAGTTTTGAATGTTGAACCAGCCTAGCACATCTGGAAGGCATCTCCTTTGGTCATGGTATATAAATATTTTTATACAATTCTGAATTTGATATGCTAATATTTTGTTGAGGATTTTAATGACTGCATTCATCAGAGATATAGGCCTATAATTTTTGGCCCCTTTTTGTCTATTACTGATACGAGGTATTGTTAGAAACTCCATAAAATAAGTTGGTATTTCCTCCTATTGAATCTTCAAAACTTTTTGCATTGAATGGATGTTACTTATGTAAGATTTTTTCTAATGAAACCATGTGTTTCAGAGATTTCTTTTTTTGAGAGATTTTTCTCAATAAGTTTAGTTTCTTTAATGTTTTATTACTATTCAGATAGTCCATTCCGAGTTGGTTAAGTTGGCGGTAGTTTTTGGTTTGAGGGAGTTAGTTCTTCTAGGTTGTTGAAAATGTGAGTATAAAGTATTACAGAATGTCTCTTTACTTCCTATGACTGGGGATTATGTAATAATATCCCATGTTTCATTCCTGACATGGATGATGTCTTCTCTCTTTTCATCTTTATCGGTTTTTTAGATATTTATCCCCCACCTTGCAAAAAAACACTCTTTTCCCATATCATTTTATTTTTTAATTTTATTGGCCTGTGCTATTAATGTTTTTTTATTCTCTTTTTTTTCCTGCTTATTTTCTATGTATTTTGTATTCTTTTTCCAGTTTCTTAATGTAGGAATTTAAATTATTAATTTGAGATCTTCTTTCCAAGTGTAAGCATTTATGCTATGAATTTTTCTCTCAGTGCTGCTTTACCTACATCACATATATTGATACATTGTATCTTTCTTTTTTTTCTGTTTTCCTTGATTTCCTTTGATACTTTTTCTTTTACCCACAGTTTATATAGAAGTGTGTCATTTAGTTTCTAAGTGTTGAAAGGATTATAGACATTCATAGCTTTCTTTACAATTTCATTTCTTTAAAAAGCTAGCTTAGATTTGTTGTATGGTTTAGAACGTGGTCTACCTCATTAAATATTCTGTGGACTCTTGATATATGTTCCTTTAAATTTATATGTGTTCCTTTAAATTCATTTCTTCTGTACCCTGACTGATTTTTCACATTGTAGTTTTATCAATTACTAAGAAAAGACTGCTGCAGTCTGCAACTTTAATTGTGGATTTGTCTATTTTCTTTTGTAGCTCTATGAGTTTTGCTTTGTGTATTTTGATTTTGAAAAGAATTGAACTTTTCACAAATAGTCTTTTAATCAAAATCATAGCATTTCCCAATGCTTTCTCAAGTCTCATTTTAAATCTATAAAGTTGTGAGGGTTTCCTTCAAAAATAAATATTCTTAGAATTTTTTTATTATTTCTACTTTAAAATTTACTAATATCAGTTACTGGTGCATACACACTTAGGATACTTAATTCTTGCATGATATATCTTTTTCCATCCTAAGCTTTTAACTTACGTATGTTGTTATATTTGAACTGAGTTTCTTGCAAACAATATATGGTTAGATCATTTCTAATCTACTCTGCAAATATTTATCTTTAGTTAATATATTTAGACCATTTCTTTTTAAGATAACAAATGATGTGATAGACCTTGCATCTGAAGTTTTATACTTTGTTTTCTGTTTATTTTCTCTGTTCTTTGTTTCTCTTATTCTCTTTTTCTGTATTCCTGTCAAATATACGTATACACTTTTTTTCATTGATTCCATTCTGATTTGTTTATAATGTTTTTGAGAATATGTCTCTGTATAGTTTTCTTAGAGCTTGCTTTACTAAAGTTCAGTTTTAAAAACACATCTAAATAAAACAAAATCGAAAAAGCTGCTCTTCTAACATAGTAAGTAATACTGTTGAAAATTTTAAATCAGACATAATAGCAAAACATGAAAAGTGTCCCCTTGAAATCATGACATTACAAGAATACTTGTTATTAACATTAATATGTACCTTCTTTTGAAAATTCTAGCTAAAGCAACAAGACAAGAAAATAAATGAAAAAGTTTATACCTGGAATAGAATAAGTTCATCTTTTTATTCTTTTGTTCAATTATTTTATTGACTTCTAGAAAAACAAAAAGTTAAACTTTTGAGAATTGATAACATTTATTGGTTTGTGACTAGCTATAAAATAAACATGAAAACAGTTTTCTGCAGTCAAAATTTTAAATGAAAATGTAAATTTTACAGTAGAAATAATAAAAAATCCTAAGAATATTTTTTTGAAGGAAACTCTCACAACTTTATAGATTTAAAATGAGATTCGAGAAAGCATTGGGAAATGCTATGATTTTTATTAAAAGGCTATTTGCAAAAGTTCAATTCTTTCAAAATCAAATAATTTACTTGGATTTCAATAAAATGATTGAGCCAAATTAGCCAACATTATTTTACAATGAGAAATGAAGATGAATGACCAAAAAACATTTAGAAATGGCAAAATATTGAAAGAGGACTTGACCTATCTATCAATTAGGTATAATTAAAAATGTAATGCTGGCCCTAGACTAGCCAGACAGATTAAAGATATAGGGAAAACACTTCAGAAATAAAACATAAAACACAAAAATTATTTTATATACAACAAAACACTTATTCAAAACAGTGAGAGAACTGACCATTTGATTAAAATTTCAGGATGCTTAAGAGGATGGTGCATTACATTTTTTCATAAATTAAATTTCCTTTGAATCTATTAATATATGTCCTGACTCCTTTTTATTTTCTTAAAGATACTAGCCAGACATTGAAAATAGCATTCTTGTTTTACAAAATTCCCCAGATTAATTTATTAAATCTCCTTTTATTATATAATAGGTTTTCTTCCTTTAGTTTACCGGTTTATTGTACTCTTATTTTTCCAACCTTCATGTTATGAATCACTTCTATTATTCAACTCTTTTTTTTAGTATAAAAAGATTTTGTACTATAAATTTGTGTCTAATAGAACTTTCGCAACTTTCTGTATATTTCAATGTGTGTTTTTATTGTACTTATTTATTATATTCCACAACTGTCATTTAATTTATTAAAAAAGATAAGTATTTATAAGTATCTGTTCACTTTTTTTTTTTGGTTAACATTTGGTTTTATTTCACTGTTGTTAGAAAATGGGTGAGATAGTGTTTTGTGGATAATACTGAGGTTTGCTTTGCACCATATATAACCTTATTTACACTGTCCACAGAAACTTAAGCTGTGTCACATAATTATGTATCTGTAATATTACATTAACGTAGTTGCATGATTTAGACCTTATATGCTCATTAATTTTATTTGCTTGTGATCTGTTAAGAACTCATAAAAGTGTTTCTGAATCTTTCACATGTGTTGATTGTCCCCTCTCTCCAACAGTATTTACTTATATAATTTGATGCTATGTAATTCTGTGCACAAACTTTTATGATCATCTTCTTCTTCTGTGATTACACACTTCACCTTTAAAAGGAAAAAAAAAAACTTATTTAAGACCATAAACGTATAAATTGAATATAAAAAAGAATATAGATTCAATATCTTAAATGTACATAATTTATTCAGCTTCATATTGATTGTTAAGCCTAATATTTAAATATGTATGGAAATTCTTATTTGCCTCATATCCCTTCAGGAGAATATTTTTTAAGGTAAAATGAAGTACCCTAAAGTGATTAAATCTCATAATATTCTTAAACCATCACAATTATCATTTAATTATTTAATTTTATACAATCTCCAATTTCTCTAGAATCATTTAAGTGATCAAATCTCAGAACCCTATTTTCCATTAATTTCTAGGTACTTTTAAGAGGCTAACACAACTTGAGAACATCCTTAACATTTTTTTAAATTTATATATGACGGCGGAATGCATTACAGTTCTTACTACACATACAGAGCACAAGTTTTCATATCTCTGGTTGCATACACAGTCTATTCACACCACTTCCTGTCTTCATACCTGTACTTTGGATAATAATGATCCTCACAATGCACCAACATCCTTAACTTTGACTACTTCTATTTGACAAAGGCCATGGATCCTGTATCTCAGGAAGGACTGCTCTAGTTGACTTCCAGCATAGTAAGTGTTGCAAAAAGTCTTGTTATTCTGAACATTTCCTTCATGGGGATCAGAAATGTTCCCACTGGATACAGGTTTTCTTTAGAAAAGATTTTAATTATTGCAGCTCTTTTTATAAATCTCACCTCTTCTCATACCTTGCAATGCTTTCAAATGCAAACTGATAGTGTATCTAAACAGCGCCTAAGCAAAACAGTTCATGTTCATCTCTTGAGACATCTCACTGAAGTCTAAGCTATAGATTTAATGTGATGTTTTGAATCATAAAGGTTAGGAGTTTACAGTCATCATTATAATTGAAAGTTTATTTTCCTATGATGAAGTCACTCTAGAATAGCAGACACCAAATCTTACAACCGTAGTAAACTCTGGAAGGTAACTTGAAGATCATTTGTCAAACTGTCTTATTTACAGATGAAAAACTTGCCCAGGAGAAGTTCTATGATTTGGGAGTAATAAAGGAATCATAATGTTAGTGGCATTTGCGTTTTCCGAGCAAAATAAGACTGAGGCAAAAAGTTGCATTCATTCATGGCATAATTGAGATCAAAATAAACTGAGTATCTAAATTCAAAAATTCCTCAAGTATTAGAATGAATTTTATTTATAGTTTCACATAGCCACATTATTTGCATGCTTTCTGATTAAACACTTGGTCGATGATGACTATTTAACCACAAGAAATTCAATACTCATGTTTTTGGCTAACATTTATTATTGATTATGTGCAGACACTAAGTTGAGCATCATACATATGTCATATCCTTTAAACCTCACAACAATTCCATAAGGGAGATAATGCCATTATTCCTATTTTATAATACTAATCCTCTGAGCTCTTTTATCTGTGGAAATTTAAGGACCTTGTTCAAGTTCATAGATCTAGTATGAAAGACATGTAAGACAAAACAAAAAACAAACAAACGAACAAAACCACACCTTGTACCTCTAACTCCAAACTGTACCTCCCAGGTTTTATGGAAAGTTTGACTAGTGAAACGTTTTAGATGAGATTCCTTTGGATCTCTTTGTGATGTTGTGTTTCCCACCACTTGCTCTGCAGGCCTTACTTTTCATGCCTGAACAAGGTCTCTCTTTCAGAGCACTGACCTTGGGGCTCCAAGAGGGCACCCCCAGCTCCCTTACTCCAAGTACATCTCTCGGATTTCACTGGTCCCACTGACCAACCTGTGGGATCCAACTGAAGACGAGACCACTTAACATGACTCTCTCACTAACTTCTTCTCTTTGCTTGCTCCCCTGATTCGATCACCAGTTCCTCCCAGGAGTCTCTCCTTTGGATACCATTTTGCACACAGACCCTCACTTTCCCATCTGCTCCCCAAGACTCCAGCCAGGATGTTCATGCCTGCATCCCACATGACCAGGGCTCATGGGCTCTGGTGGGAATCATCCCAGCCAGATTCTTTTGTTTTCACTTTTGCATCTCATTTTTCTCTTGGCTGTCAGAGACACTTTCCAGGATTCTAAGGAAATTGTTTGCAAAGAAGTTCGACTCTGCTTTGAACACTAAAAAAAGGAATCTTGTTTGGATAAAGGTTTTCAAAGAAACAATTACTTGTTTTTCCTCCTCAGCTTTTGCACAATGAAACATTCAGCCCTTTGACTTTCCAAATTGCCTCAGCACAAAATAATGCCCAACCTCACTGGAGAGCTAAAACATTGGTATCTGTTTCTATTTCACAATTTTCCCCTTGTATAGACCCTCTGAGCTCAGGTACTTGGAAGTCCAGGCGGTTGACCAAGTGGACAGCAGTGTATGTCTGTCCAAAGATGGAGTGAGCCATACCACTTACACACACACACACACACACACACACACACACACACACACACACACAGGCTCTGGGAGAAGAACATTTTTCCATCACTGGATGAATGATACTGTCCTTTAGTCTTCTTTTCACTTGCGTGCCTACCTTCGTCTCCTACCCTCCTATGTGAAACGGACCATGTTTTCCCCAATACAACATGACATCACCTCTGCCCACAGTCACAGATTTCTTTTTAGGTCAATCCATCCACAGCTGTCATCATAGACAAGAAATTAGTCTTTTTCCCAGAATTCATAGAAATCCATTTCCCCTGCTCAGGGAATTGAGCCAGGAGCAGCCTTCTTGCATTGGATTCATCCAGGTGAGTCTGAGTATCATTTAAAATGGGTCAGTCTGTTTGATGACAATTGGTCAACTCTGGGTAGATTGTGCCTTTTTAAAATAAAGATTTTTTTGGTCAAGGGCCTCAGGACCTTTTTGCCTTTAAGTCTTACATTTTTCCTCGAGAGAAGAAATATGCCACCGTAACAGGAGAATTCCATTCACCCAGTTAGGAGCTGCAGATGACTGTGACCCACTTGGTGGCACTAGGTAGACATGGTTGGGCTGCTAGAGTCGGAAGGGAACTTATACAGACATCCACGCTCCAGGCCCTTGACTGACAGAAGAGGAAACTGAGACTTTAGAGATGAGGACAAACCCCTTAAGTTTCTCTTTTCCTTACAACATAAATTGAGTCCTTAAAAAAAAAGGGAAACCTTTGAAAACAGCAGAAAGGAGATTACTGTCATCGTTCTCCAAACTCAGCACTGTTATGGCTGTTCTGCGCTGGGACTCAGGACCGTGTTCATGGGCAGAATCTTTCACAACCTGTTTGTGTTGGTAAGCCCCTGAGTTTTAAAAGAAATTATTTAATCATGTCTCTTATAAAATCTCAGTTTAACTAACAATTCTCTTCATTTCACAAGTGGGATTCAGCCAGAGGGCTTAAACCCAAGGGTACATCATCCTTGATATTCAATCAAACCTTCCTAAATAAAGTCAATGGAGAATCCAAGACAGCCAGTCTGAGAATTTGAGTAAAAAAAAAAAAAAACATAAATGCATTTTCTTTTCTTGGGAGGTATTTAGGAGCCAGTGGAGGGAAGAAGACAGCCACCTACAGACAGTGGGATGTCTGAGTGAAAGTGGTTGGAGGAAGTATGGAACCGGGGCAGGGGGTCTCAGAAGAGAAGGGCCATCCCTGGCCAATAGTGATGGTCAGGTATGGGCTCATAAAGGTCAGGTTTCACTGGATGGGCCAAGTCAGAGAGAGATGAAGTTTCTAACTCAGACATATTTCCACTGTGGTGATAATCTATCAATATCTTTAAAAAAAATTCTTGAAATTCTGAGTCTAAATAAAGATTTGAAATCCTAAAATGATTTAAGCCATGCAACTGTGAAAATTCTATGGGAATACCATCCTGATGCAAAGACAAACAAACAGATCTGTTAAAACACACAAGAGCTTTTCTTTCCCCGAGTCCACAGCCTCATGAGGGAGACCAAACAAGAAACTGTCCCCCCAGATGCCCTGAGATTAACAAGGTCTAGTGATAACAGCAGAGGTGCCCACTTCAGAGGGATGGATAGGAGGGAAGCCATCCACTGTCTCTGGGAAAGCAAGGGACCAGGAGAGTAGGTGTTTTCACATCTCTTAGATGGCAGTAAAGACACAGCTAATTCAGAGGAGGTGTACATGGGCACCTTGAATGGCGGGGACTGACACTCTGCATATGAAGTAATAAAACCCACTTCCTCAGGCTGAAGGTGTGTCTGCACACAGGAACAAAACAATTTGATATCACATAAGTGTGGATTTCTAGTAATTCTTCCCCTTGGTAAATTTAAATATACTTCTGTATATTCTGTTCAATTCACATACCACCCAACAGTGTTACTGGATGTAAGGTCTGAATCGTGGGACTCACTTTCTTGAACTGGCAGAGACTTGAAGACAGTTGTTAAAAATGTGAGCACCAAGACTTTTGCCTTTTTGGCTTAGTAAGGAGATATAAAGTGTGCATTTTTCACTAATGAAATTAAAGGAGTCTTCCTGAAAGGCTCCACTTCAACCTGCCCAGCCCACAAGACGGCCATAGATGGCTTCCCAGCCCACATGTCCTCAGATGAGTCCCAGAGAGGGACAAAGACCCTTTTGTGTCCCTCCTCCACAAATGGGAATCAGTTACCAGTAGATTTAAGAACAATTGGGAGCTTTTCCTGTTTTAAGACGAAGCTGGAACAATAGTTCGTGATGACGAGAAGTTGTCATAATTGTTTTAATTGATGTTATTCTTGTGTTATCTCAGTTTATTGTGTATTTACATGCATTTGCTTATCACAGGTCATGCCTGAAAATGGGCTTCCAGCTCCATTTACATACAGAGTTAACAAATCCATCATGGCATACATGTGTATTTCCCAGTTCTACTTGTTTATATCCCATGGGCTCTGCCATATGTAGTCGCTATATAATTCATGCCCACATGTTTATATCACACAGATAATCCATCTGAGATTGATTTCAACTTCACTTTTAAGTCCGGGGGACCCGCAGAACAAATATGCATGTTGAAATACAAGCTGAAGTTGTTATTTTGCTACAGAAAGAACAAAAAGAGCTAATGGTTGGGTGTTTTTTTTTTTTTCTTCTTCTTCTTTTAACTCTTTGTTATGGATCTATTTAAAATAATGTTCCTGTGGTTTGTTACTCGAATTTGCTTGTGAAAAAGGACTCCATTGGTACACTGCAGTTCTCTAATGTCATACAAGGAGTTTCGCCTCGCATTCCCCCGTGAATCCCTCAACCATCACTAAAAGCAAAAAGACGATGTAAACAAAACCACAAAGACAATCACTCTTGGGGAAATGCATTCTTACATCAAGCATCATAGCACAGCTATGAGACTGACACTCTGTTTATAGATGATAAACATCTATCCACACATTCCTACCTGTCTTTCATACCCCTATATCCAAAGCAGGGCAAAGAAACCAACAGGCATGCCGGGGGGGAGATGAGGGAGAGGGTCATGGTTTTATCTGTTCCACTTACAAACTCACAAGCCACACCTGCACATCTGGAGATGTGTTTTCTGTGAGTTTCATGACTCTGATGTGTTCGTTCACACCCAGTCACACCCATGTGCCGCTCTGGCCATGAGCCACCCACCACCTTTGCAACCCACGTAGGGATATCACCGGGCAGTGAACAGAACTGGGTGAACGAACAGACTGCAGACGTCACTGCACCCGAAATGGATCCATCATCCAGATTGGAAAGGGGTCTCCCTCTTGGGCTTTTAGAGGAACAACCACATGCGGAGGACAAGGAATCTCCTTTAAAGTAGGGGTCCTCGGCAGTGGCTGGCTCTCGTATTTCATTTAATAAAACATCCAAATCCAAACTTGAACCAGGGTAGTGGTTTGTAAGCAAATCTTCTGGGAGATGGGGGGGGGGGATGCAGTGTGAAAAATAGTATAAAAAAACCTGAAGAAGCTATTAGGGTCCATTGTGTCATTCCAGCTGCTATGCAGACATACTTAGTCCATGTGTCAAAAATGCTTACTAAGTTTTTCTCTTAGAGGAAAATGAGCCCTAAGTACACAATAGCCTTTGTGTCTTTCAAAGCTGGATAACACCAGGGCTCTGCACATCTGTACTGAAGGTACCGTGGTGCTGCACCTAAAGCCGGACTCCTCCTCTGTGTGCCTTGCCTCCAATGTTTCCACGCGGCACACATCAGCAGGCAGGGGCCATGCCAAGCTGTGTGCTAGTCACCCTGGGGGATGCAGCCTGGGCCAGGCCTCAGCATCCAGTGCCTTGCAAACATCTCTTGTTCACCAGCTGGTGATGTCAAGATTCGCTGGGGTCATATCACACCGTTCAGTTTTGCACACTAATGACCCAGACACAAATGACCTAGAGCCACCATAGTGTCCACACCTTTAAATCACAGCTGTAGGTGCTGACTGGATTGGCTTGCCTTGCAAACATTTAGGACAAGAGCCCCAAAAGATTTAAAAAATCTTTAAAAAAGGATGTGAATTATCATTAAACCATTATTTGACCCAGCAATCCCTCTCCTCAGTCTATACCCAAAGAACCTAAAAACAGCATACTACAGGGACACAGCCACATCAATGTTTATAGCAGCACAATTCACAACAGCTAAACTGTGGAGCCAACCTAGATGCCCTTCAGTGGATGAATGGATAAAGAAAAATGTGGTATATATACACAATGTAATTTTACTCAGCAATAAAAGAGAATAAAACCATGGCATTTGCAGGTAAATGGATGGAGCTGGAGAAGATAATGCTAAGTGAAGTTAGCCAATCCCTAAAAAACAAATGCCAAGTGTTTTCTCTGATATAAGGAGGCTGATTGATAGTGGGATAGGGAGCAGGAGCATGGGAGAAACAGAGGAACTCTAGATAGGGCAGAGGAGTTGGTGGAGAATGGATGGGGCATGGGGTTATTAATGATGGTGGAATATGATGATCATTATTATCCAAAGTACATGTATGAAGACACGAATTGATGTGAATATATTGTGTATACAACCAGAGATAAGGAAAATTGTGCTCTATATGTATAATAAGAATTGTAAGGCATTCTGCTGTCATATGTAAGACAGTTCCAAACTACCAATTTCCTTGCAAAAAAAAAAAAAAAGTATGTTTGAGAATTTGCAAATAAAGTCCACTTTTTTTTTTTTTTTGATGGTACTAGAGATTGAACCCAAGGGCACCTAACCACTGAGCTACATCTCCAGCCCTTTGTTATATTTTATTTAGAGACAGGATCTCTCTCACTATGTTGCTCAGGGCCTCAGTAAGTTGCTGAAGCTGGCTTTGAACTCATGATCCTTCTGCCTCAGCCTCCAGAGCCACTGGATTACAAGTGTATACCACTGCACCCGGCTCTCTCTTTCTCCTTCTTTCTTCATTTCTCTCTCTCTCTCTCTCTCTCTCTCTCTCTCTCTCTCCCCCCCCACCCCCACCACTTTCTTTCTTTAACACTGTGGTTCAAATCACATCACAATAGTATTTCTCAGTATGAGTGTTAAAATATCAAAAATGTCCTACTGCAGACCTATGGTTGTTACAGAAAATTATTTAATTCTAATCATTCATTTGTTCGAATCTTTTGAATTTATGGAATCTATCTCGGGAGTGGAACATAAATGCAGCATCGCAAATGATGAATACCAACTTCAAAGTGCTTGTGTGAGAATTTATTGCTGACATGGAAATATGTATTGCTGTGCAGTATCACTAGTCAAAATAGCAAGCTTTCATTAAATAATCTATTTGAAAATTCAAAATTATTTTGAAATATGCTGTTTTCACAAAGATATCCTGGTAAGTAGTATAGCATGAAAGTACTTTTATTTCCTATGAATGGCTCCAATGTATTTTATTTTAGTGAACAATTGGCAGTTGCAAGAGTTTGGGATAAATATAAATGCACGAAAACCACAGGGATCTCGGAAATCATTTCACTGCTTTCTCAATAAATAAATCAGAGCATAGATTAAAAGTCAAGATTACAGGAAGCTGAAAGAACATTTTGTGACACCAGAGATTCGAAGCGAGCCTTGTCTATAAGGGGAATAACCGGGCGGCTGGCTGCCTGAGTAGAGTAGGTGAAGTGTTGCTGAAGTAACAAGCATCCCTTCCGGTGAAAGGAACCAAGTGAATCATTATGATCACACTCATTACCACTGGTTTAATAATGGCTCCGTGAAAAGATACGTCAAGGGCTGCAAACTTTGTGGCCAATGAGAGACTGGAGAAATAATGAGGAAAATTGGCTCAATCTTTAAGCAAATAAAATTCCAATAAGCCACAGTGGGGGGGGGGGTGAGTGTTTGGGAGTTGACATTCCTTGGTTTTCGGTGTGAAGGATTTTCTAAAACCTGATTGAAACCAGGAAATCAGAGAGAGAGAGAGAGAGAGAGAGGGGGAGAGAGGGAGACCCACCAGTAAAACAAATTTATTCCATATAGAAAACGTGCTTCAATGTTCTTGTCACATGCTTGTTTAGACATTATTGAGTGTTATGTTTCTGTAAAACATTTCAAAGGTTGATGGAAGTTGTACATTTCACGAATTATGAAATAGTACGCGGCACTCTCTAATAACAGATGTAATAAATGTATTTTGACGCCTATTTAAGAACAGCATTCCTTCTCTTGACACTATAATGTAAAGATGTACAATAGGGAACCCTTACCCTTATATATCAGCTCCCATGCACATAGATCCCACAATCAACGGCAGTGCAGTCAAAGGATCAAGTCACGCATCGTGACACAGGAGGATGAGATTTAAAACTTCCAGCCCAATCCCAATTCATGAGCGTTATATCCAGCAGGGCGCAGTAGCGCACGCCTGTCATCCTAGTAGCTGGGAGGCTGAGGGAGGAGGATCGCGAGTTCAAAGCCAGCCTCAGCAAAGGCGAGACACTAAGCAACTCAGTGAGACCCTGTCTCTAAATAAATTACAAATAGGGCTGGGGTGTGGCTCAGTGTCCAGTGCCTCTGTCCTTAGTACCAGGAAAAAAAAAAGTTACATCCAACCTGGGTCATCTCTGGGGAGGAAGCGCTACGCACCACCTCCCACCTTCCCTGACTTCTGAAGGTATCAAAGCTCATACTGATATCCAACCTCAATCTGCTCTACTGCAGTGCAAGCCTGTTTCTTCTGGTTTTGTCCCCACTGCCTAATGAGCATAATTGGTCCCTGTCCTCTTTATAATATCCCTTTATGTAGGAATAAAATAGTTATTATGCCTCCCTCGGGTCTTCTGTTCTGTAGATTGAGTGTGTCCAGTCTCTGAACCTTTCCTCATGGGTCACATTTACTAAACCTTTTATCATTCCTGAAGCCTCTCTTCTGAGCTCCCTCTCATTTTTTCTGTCGGTGATCCCCCAAACCCAGTCTCCCAACAGAGCCTGTCCCTCCCAGTGTCCTCGCTGAGTAACTGCCTCGCTTGGTTTTCCCCGGGAGCACCTCCCGACCTCCCCAGGCCACAAGCCCAGCAGACGGTTCTCTTTCCTGACGTTTTATTGCGCCTTAAACTGCAGCCATCCATCCACCTGGAGAGAAACTGCCTTTTCTCTGAGAAATCTTCCAACTCTTCTCCACAGGGACAGACAGGGATGGGATCTTGTCACTCCCCGAGCTCTTGTTTGGAGAGCTTCAAGTGTCTTCAAATACAGCCCTCATGTTCAAACTCTTGGGTTCCAAACCACCTTAAAGAAAGGCACCTGATGTGTCTTTATTTAAAACAAAAAAGTAAAAGCATTTTTAGAGCAGTTTTAGCTTCATAGCAAAGTTGAGTAGAAGATGTGGAGAGACCCGGGATCCCTGGGCCACCCCCCACACCCTCAGAGCCAGCCCCCCACCCACCACGGCTGTGGAAGCCTGATGGACTCATTCTCTAACATCGATGAATCCCGTGGACACATGGTCATCACCCGGAGTCCAGAGCTTACCTTGGAAATCCACAAGGGTTGTGTATTCCATGGATTTTGGCAACTCGGTCACAATATGTAGCTGTCACAACGATGTCACTCAGAATACTTTCAGTGCTCTACAAAGCCTCTGCCGTCTGTGTATCTATTTCTTCCTCCCCACTCACCACTGGCCACCATTGGCCACCACTGCTCCTGTTTCTGTCCCTACAGTTTTTCTTTTCCCAGAATGTCATGCAGTTAGAATGATGTGCTATATGTCCTTTTCCTGTGGTGACTTTTTCACTTCTCATAAATAAATAGATTGTCCTCAGTGATATCCTCAGGATGCAGAGAGAGGGGATGCTTTTCTATGTCCAGGGTGCAAATGGAGAAAGCTGCAGTTTTCTCACCTTCCCACTGGTGACCATCCCAGTTCTCAGTTTCTAGGTGGAATTCTGCGTGTCTCTCCACGTGTGTACTCCACGTGTGTATCAGTTCGTTTCAATGCTTAACGATTACGTTCCCCAGAACTTGGCAAATCTCTACCATCAACCATCCTTCAAATTTTATGCTCCTTTAAAATGCTTACTTTTGAGTTTGAAAACGAAAGGGCCAACATGTATATGATTTCCTTTTGCCTAAAATATGGAAAACTCTTTAAAGTGATGAGGAGTTTCAACCAAAAATAAAAAAGTTTCATGTCATCTTAGCTAAAGCCCTAGACGAGATAGAGTAAAGGAAAACACCCCCTGGTACGCATTCTGAATTCCCAACCCATAGAATCTGTCTGCTTTGTAAAATGGATTTTTTATGAGAACCGAGTTTTGGAGTAATTTGCTGAATAGCCATGGATAACTGGAAAATTTACCCAAGCGTTCCGAAGAGTGTCAGACTAGGCAAGATGAAGAGATGTTGAAGTTAGTGTGTTTGCAATCCCTGACTAGCTCGCTGGCACAAATTTCTCTAGCAATACAGAACACCAACTAGTGAGGTAAGACTCTGTGTGTGTGTGTGTGTGTGTGTGTGTGTGTGTCTGCATTTGCATAAATATTTTATTCCCCTTAATATTGATGAAATTATTCCAAAGATCTGAAACCAAACAAAAACCCAAGGAAATTGTAAACTCCAAAATACATTTTATTTTATTTATTTTATTTATTTATTATTTATTCATTTTTGCAGTGCTGGGGATCTAAACCCAGACATCATGCATGCTAAGCAAGTGCACTACCACTCTAGCCACCCCACCAGCCCTCAAAAATAATTTTCACGGAACACCCTGTTCCTTTGAACAATCAAGGCTTACTTCGAGATCATTTAAGTACCCATCTCGTCTCTAAAACTTCCTTCCACGCATTTAAATGTTAGCGATTTGTTGCAGCATTTCGCGTTCTTCAAAGACACGTGGATTCAGGATATGATCTTAATCTTAAATATCATTATATTTTTCCCTAAACAGCGATTGCTTCTGTGGACACAATTCAATCAGTTCATAGCTAAGTAAGGAGACCATGGACCCAGTTTGCCACCTTGTCTCTGAGAGCTGCTTTACTTCTTCCTGAGACCTGGCAAGACAGGATGAAAAGTTGGCAAATTGTACGCTGAGATGTAACTCATTAGCGAGTTAACTTTCTGCACCCTCATAAAAAACGTGGAATCCCAGGTAGTTATGATTCCTGAGCCCAGACGCCAGGAGACACCTCCTCTCTTTCCCATCACATTAGACGGCTCTCTAAAGGTTTTTTTCCCTCTCTCTCTCTCTCTCTTTCTCTCTCTCTCTCTCTCTCCTCCTTCCTTTTCTTTAGAGATGAAAATATGATATAAAGCAAGGCGAGCTATAAAAAGGGCCTGTCCTTCTTCTGTCTGGCTCGTGGGCAGGGAGGTCTTAGCTCTCTAAGCAATGGAATCTCTTCCCCTTTCTTTTTCATTCTTTTCCTTTTCAAACGTTTCCCTTCAGTGTCTCAGTGTAACTGAGCTAAATGCCAAGCAAACTCCCTGCTGTGTGTGGTCCCCCACCTGCTACCCATTCCCTGGCCACGGAGATTCAAGCTATTTAATTTTGGAAATGACATTTCTTCGAAGTTCTTCCCAGATAGCAATGTGTGTCAATCATCCACGAGCTCCTTCTGCCCATGCCAATGTCAAGAGACTTGAACTCCCTATTGACTTTGGGGTGAGAGGGCTATCTCTTTGACTTCTCTGACTAGTACCTTTCGTATCACACAGAAAAGTTTCCTTCCCAAGGAGTTTCCCCCATGATCTCACACTTAATCTGACCTTCCTTTTATAGTCTCAGAGAAAAGGGATGGGGGTCGATCTACACACTCTCTTATTACCAGGAGGTACAGGTCTGGCCGACTGAATGCTTTCTGTGATCTGACTGAAGTAAAGCTGCATGACCCACAGAGAAGAGGGACATCACCCTGACTCGGGGTCTCAGATTTGGGAATATCAGTGTGCTGCTGCCTCCTATGAACAGATATGAAAAGAAACCTGCAAAATGATTTTACTTGTGTGATTTAAAAAAAAAAACGTGTCCATACAGATGAAAGACATCTCTTTATTAGTGTGTATACATCACAGGCCTGGGGGAGGGTTCCATTCATATTCATGTCCACCCTCCAAAACACAGAGCTGAGTTTCTTCTGCTTGTCACCGAGACAAATCAAACACCTATATCTGCAGGACACAGGTATGGCTAACGACAGGTGCATTACTGAGAAAAAAATAATTTGGACAATATTTACATTTCTCTCCTTTATTTATACATGTAGGTGACCTGAAATTTTTTTTTTTTTTTTTTTTTTTTTTTTTTTTTTTTGCAAACAAGTAGATTCAAATTCTGATTAGGAGGGAGAAGTCATGGCATCCGGAGGAGGTGGTGTCCTGGAATAAAAGTGAGGGAGGTGCAGTGAGATCTGGCATGCAGCTCAATCTGCCCACTCCCAGGAAGAGGAGAGGACTGGTAGACAAGCTTCCTAAAGCTACCTCCTGGTAGCTGTTCCTGAGAACAGTGTGTGGCCTTCTCTTCCCACCTTTCTAGTTACTACCTGACAAAAGAAGCCAGGGTGGCTTGTCTACCAGTAATAGACTCCTACCCTAAAAACTGTGTAAGCATCTACCTTTTTTATTTTTAATTCATCTTATGTAACTAAACATAAATTGATTACCTCACATTTTGATTCTTATTTGGCTTCCCATCCCACTTTTTTTTTTTAAATTCTACTTTTCTTTTTTCTTTAAGGAAATAAGAGAGTGAAGGGATAAGTGGTAGAATCCTGGAAACAACCATTCATATTTTGCTGCCTATCTGGAAAGATGTGTGTTTTAGAGGTAATGATTGTTGACACGTTATGTATGCATGAACTCAAAGCACATCTTAACTGATATGCAAACTTTTGGCAATGCCTAAATTCCTCAAATCAACCTTTTTTCTTCTCTCTTCAAAAAAAAGAATGTGTTGGTCAGCTTCTTTTGCTGTAACAAAATACCTGAGATAATTAACTCATAAAGAGGAAAGGTTTGGTTGGGCTCAATTTTGAATTCCATGATTATTCAGCCCCATTGCTACTGAGTCTGTAGTGAGGCAGCACTTCACAGAGGGGAGGGTGCACTAGAGCAAAGTGAAATTTATCACAATAACTGGGCAGTGAAAGAGAAAGAGCAAGAAACCTACATCTCACAGTGGGTCATATCCCAAATGACCTAAAACAGCCCACTCTGCCCACCTCTTTAAGGTTCTATCACCTCCCAAGACCACCAAGCTGAGTACAAAACCTTTAACACAAGGGTCTTTGGAAAACAATTTATCTCCAAATTAAAGAATAGTTTGAGGATCAAATCTCCATGAGTGTAAGTCCCTTTAGACTTCTGGATACAGATCGTTGGCATTCATTGATGAGTACTTCACATTCGTGTTTTGCATTCCTTGAGTGTGTTACTATGTGAAGTTGCTTATTCAGTGCTTGATTTTCCAGTTCAAATTTTGTTTGGGGGATTTAGGGTGGCAAGTAAAATCCTCACGTCCCTCTCCTGGTTTGGTGTCTTATTAAAAATTAGTCCTTTCTTGGTGAAATCCAACTCCAAATATCCACTATGTGTATGTAACTACTAGGCCACTTTCAGATCGTGGTTTGGATGTGTACCCTTCCCCTGGTGTGACCATCCCAGGGTCAAGGGACTACATAGGCACAGCCTGCTTCTATGAGGTTTCCCATGGCCAAGGACAGCTGGATCCCAAAGACAACATATGGTGTTGATCCCAGCATGCCCAGCTGGCTCTCCCCAAATCACTGCTCACATTAAGCCCCTGGACAGAGGGAAATGGAAACATTTCTCATGGATTCTTTTCATCCTATAAAAGCAAAACAAAGAATTTATATTTTTTTAGGTTAAAGCTAGGATTGGAGAATTGTTTTCCTCTTCCTGATGGTCTGAATGTTTGTGTCCGTCCAAAATTCATAGATTGAATTCTCTACCCGTCACATGAAGTTATTAAAAGGTGAGGCCTTTCGAGGACAAAGAGGGTCATGAGGGAAAAAGTCTTTATGAACAGGGTTAGTTCCCCTGTAGAAGAATCCCCAGACAGCTGTCTCACCCCTCCCACCAGGAGAGGACACCAAGGGTGCCATCTTTGAATCAGGAAGTGGGCCCTCCCCAGACCTGAATGTGCCAGCTCCCTGAGTATGGGTTGCCCGGCCTCCACAACCATAAGGAACAAATTCCTGTTGTTTGTAAACCACCTGGTTTATGGCGTTGTGTCATAGCAGCTTGAATGAACTAAAACACATTAACAATAAAACCTCAGACATCACTGGGATATAAATTCAAAGTTTAATAGAACACAAACCACATTCGCCACAGTGTCCACCACATGGTAAACCCTCCACTGGTATTACTTTTATTGTTGTTATAATCCTTGTTCCATATGAAAACTGATAGTAACTTTAGATTCCAAAATATTCATTTCCCTTTTTTAAGAATTTATTTATTTATTTTTGCATTACAATTCTTAATACACCATTACATCATAATTTATCATATCTCTGATTACACATAAGGTATGTTGACACCAGATTCATATCTTCATACATGTATTTTGTATAGTGATGAGGGTCTCCTTCCACCATCCTTGCTATTCCCCTTCTCCCTCTCTTTCCCTCCCACCCCTATTCCCTATCTAGAGGTAATCTTCCTCCCTTGCTGTCCCTCCCAACTCCATTTTGAGTCACTCCCCTTATATCAGAGAAGACATTCAGCATTCGTTTTTTTGGGATTGGCTAACTTCACCTAGCATAATCTTCAATGCCATCCATTTCCCTGCAAATGCCATGATCTTAATTCTTTTTTATTGCTGAGTAATATACCATTGTGTATAAATGCCATATTTTTTTTTTATCCATTCATCCCCTGAAGGACATCTAGGTTGGCTCCACAGTTTAGCTATTGTGAATTGTGCTGCTATAAACATTGATGTGGATGTGTCCCTGTAATATGCTGTTTTTAGGTCCTTTGGGTATAGTCCGAGAAGAGGAATAGCTGGGTCAAATGGTGGTTCCATTCTCAGCTTTCCAAGGAATCTTCATACTGCTTTCCAAATTGGCTGCACCAATTTGCAGTCCCACCAGCAATGTATAATTGTACCTTCCCCCCCCCACCCCGCATACTCTCCAGCACTTGTTGTTGTTTGTTTTCATAATAGCTGCTACTCTTACTGGAGTGAGATGGTATCTTAGAGTAGTTTTAATCGGCATTTCTCTGATTGCTAGAGATGATGAGAATTTTTTCATATATTTGTTGAGGATATACAATCAATCAAAAAAATATTCATTTATAAGTAAAATGAAATAATGCACATGCCATTTTGAAAATGATACTGAGATTATAGAACTACCTTCCATTCTTTTTTCAACAGCTGTTGAAGAATACCTGAGACATGTAGGCACCATTCCTCAAGCATAGAAACCTCCCACCTCCGCCCCCTTCCTTATTTTCTGATGCATTGTTTCATGGGCCATAATTGGAAAACATTTTTACTTTATTTAATAATGTAGTATCACATAGAAAGAAACCATAATGACTCTTCTCCCGGCCACTGCGCCTGGAAGTGTCCATCATGAGGGCTTGAATATGAGTTATCCACAATGCTTCTCCCCCGACTTCACCAGTCCATGTACAGGTAGAGTGTGTAGGAAATGATGGTGTATGAAGTCTGTATCTTGTCATGGTGCCTGAGGAAAGGTGTGAGGTGATTGTGTACAGGCAAAGGAATAGCTGCATTCCAGGTGAGCATTTATCCAATATATCCCTGAAATAAGAAGTCATTTTATTCCTACCAACCATGTTCCCAAAGACTACTGCTATGGACTGCATAGGATGGTTAAGCCTTTAGAAATCACAAATACCTTATAAGAAAAGAATCATTGCTCTTACTTTCTAGATGTACAAAGTAAGTCTGCTAGAATAGAAGGGATCTATAAGTGTAAGAGCAACAGGTATTGGGGCTAGTTAAAGTTCATGCATTTCTAACACTAATCCAACTTAAGTTTTTCTTTTGCACCAAGATAAAAATATTTGGATATTTGGTGGAAGTGGGGGGTTATTGGGGACTCATCTATTATTAAATATACTTTGTGCCTCTGCAATAATAATAATCTAGGTACTGGTAATAAGCTGTTGCAATACTGTGGGGAGGACTAAGGGGAGAGCAGGGGTGATGATCGACCATGCCATGTGGAAGCACCTGTGGAAAGCTGTGGCTTTCTGGAGAGACACTGGTCCTCAGGAAGGGCGTCAATGCTGAGGGAAGAGAGGGCAACCGTCAGCCAGACGCAGGGTTCAGGGTCCGGGGAGTTCAACCAAGGTTCCTAAGGCAGAGGGACCAGTGTACTGGGGGGTAAAAGAGCATCGGAGCTGTTTGGAGAACTGGAAGCAGCGTGGTAGATGGAGTACTCGGTAGAGCAGGAGTGTGTGTAAGAGCGGGACTTGAGTCAGTGGAGCCAAGCCAGGGTCTGCTCACCAAGGAATGATGCTTTTCACCCACGGGTGATGGGAGCCACTGCAGTGCCTTAGTTTATGAAGGCAGGAGCCAAAGAGAATAGGATGCCTGTTGAGAGGGGCCGTGGTGAGAGATGATGGTGACGTTGTCTTTGTAATATCCTGGTATATGTACAGGACCAAGATCAAAGTACCCCACCCTTATTTGGCATGGACAGTTAAGTTGCTGTCCATGCCAAATAAAGGGACCACAGAGGTCATTTACAGTTATATACCTGTCCCAACTTATGACAGTTTGACAGTTTTCAACTTCATGATGGTGTGAAAGACACCCACTTTCAGGAGGAACCATACCTCGAATTTTGAATATGGATCTTTTCCTGGGCTGTCATGATATTCTCTCATGCTGGGCAGCTAGCCGCAGCAGGAAGCAGTCAACCATCACAAGGGGGAACGACGGAGATGCCAAGGTGCTGTGTTGTGAAGCGATGATGTTCACTGGGTAAGTGTATGAATGCATGCCCATTTTCCAGATTTTCAGCCTACAATGGATCGATCAGGATGTAACCTCATCAAAAGTCAGAAACATCTGTACACATAAAGTTCAAGTCAGGGAAATCGTAGGTAAGATTGTTTGAAGCTAATCAATCCCTGATAACCCCAAGTCATAAATTCCTTGGAGACTTGGAAAATCATGCCTCATAGAGAAAAATTGAGGCAAATGAACTGAAGAAAGCATTCCAAAAGATCGTCATTGTATTGCTCCAGAATAACATATTAGGAACTACTGAGTCTAGCTCTCTGAATCTGATCTGGAATATGGGCATTGTTTGGGTATCACGGTTCTTTCCTAAAGGTGATTTGGCCAAGCAAAATCCCAAGCAAATTCTCTTTCAAATTCCCTTGGCCTCCACGGAAGCCATCAATTTAAGCTGCCTTCTGTCTGGATGTCCCCTGCCAACAATTTTCTGCTCGATCATTGTTACCAATTGCTAAAGTGACCCTGCGCTATGGCTGCTGGAGAATTCCCTGGTTTCCTCAAAGCAACGGAGAGATCTCACAGCAGTGGGATTTTTATTACTAGCCCTGTTCCCCATGCAGATACTTGGGTAGATGCATTTTCTCAGGTCTTGATGGGGTACTCTTCAAAGGCTAGCAACTGGACATCAGAGGATGAGGCTTGACTGTGGAGATAGGGGGCTGTCTACAAAGACCCACATGTGCTCCTAACAGGGGTCCTTTTATGTTTGAGGGAGCAGCAGTTTTTTTATCTTTAGCCCATGGGCCAGAATATTTTGGGGAAATATCTGTAACAGAGTGGAGAAAGGAATATAATTTTATTTGTGTGTGTGTGTGTGTGTGTGTGTGTGTATAGTAGTTGCCCTTTATAAACTGCAAATATGTTCCAAGAATCCCCCTTGATATCTAAAATCAATAGTAGAGGCCACCCCTACCTGTACTATGTGTTTTCCTATACATCTATACCTTTGATAAACTTTTGCATTTTTACCTAAAGAAAGCAATTTCTGGTTCCCTCTTTTGAATATCCGGATGGCCAGCATCACTATCCTTATGTTTGGGATCCTTATTAAGTAAAATAAGGATTACTTGAACAAAAGCACTTTACCCCATTAGTTGACTGGTAACTGAGACAGCAACCAAGTAGTGAACGGGCAGGAGTGTCCACAGGGTGGTTATGCTGAACCAGGGGATGATTTCCTTCCTGAGGGGACAGAGAGAATGACTGGAGGTTTCGTCAAGACACTCAGAAATAGTGTGCAACCTGAAAACTATGAATTGTGTATGTACGGAAGCATTTACCTACTGGTGAATGCATCCATTCGTTCCATGTCTATTGACCATCTTTCACACAATGGGAACCATTAAGACGCAGGGGTCACTGAGTGGGCAAACCCTACTGCACTGGGGTCAACAACCCATAAAACAAAAAGATGCACGTGCAGGGATGTGACTGAAACAAGGTGTGATAATGTTCGTAGCCGAGATATTAATGGACTGCTAGGACAGAGTGCAGAGCCAACAGCCTTCCCATCCAGGTCATGCTTCAGTGGAGTGTGACATCTGAGCTGTGGGTCAAATGTCTTTCCGGTCTTTAGAATCACTTCCATTAAAAAAAAGAAAGAGACTAGAGATTTTTTCTTAGTTTAGTCAGTAAATGTATAGAAATATAGCTAAAGCTGACACACCCAGTGTACACACTCAGAACCATAAATTACAGGTAGAAAATGTCACAGGAAAGCTTGGACCTTTATGGTGTCTAAAATATATGCTTAATAGGAAACTATCTAGCCTAAACATAAGACGTTTTTAACTTTAACACATTTTTTATTAAGACCATGTGATCTTTGATTTGACCGTGGACTCATATCTTAGAGACTAAAATTAGAAGAAACCAGAGAATAAATAAATTGATAGATTGTACTTCATAAAAAATTGTAAACCTTTGGGTTTCAAAAGATACTATCATGAAAGCAGATGGAATATACAAGGAATAGGAGAAAATGCTTGCAAAACATATATCTGATCAGAGATTTATATCTAGAATACATATAGAATAAAGAATTCTTTCAGCTGCATAATACAAAGACAAATAACTCAGTTAAAAGATAGTCTAAGGATCTTGAATAGATATTTCCCAAAAAGAGAGGTAGGTGGACTACAAGCACATAAAAGATTTACAGCATCATTAGTCATTAGGGAAATGCAAATCAAAATCACAGTAAGATACCACTTCACACCCACCAGCATACCTACAACAAAAATGACAGAGTAATGAGTGTTGAAAAGGATGTGGAGAAGGTGGAACCTTCATACGCTGCTGCGGAGAAGGTAAATGGAGGCAGCAACTTTGAAAAATAGTCTGGCAATTCCACATAAGGTAAAACATAGAGCAACAATGTAAAATCAGCAATTCCAGTCCTAGGTCTATACTCAAAGAAAATTAAAAAAAAAAAAAAACAGGTGCATAGAGTTCTCAGTAATTTTATTCATCATAGAAAAAAATGTAAAAACCCAAATGTCAATCCAGCAACTAAAGAATGAATGAACAAAATCCATTTCATGTGTTATTATTCAACAATAAAGAGGAAAATATACACACATGCTAACATACAGAGAAACCTTTAAAACACTATGCTTAATAAAAGGAATCATTTATGAAGACCACATACTGCACAATCCTACTTTCATGTGATGTCCATGGTGTGTGAATCAGAAAATAAATCAGGGATTGCTTAGGGTTGGAGGGATGTGAAGATTAGAGGTGTCCACTAAAGAGCAGAGTTTCTTTCTAGAGTAACAAAAAATATTCAAAGATCAATTTTGGTGATGGTTGCACAACTCTGTGAATACACTGAATATCTGTGCCATTATTTTTCTTATTTATTGCCCATATTCCTCATAACTTGAGCCTTAACTCACTCACTGCTGTTCTCACAGAACCTAGATGGTGCCTGGAACCTAGTAGGTTCTCAATAAACATCCGTTTGTGTGAAAGCATTATTAAAAGACTAGAAAGTAACAAGGTAGCTTATTACAGGCACCTGGCAGAGTACCCATGGTAGGAGCATTATTTGGATTTTTACTTGGACAGGATAAATATTTTAGATTGAATCATTTTATTAATTGGCCAAAAATAGTTTTTGAAGAGATTTCACTGACAACCAAGAGTTTACTGCATTATTAAATGTTTTAATGAAGTGTCCTCTCCTAGAAATTGTTCCATCTAAACACACTGGAGTCTCATCTTAATTTTAACTTTGCTAATTAAGTTTTACAAAAAGATTTGCAGAAGGGATTTCAGTGAAGACCGACAGCAGTTCCTGCTTGGTATACAATATACATTTGATTCTTTTTATACTTTTTAATGACTTTGTAGATAACCAGCCAAATCATGCTGATTATATAATCCAATGTTAATAATTATCTTCATGAAATTTATAGTCAATTTTCTAAGGAATCAAACTATCAGAGAAACATCTGTTTGTCTCTCTTCTGTGATTTGTTTCTTGCTTTTAATTTCACTACTGAAACCAAAATGCCTTTCAAACTCCTTTTAATTCAAAATTCCAAATTCTGCGTTGCTCATGCAATGGAATATTGGACTCTCTCACCTAGTGTAATGCTGAAAACCTATTTATAGATATTTCAGTGTCTGAAAGATGTTTTAGAAGAGGATGCCTTAAAACACACACACACACACACACACACACACACACACATTAAAATAACTGGCAAAGTTTGGGAATTGACCACCACAAGGTCAAAACACAAATGTGCCTGTTATGATTTGGATGTGAGGTGTTCCCCAAAAGCTCCTGTGTGAGACAATGCAAGAAGGTTTAGAGGGAAAATGACTGTGTTATGAAAGCCTTAATCCAATAAATAAATTAATCCCCTGATGAGACTGACTGAGTGGTACCTGACGGTGGGTAGGGTGTGACTGGAGGAGTTAGGTCCCTGGGGACACGCTTTTGGGATATAAAAAAGCAGTTAAAAAGCTGACTACAACATACATTTCCCACCTCAACTATCCCACACAATTCTTCATTGAGTTCAGGATTTTACAAAATATATATTAAATTCACAGTCATCTTAAAATTGAAGTCATTTGAATCAGACTTACTTATTTTACAGCAGATATTTTCACACTTCATTTATTTCCAGGCAAGAGTAAATTTCTTCCTCTTCTTTCACAAAAAAAAAAAAGAGCAGTTCCAAAATATATTTCTATAATTATCACACAAAAGAGAAACTACCATAAACTGCATTTACTTGTGTTAACCAAATGGGTTATTAGAAGTTCAGTGGATCAGACAATGAGGAATGGAGGAAAGGGAGAGGAGATAGGAAAAAGAAAGACAGTGGAATGAATCTGACATAGTTTTTCCATGTACATATATGAATACACCACAGGGAATCTCTCCACCATGCACCTCCACAGGAATGGAGTTCTAACTAGAGTAAGACATATCCCATGATTGTATAATTAAATCAAAATGGATTCTGCTGTCAGGTATAACTAAAAAGAACCAATAAATAAATTTAAAAAATGACTGTGGGAGGCAATAAGATTTTATACCTTAGAAATATTTTGGTGGTGTGGCAAGGCAATTTTCTGACCCAGTCAAAAATAACTTTAGGCTTGCTAGGAATATGAAACTGACTATTTCAAATAAAATGGCAGAGAGCAAAATACAATTTTGCTTTGGTTTTCTACTCTCTCCCGAGGGTTGTCATGGTAAATATTCTTGCCTGGCCATCAGGCAGTCACATTCAGGACCCAGGTCCCTGCAGTCTTCACGGATGCGTGGATGGAGTTTCCCTGGGGTAATGGCTTTCATTGCAAGTTCTGCTTCAACCTGCACACATCAACTGTAGCTGTGGTTCTCCTGGAAGGATCTGGAAAGGAATTTGGGGAAGGAGAAGGAAGCGCAAATAGAACTGACTGTACATCGGCCTTGAAAGATTCTAAATAGTTATATAAAACCTTAGTATTGGCAATGTCAACTCCTTATCATTCTCCTCATTGGCTATGATCCTTTTACTTAACCACAATTCCAAACAGAACTAGAGAAGGTTTAATTTTCATTTAATTTTGTAAATCCCAGGGGCAGAAGGGGTAGAATCCACAGAAACTTGCTGAGGCCTGGAAACCTAACAGCACTGCACTGAGGTTGGGAGGTGGAACCCAATGGATCACTCCACCCTCATGAATTGATCTTGCTGATTATGGAAGGGCTAGGAAGTTGTGTGTTTAATCTCTTGCTCTCCCACTTTTTAAAAAAATAATTGTTGAATTATAATTCTTGCCTTTCTGCCTTCCACCACCGGATGAGGCAACAAAAAGCACCTCACCAGCAGTGATATCTTTGGCCCACGATTTCTCAGACTCTAGAACATACAGAAATAAACCTCTGTAATTTATAAATTACTCAACCTTGGGTATTTTATTAGAGCAGCACCAAAACACCCAAGACAAACCCTTCCTTCCTAACTTGGCAAAAGATCATAAGCTCCTGTGGTCCAAAGAGATCTATACTGTAACTTTTGAGCTATGATGAGAATTTGTCCATTTAAAATATCAACAATTAATATATGTCTTCTGCACATTTTTTGCAGTGTTCTTGATTGCATTTGACAGCCACTGAAACTTGAAGATACTTTCTAAGTCAGATCCATGTGACAATTTTTTTTTTGTGGTCTAATATTTTTCAATCAATATTCAATCTGTCTCTTTGGCTTCAAGACCAGAATTCTCTGAAGTCCTAAGAAGAACTTGAGTTCACATTTTTCTTGCAATGGGTAAAGATTTTTTTTCTAATTTTCTAATTAAGATTTTTCAGACTCGTTTCTAGTAAGTTCACATCAACATTGAAGATTATAAAATGAAAACACTTAAATCTATACTTGATATCCTTTTTCATCAAAGACACTAGAGAATTATCTAACATTCCCTCAATTTCAGTGGTCCTGAAAAACAGATAGGGACACTAGCTGCCCACCTTCATTCCAGTTGGATTCTCAACCGTTCAAGCGAGGGAACAAAGGGTCTCAGCTACGACACTTCTACTTCTGCATGTCACGAACCTTGTGCAGTAAGTTGCCTTATCTTCTAACTTGAATTCTTCTCTTTTGCCTCGGGAAATATTTTTCATTTTGTTCATTTTTAATTTCCATTAGACAGGCTTTTAATCAGTTCCTCTATGGTGTGTGCAACTAAGTGAGAAGAGTCAAATTATAACAATACTAAAAAACATAAAATTGGAAAGGGGATTACTTCTTCCTTCATTTCATAGAAACCGTACATCAAAAAAGTAGAGATTTCAGAAGGGAATTATTAACTCTCATAAAATGTCTTGGTGTAGGGCATGTATGGGTTGGTGGGGAGGATCACAGCCCTACCCTCTCATCTTCAAGGCCAGTTATTCCAAACTCTAAAAGCACATAAGTGCTCACCTGGACAATTTGTTTCTTTAATTTCTAAAATGAGACAGTAACTCTCTTTAATCATTATAATTACTTTTGCTATAGATTCTTTTTTTTTGTCTCACATTAAATGTTGATGGATCAACATTTGGAATTCATTAGATCTATATCTGTTCTTTTCCTTTCAGTACTTCTGTGTGATTTTGTTTCATATAAGCAGAAGATAGCTTTCTTTTAAAAAATGCACTTTGCTAATGTTGATTCTATAATAAAAGGTTTAAACCATAAACATTTATTGATCGATATTACTCATATATTTGGAATTAGTTTTATCGCAATTATTTTGTTATTTTTTTTTTTATTTTTTGGTAGTTGTAGATGAACAGTATGCCTTTATTTTATTTGTTTATTTTTTTTTAATGTGGTGCAAGCACTCTGCCACTGAGCTGCAGCCCCAGCCCTACAATTCTTTTATTTGCTTTTTTTTTAACCTTTAACCCTGGTTTGTTTGTTTGATCATGTTTTCTATATTCATTTTTTAAATTTACCTCTGAATATCAACCATCAATGTTTCCAGTAAGATTGAGGGTGACTTAGTGTCTCCTTGTATAAAATAGACAAGGAAGGGTTTGGATCATATTGACGACCCACTGAACATCAACCACTTACTCCTTTGTGCTCTTTCCCTCTCTTTCTCACCGTCCCTTTTGCTCTCTTATCATAATTACTGAATAGTGTTTTAATTTTGTCTTTAAAAACTAAGGGGGAAAGGATACTCTTATTTACAGCCAATTCTATTATCAATTTTATTGTCATTTTTTTCCATTCTACCTCTCCACGTATTAATTTTACTTTCTGGGAAGCGCATCCTTAGGAAATTTTTAAACAAGATCTGTAAATAGTAGACTCTGTCTTTGTATTTCTCAATTTTGAAAAACAAAACAAAACAAAACAATTTTTTCCATATTGAGAAGTATTTTAGTTGGGTATAGAATTCAAGGTTGATGGAATGGAGATATTCATCTCTAGTCTTGTGGTATCATATATTGCCAATGAGAAATCATCTGTCAAAGATATATTTGTAAACTGTCCTTTCTTTCTGATGTGCTTTTATATTATGCTGTTTCACTGTGAAATATCTAAATGTCTCTCTCTCTCTCTCTCTCTCTCTCTCTCTCTCTCTCTCTCACACACACACACACACACACACACACACGCACACAAGCTATTGGGGATTGAACCCCAGGGGTGCTCAATCATTGAGCCACATCCCCCACCCTTTTTGAGGTAAGATCTTGCTAAGTTGGTTAGGGCCTCACTAAATTGTTGAGGCTGGCTCCTACATCAGCCTCCTGAGATGCTGAGATTACAGGCATGTGCAACCACACTCAGCTAATAGTTTTTGAAACATTGTAGATTGATTGAATCAGGTTAATTTACTTACTCGTTACCTCAAATACTTTGTATTTTTTTTCAATGAGTACATTTAAAATTTATTCTCTTAGCAATATTGAAATGTACAGATCCAATTATTAAATATCCACCATTTTGCACAATGGATCTTACATAATTAGTTTCCTTTTATCTAACCAAGTCTTTATACCCTTTGACCATCATCTCACCATTCTTCTTTATCCCAGCCTCTATAATCACTATGCATTCTATTCTCTGCTCCAGTAAATTCAATAGTTTCAATTTCACATATAAGTAGGAATTTGTTCTTACTTTATTTCTATCTGAACCCTGTTTGTTACTTTCTCTTGCCTTATTGCTCTGTAAGGATTTTCAGTGCTATTTAACAGAAGTGGTGAGATGAGCATCATCTTGTTCCAAAGAAGAAAGGATTCCAATTTTTCCCTATTAAGTATAATATTACCTGTGGGCTTATCATATGTGGCCTTTATTATATTGCAATACATTCATCTTGTATCTTATGTTTTTTCTGCATCTAATGAGATAATCATATAACTTTTACTCTTGACTCTTTTAAAGATATGCATCACATTTATGATTTGAAATATTGAACCACTTACATACCAGGAATAAATCCCACTTGGTAATGATGAATGATGCATTTAAAGTTTTGTTGGATTTGAATTGCTACTATTTTTTGAGGATGCTTGCAGTTATGTCCATTGATAATGTTGACCTATAGTTTGTGATATCCTTGATTCGTTTTGACAACAGTGTAATATTAGCCATAAAATGAGTTTGAAATTATTTATTCCTCTTTCAAGTTTATGGAAAAATTTGTGGAGAATTGTTACTAATTATTCTTTAAATCTTTTCAAGAATTCATAATGAAACCATCAGATGCTCTGATGAGAGATATTTTTATAACTAATTTAATTTCTTCTCTCTTTATTAGTTTGTTCCAATTTTTCTCTCTCTTTGTGATTCTGTTTTGGTAGATTGTATGTATTTAAAAATGTGTCCTTTTCCTTTAGGTTGTCCAACTTTTCAGCTCTTAATTATTCATAACAGCCCATTGTAATTCTTTATATTTCCATGTTATCTGTTACAATGTCTCCATTTTTTGTTTCTGATTTTACTTGAAGTTTTTCTCTTTTTCTCTTGGTTAATTTGGCTAATGCTTTGTTAGTTTTGTTCGTCTTTTCAAATAAGTAACTCTAAATTTTGCTGATCATTTAGTTATGCCCTTATCTTCACTATTTCTTTTCTTCTGCTATCATTGGGTTTAGTTTATACTTTTTTATATATCCTGAAAGCATAGTACTAAGTTGCTTGTTGGTGATTACTAAGTAACCTTTACATAGTACTAAGTTGCTTGTTGGTGATTACTAAGTAACCTTTACATCGTACTAAGTTGCTTGTTGAATATAGGCATTTATTGCTATAAACTTTCCTTTCAGAACTGCTTTTACTACATCCCATGTGTTTTGATATGTTGTTTCCATTTTCTTTTTTTTCAAGATTGTTCTTTAAATTTCCATTTTCATTTTCCATTGATCCTTTAGTTGTTCTGTAGCATTCTGTTTAATTTTCATGTATATATGAATTTTCTGAAATTCCTCCTTTTACCAATGTCTACTTCCATATGATTCAGGAAAGAAACTTGATATGATTGCAATCTTCTTCAGTTTGCTAATACTTCTCTTCTAACTGACCATAGATGTATCCTGGAGAATGTCCTGAGTGCATGTGAGGAGACTGAGTCTTCTTTTGCTGTTGGATTGAGTTTTCTGTACACATTTGTTAGGTCCATTTGATCTGAGGAGTTGTTTCAGTCCAATGCTTTCCAGTGACAGGTCATCCAGAGAGGTATTGAAAGTGGTGTGTTCAGATTCCCTGCTCTTAGTGTATTGTAGTCTATCTCTCTTATAATTATTATATCTTCCTGAAAAAATTGACCACTGTATCTCTATATAATGCCATTTTTGTCTTTTATTTTTCCTTTTTTTAAATTTAAAGTCTTTTTTATCTTAAATAAGCATTGCTATCCCTGCTGTTGTTTAGTTTGCATTTCCATGGAATATACTTTTTCATTCCTTCCCTTGGGTGTCCGTGTGCCCTTAAAAGTGAAGTGAATTGCTTGCAGGCAGCACACAAATCATATTTTAAAATTCCTTCAGTCACTTTATATCTTTTTCATTTTTGGAGAATTCAGTCCACTTATATTCAAGGTAATCATTGATAGATAAGACATTTCTCCTGCAGTTTTGCTAATTATTTTTTTGCTTGTTTATAAATACTTTGTTTCCTTCTTATTCTTTTGGTTTGATAGTTTCCTGTAGCATTCAAATGTCTTGGATCATGTTTTATTTTAATTTTGTGAGTTTCCTATATATTTTTGCTTTGGGGGTTACCATAAGGCTTACATAGAACATCTCGCACTCGCCACAGTCTATTTCAAGCTAACAGCAGCTTAACTTTGATTGAGTACCCAAACTCTACACTTTCCTTCCCTCCTTCACACTTCATGTTTTTGATGTCTGAATTTGCATCATTTTGGTCTAGGTATCCCTTGACAATTTACTTTAGTGCTAGTTGTTTTAACCTTCATATTGGGGATAAAATTGCAAACAACCATTGCAATCCTGGAGTATTCTGAATATTGATCTGTTCTATTTTACCATTAGGTGTTATGCTTTGTAGGTTTTATGTTATTAATCAGCAACCTTTTGTCTCAGTTTCAGGAATTCCCTTTGGCAATTCCTGTAAGACGGAGCAGAATGTACTCCTTTTGCTCTCATTTGTCTGGGAGAGTTTTTATTTCTCCCTCATTTCTGAAACACAGCCTTTTAAAGTAAAGCACTCTTAGTTGGCAGGCCCCCCTCCCCCTTGGGCACTTTGAATATTTCATCCTAATATTTCCTGGGCTGAAGAATTTCTGCTGAAAAATATACTGATAATCACTGGAACTCTTATTATGCAATGTATTTCTTCTCTCTTGCTGCCCTCAAAATCTTTTCTTTGTGTTGGATTTTTGATAGCTTGGTTATAGTATATTGTGGTAAACTCCATTTTGGGTTGAATTTGATTGTTTATCTCTGTGCTTGTTATACCTGGATATTGGAAAGTATCCCAAGATTTGGGAAATTTTCCACCATTATTTCTTTAAATATGCTTTCTGGCCCTCGTTGTCTTTCTTCTAGAATCTTATGCATGTGTTAGGTCTCTTGATAGCACTTCATCATTAAGAGTCAAATCAAATATATTACTTCTCCATCATCCTTATTATTTTCATTTTGTGAAAGTTCTTCAAACTCTATGTCAGAACTTTTAGACCTATCCTCCATAAGTTTGCATTTATATGCATATATTTTCTTCACAATAAGTTTACACTAGACAGTAAATGTCTATCTAACTGTATTATGTGTATCAATATATTTACCTGTATACTTGGATAGATATCTTGATGAAAATTTCAGTACTATCTCTCAAATTTTATAATTCCCTTATGAATGTGTTCTGTGTAAAATTTACCTCATAAAATTTATATGAATTATTCTTTTTATTTCCAAGGTTTTCAACTTGTTCTTTTACTTGAATACTTTTAATCTAGCTCCTGTCTTTTATGATTTATTATTCTTCTTATGTGTTGCACCTTCATTTATCTCATTGATGACTTGTAAACATATACTTACAATCTCTTTCAAGATTATTCTATGCAATTTTGTCTAGAGTGGATTTACAATTGTATTATTGTGATGCTGGCTCTCTCTTTCAGCACTAGAATTCTTTGATAACATTGGAAACTTTGATCTGTGTGCTCTTCTGTGGGATGTTTAAACTTTGTGTGCATTTCACCTCCTTTCCTGCCCAGCCTTTGTGTGGAGCCCCTTGTTGACATCCTGACATCCCAGGGCTTTGGCTCCAGAGCTGCATGTTCCATTGGCCAGGGGAGCCTCTTTTCTTACAACGGCATTTAAATATCTTGTCTCAGTTCCTGATGATAGGGTGAGGTCAATGCCTCTTCCTTCCTGAGCACAGAGTTTCACACAGATTGCATTTCCTGAGTGCAGAAGAACAATTTTTCCAGTTCTCTTTTACCAACCTGAGAGCTACACTCCACTACCTTTTTTAAGTTATCCTAATTTCCTGCTTCCAACTTTTTGGCAATATTTTAGGTCCTTGTTATCCAAAGGAACAAAATTCTGCCCATTCCTATATGCTTTAGACCTGAAGTCTCCAACTGTCCACATTGGCCTCAGAATTTTGCATGTACTTTATTTTGCTGGTCTGTTGACAGACTTATCTTGTTATTGGCCAATATTATCTATTTATGTTTCCATCACTGATAGGCACATATTGTGTGGCTTTGGCAGGATAGGGGTTCTGACTTGTTGTTCAGTAGTACAGTGGTAGAATCATTTTGTGCTGCTTTAGTTGAAATCCCAGTTTGATCACATGCCTGTATGTGGATAGAAGAATAATTCAACCTCCCCCAGCTATAAAATAGAAATAGTAATTGTGGCAAGACTTAACTGATATGACACATACAAAGAACAACAGCAACAACAACAGTAATATGAAAAATATACATTAAGCCACAGTCTTGACCAGGAAGTGTTTGCTCTATTATCAAATTTTAAAGGAGAGTTTGTTTAGAAAATCACAAAAGAAAGCAAGCACAAGAGAAAACAACCAGTAGAAAACAACTACTGGTTCTATTATCTTTAATGCATATTCAGATGATCCCCAGATTGATGGCTCAACTTAGGATTTTTCAGTTTTTCAGGGATGTGAAAGCAATATACGTTCAGCAGGATTTGTATTTCAGATGCAGAGTTTTGATATATTCCCAAGCTAGCTGTATGTGCCGAGACACTCTCTTGCGATGCTGGCCAGTGACAGTGAGCCATAGCCCCCAGCCATCCACAGGATCACAAGGGGCAGCAACTAATACAACAGTGTGCTGAGATGCTGGATAGAATTGTTGTAACAAATGCATTTTCAACTTACGTTGCATTTATTAAAATAAACCCACCCCCAAGGAACATCTGTATACATATATACTTTTTATTTTTTACAACATATTATGAACTTACTGCTGCATGAATGATAGTTTTTATTAACACTAAAATATTTTTTCACTATTATCAATGACACTGCCTGGGATTTGGAAGATACAATCAGAATATTTCATGTAGTATTCTTTTTTAAAATTTTTTTAGTTGTAGATGGACACAATACCTTTATTTTGTTTATTTCATTTGTTTATGTGGTACAGGGGATCAAACCCAGTGCCTCACGCATGGTAGGCAAGCGCTCTACCACTGAGCTACAACCCAGCCCCTCATGTATTATTCTATAAAAGAAAAAAAAAGAAAAGAAAGAAAGAAAAAAATACTTCTAGTTGTAGATGAATACAACACCTTTTATTTATTTATTTTTATATGGAACTGAGGATGGAACCCAGTGCTTTACATGTGCTGGGCAAGCGCTGTACCACTAAGCTACAACTCCAGTAGTATTCTTTTGAAAGTGATATCACAGGATCTGTTCCAAGACTTATGAAACATAGTGACAAATTATCTTACAAAACATTTTTCACTTTATATTTCTATCAAGACGTGGCAGCATCACATGTATTTTTAATGTAGACAGATCTAGTTGGCACTCGCTAATTTTAACATTTTAGAGCTATATCAATCCTGGTTTTGTGTCCTGTGAATCTATGCTGAGCTATCTTGTTCCACTGACAAATTATATTTCAATTCTGCACAAAGTCTAACGTAAGCCTCTTCTTCAAAGATTTCTGTGGTGAAGTCCCAATTTCCCACCATCATAATCTTATTTATAGAGCGACTAAAAATACTTTAGTGAATTCTGTCTGAATGTTATAATCTGTAAAACTGTAAAACTGATTTTTAGAAGAAGTTACACAATGTATTTTAATTTAATTCCCTTGTTGTTGTCATTGTCAAAGAAGATCATCTGTAGGAGGACAAACTTTTGAAATTTGCTATGGTTTTATGGTTCTGCATATGAGCATTCTTAAGGAGCATTCTGTATGCCCTTAAATTGATTATGTTGAGTGTTGTGGTCTGTGAATGTCAGTTTGGTCAAGGTCATTGATAAGTCATTTGTCTCTTATATATATCCTTACTGATTTTTCTATTTCTGTACATGACTGATTTTTTTTCCTGTTGTTCTGTCAGTTACCAAGAAAAGATCATAAATTTTTCCATTATTATTTTGATTTTCAATTTCCCATTTTAGTTTCAATAGTTTTTACTTTGAAATTCTATTATTATATATACCAAAATTCCTCTTTACATATTATTAATTTATATTAATAATAAAGTACTTAATTACAATTAAGTACACAATTACACCAATGTGATATAGTAACTCTTCTAATACTTTTGTTGGCAAGGTAGACTTACGTCCACCTTGGACTTAATGTAGATTTGTCAGCTTTCTTATGATCACTGTTTGTACAGTGCATCTTTTTCTATCCTTTCAACCTTGAATCTACTTTTGTCTTTGTATTTTGAATGTCACTTTTAGAAAATATATAGTTAGATGTTGCTATTTTTATCCAATCATACAATCTCTGCCTTTTAACTGTAGTGTTTCATTCATTTACATTTAATACAGATGTGGATATTGTTGTACTTAGGTTTAACATTTTGCTCTTTGTTTCATATTTATCTCACCCAGTTTTTGCTTTCTCTTTTCCTTTCTTCTTTTGAAACAACTGAATATTTTTAGTATTGAATTTTCATGCTTGTATTAACTTTTGTTTAATGCCTCCTTGCATTTTTAAGGAATGCTTGAAAAATTAAAATGTGTGTCTTTAGCTTAAAACACTTCAATCTGAGTTAATATTCTACTTCTTAAGATACATGAAAAGCTTACAAAAATACGGTTTCATTTGCCTGCCTTTGCTATTGTCATCACATCAGTTATATCAACAGCCACTAGAAAGCTTTCAACTCAGGGCTGAAATTTTTGCTTCACATAGCTGCATAGTCTTTTAAAATTAAGAAATACATTAAATTAAATTTAATTAATTAATAATTAAATTTTTAAAATACATGCACATACATATTACTGCATATGTACCTCCATCATTTTTCCTATCACCTTATTCTTTCATTTTTTTAACTTTGTTATATATGATAGCAGAATGCATTACATTCCATATTACACATATAGAGCACAATTTTTCATATCTCTGGTTGAACACAAAGTAGAGTTACACCATAAGTGTCTTTATTCATGTACTTAGGGTAATGATGTCCATCTCATTTAACCATCTTTCCTACTCCCATGTCCTCTCCCTTCCCCTCCTTCCCCTTTGTCCTATCTAAAGTTCCTCCATTCCTTCCATGCTCCCTCCTCCAACCCCATTATGAATCAGCATTCTTATATCAGAGAAAACATTCTGCATTTGTTTTTTTGGGGATTGACTAACCTCATTTAGCATTATATTCTCCAACTCCATCCATTTACCTGCAAATGCCATGATTTTATTCTCTTTTAATGCTGAATAATATTGAATAATATTCCATTGTGTGTGTGTGTGTGTGTGTGTGTGTATTCCCATTTTCTTTATCCATTCATCTATTGAAGGGCATCTAGTTGGTTCCACTAAAGAACCAAAAAGAAATTCTAGAACTGTGCAGTATGATAAAAGCAACAACAGCTGGGTGGATTTTATAGATGATTACATATAGCTGGAAAAAAAAGTTAATGAACTTGAAGTACATCAGTGGAAATCAATCTGAAGGACAGAAAAATAATTGAGGGAAAATAGCTGTTGTGAATTGTGCTGCATAACTGTCACCTTATTCTTTCTAGTGACATTTCTGGTTAGCCACTTAGAACTTCTTTTTGCATTTCTTTTCATGCAGATCTCTGGGGAATCAATTCTTAAGTTTTCTTAATTTAAAATATTTTATCATGATTTTTAAAGGATACATGAAATAAATATGGAATTCTGGGACAACATATTTTAGCCTTTCAGCATTTTCAAGATATGTCTTGTTTGTTGAGAGTTTGTTGCATTTTAATTTGGGGACTTCCTATATTCTGATCAAAAGTCAGCCATCCTATGTATCATTTTTCCTTTATATTTTGTATCCTTTTTGTCTGATTTTATGATTTTTTAAAAAAAATATTCATGTTTGGAAGTCAGCATTTTGCCTATAACGTGATTAGCTCTTATTTTTTTTATTTTAATTTGTGGTCAGAGCTCACTGAGATGTTTTGGTTATTGTGCAAAGGTTTCTGTCCTTATTTTCTTCATATAGATATTTTTGCCTCACTCTATATCCTCTCCTTCTGAGACTCCAATAACATTTGTGAGAATGCTTGATACTGCTCCACAGGGCTCTTAGGCTCCGATTATTTTCCCTCAATTACTTTTCTCTTCTTCAGGTTGATTTCCATTGATGTACTTCAAGTTCATTAACTTTTTTTCCTGCTATATGTAATCATCTAGAAAATCCATCCAGCCAGGTTTTGTTGTTATTATTGTTGCTGTTATCATACTGCACAAGTTCTAGAATTTCTTTTTGGTTCTTTGGTATAGTTTCCATTTGTCTGCTAAGACTCTGTATATGTCAGTTCATCATATACTTTCCAGATGTCTTTGAAAATACCTATAATAATGTTCAGGTCCTCATTTGCTAGTTATAACATCTGAGTCACCTCAGGTTTTCATTGACATAGTGTCTTCCTTGATTTGGATCATATTTTCTTATTGCATTTTGCATTTAGTGATTTTTTTTAAAAAAAATCAGGTACTAGATTTCAAGAACAATATGTTGGAGAGACTTTAAATTCTGCTATATTTCTTAAAGAGTTGCTTTCATTAGCAGGCTGTTAATCTGGCTAGACTTCAATTGCAAATTTTCTTTCATGTGGAAGCTAACAACTTGAGTTTCAACAACTGTGGAAAGCTCTCTCAACAATTTCAGCTTCCAAATTCTGGGTTTTGTTGTTGGTTTGTTTGTTGTCATTGCTTTTGGGCTCCCTAAGTCTCCTACTATCTCCTTTTTGAAGAGAATCTAAAGATCTGGGAATTTTTTACCCCAATTTGGGATTCATTCATGCCTCTTGCAACCTCATCCCTTCAAGATTTATGCCTTAATTTTCTGATGGCTTGAACAGTCCCCAACACTGTCTCCTAACATCTCAAGTCAATAAGGCCGTTTTTTTTTTTTTTGTTTGTTTTGTTTTGTTTTGTTTTGTTTTTTTACCATCAGACCCATATTCAGATTAGTAACTAGCAGCTTCAGGCAAAAGGTCACCAATTTTCAAATCTCATTTGTGATCCATCTTTCAAAGTTATACTGCTTTCCCCTAAGTTCTTCTCCCTCTCCATCTTTCAAAGGTAATTTCAAGTTGTTTTAATGCATATGTTTTAATTTTGTCCAGATTTTATCATTTTTATCCACAGGAGAGTTAATCCTACCAAATTACTTCACCATTACCCAAATCCAGATACTGCACACTGTGGATGTGTCTATAAAATTTAAATTATCCACGAATTAATTCTTACATCCCTAAATATCTCAAAACCTACAAATCCTGATATCAACAAAAGTGAAAATAAAAGCAAAAAGCAAAAGTCAAACCCAGAGGAGTGAGCACTGTTGATTGGTTCCCATGTCTACCTCCATAGTCATCACGTGGGACAGGTTCCTGGTAAAAACTGGCATGATACCTGCGTGTAACCAGCACCCATATGCTTGTATGCTCTAAATCATCTCTAGATTACTTATGTTACTTAATGCAATGTAAATGCTATGAAAATAATTGATCTACTGGATCGTTTAGGGAATAAAGACAAGAAAAAAATTATACAATGTAATTCACTTTTTGACTATTTTCCATCTTCAGTTGGTTGTATCCATGCAAAGCCTGTGGATCCGGGGCTAACAATAATTGCAGAAATACAACAGTTCCTGCTATGGTATGAATGTCTCCAAATTGTGAGGTACTGAGAGGTGGGACGAGGTGAGGTCTCTAAGAGGTGGTTAGGTCATTAAGAACAATCAATGCTTTTCTGGAGGAGTGAGCTCATAGTCCCTGGAGACCTCATTGACTACTGTGAGAGTGTGTTATGATACAGGGAAGCCACCTCTCTGTGTGGTCCCTTCTTCCCACTGCCATGAGTTGAGCATTACGTGACCCTCACCAGAAGCTGAACAGAGGCTGGTGCCACCCTTATGAACATTAATAATGATGAGCTAAATAAACCTCTATCTTTTATAAGTCACCTAATAGCAGGTATTCTACTATAGCAAAAAGAAATTGGACTAAGACAATGCCTAACCAGTATTTCATAAAAATGAATCAATTTCAACCTGAAAAGGAAAAAATAACCTAATAATTTAATTAAGATGTGAGATTTATCCACTTTTCAAATTAAGAATATAGTGCAACTCCAATAGAATTTTCTATGTGGATAGAAATGTTTTTTTTTATTTATGCTACCTTATATGGTAGCCACTAGCCACCCATAGTTCTTAAGCACCTGAAATATGGCTAATGGTACTGAAGAACTGAAATCTGTATTATATTTAATTTTAAAGAATTAAATTTTAAGTTTATATGGCCACAGTGGTTTTCGTCTACTATGCTAACAGTACAGGTGGAGTGCTTATGAAACAAGAAAGATTTCAATAGGAGGTAGAAACCATTCTTAATGAGACCAGAAATATTAATATGATGTGTCTTAATAAATCAAAGAAGTAAAGACTTTGATGATTTTATGATATTCAAACAATGTTTCATCATTTCTCCCCCCGCCCCCCCAAAAAAGACTACATAGTGTTTACGCTGCTGCTCTTTCTTAACTGTGCTTTCAGGTATGAGAAACAATGATGAAAAAGCAAAATAATACAATTGATTTATAAATAGATTAAATATTCTCTCATGTATGTTATGTGATAGAATATCTGCCTCTCCCCAGGTCAACATAAAACTCACCTGTAGCATACTTGATTCTTATGGGAAGTTTAGGGTAGTCACACCTTATGGACAGCATAAGATTTGGGACCACGAGAATAAGATGATGATTGAAAGGATCCTTACAAACCTTCCTTTATACCCACCACAATGTAAATTATGGTCCCCACAGTCCATTTTCCTCCTCCTCCAGACTGGGTCGGATCTTTGCTTCTGAGTCCGTAGTCCACATGGACAAAGGCTATACTGAATGGATCCAGATTCTCCAGAATTACAATCAGGAGGTGCCCATGCTCTGGAGCCACAGGGCTGTGGCTAAGGAAGGCCATTGAAGACATCAGGTATCGCGTGACAGTCTCACCCATGTCGATGTCATTGACTGGAAGGGTAGAAGGGGACTTGCCTTCAACTATTTCAATTCTCTCTCTCTCTCTCTTTCCAAATCTCTCTCTCTCTTTCCAAATCTCTCTCTCTGACAATTACTCTCGGAATTCATGTAGCTGCATTCCAAAAAGTTGTGCGCAAATGCGATTCTTTATCATAATGTCTTTGTGGACAATTCTGAGAAAAATGAATAGAGTTCAAAGTTTGGCCCTGATTATTTACCTTTAGGTTATGCAGAAAATCCAATCCACCTCTTTCTTCAACTATGCTAAATAATTAAAGTTGTAGGCTATTTTGGGAATTTCGAGGAGGATAAAGTAAAAATGTTAAATCATCTCTGAGCCCAAACAATTACCATCTTCAGAAGGACTGACCAGTCAAAATCATGTCCTAATTAGGTAAGGTGTCAACACCAAGTGGCTGACACTGTCTGGTCTAGGGTGCATTTAATCTGACATGCTTCCCCTAGCTGTATGTTTCTATTTTTGAGTTGATTGGAATTACCAGCCTTACCTGAATGACACAGTTATTTCCATGCTCAAGCAGAACTAAATAAAAGCATTGATTAGCGCTGTACACTTACTTAGGCAAGCCTGAATCATAACAGTTCCATATACGTCAGGCAGGAGACAGAATACAACCTCATTTATAATTTCATTGTATTTAACCCATTCTAAATAGCAATAATATTAAGAGTTCTGAAGTCTGCCAAATACTTAACATGGCATTCAAGGTCATGACCTTGGCTTTCTGAAAAACGTCTTAATTCTTCATGTATGAGTCCTTTTGAGTCTTAAAGTGAACCCTCTACCAAAACCGCTTCCCTGCATTCACTAGAAGTGGTTGGCACACTATGCTATTTCATAAAAAGAGTTGTGCTTTTATTTGAGGTTGGGATGATTTTTCATTTTGAATTATTGTTTGGTTTTCTTCCCATACAATTCCATTTTGAGCCAACAGTGCATGCAAATTGCCTTATTTATTACCCAAAGATCAGGGTTCTATGGTTTCTGTGTTTGCTCAATTCCTCCGATGTTATTGACTTATCCCCATAAAGTGATTTTGTGACTCTCAACTCTGTTTTGTTTCTTCCTATTAGTTGTTGTGCTTTCCCATCTCGATAGTGTTAGATTGTCATTGTGCCACATGGAAACCCATTGCTTTCATTTCCCCTGCTATCATCCATCGTCTGAGAATTGATATACTTTGAAAATTGTTTCCTCCTGTTCACCTTCTTCCTTCCTACAAGCCTTCTTCAATATGGCCCCCCCCATCCCATTGGAAAAGACCCTTCTAGATTCCCAACTCTTCCCCCACTGATCTCTGTAGATTTTCCCCACTCTGGGGGAAAGGGCTTGTTGTGTTTCTGGTTTGCTTCAAACACCACATGGCCTTTGCTCCTGTATGCAGACCAAGGCTGTGGATGTGAAAAAATAATCTACATATTAAGGTAGCCCATGCATGGTTCTCAAATCATGTTGGAGATTTTTCCAAAGTCACGTACACCTTTATTTCTATATTCTTTTAAGAACTCAAAACATATTTCTATATGTTATCTATATTATCACTTACTTTTCTCTTTGAAGGGAGATTAAGAGGTAATGCGTGTATTGTGAAAAGCATCGTGCCCCAACTGAAAAACGCCTGCTCATTGTCTTCCCACATCCCATTGCTGTTGAAGACATCCAGCAAAATGATTTTGACAAGAGGCCCCTAAATTTTATCTGTTGATCTGGCAGATATACTTTTGGTTGCCACTGTGAGCCAGGCACGGATGTGCGTGGTAAATGGGTGATACATGAAGTCACTCACAGGCATGTCCCAGAGTGAGCGTGACATAGGAGTGTTCCAGCCAGAAACCCACTGTCAATGCTTTGCAGTGAGCATTAAAGGGCAAAGAGTACAAGTCACCTTTTCACAAATATCAAGGCTAGCTAAGTGTCCTTAGACCTTTGAATCCGCACCACAAAAATGCAAGCAAACTTCATATTTGTGTCATCACAGTTGGTCTTTCTGAGAATCATAGCTCAGCTAAATGACTTCCTATCTCTGTAACCTCTGGTAATTTACTTAACCTCTTAGAATTGGTTTCCCAGCAGGATATCTAGTGATTAAATGAGATAGAACTTCTGAGATGCTCAGAGTAAGAGCTTGATAAATGAGTACGGTTCCTGCTGACGCTGCTAATAATAATGGTGGTACTTTCACTTCTACATAAGGAAAGGTACCCTGTGGAGGGTACTGGACCTTAAAGAGTAACGAGTGACAAAGAGTCTTTCATGCCTTGTTACAAACAACACAGAAGAGGGAGTCAAATTAGGAAGCTGGGTCAGGAGCCAGACATGAGAGCAGAGGTGGAGGAGCAGAAGGCAGACTTTGGCAAGGAAAGTAGTTTAAGTCTATGTTCTGTTGCTATAACAGAATACCTGAGACTGGGTTATTTATAAAGAACAGAAGTTTATTTGACTCAGAGATGTGGAGGTGGTGCAGTCCAAGAGCATGTTGCTGGCCTCTGTTTGTCACCTGTTGAGAGCCTCCTTGCTCTGTCCTAAGGCAGCAGAGGATATCACATGGTAAGAATGAGCATGCATGCTAGCTTAGATCTGTCTTCCTTTTACAAAGCTATGAGTGCTGTCCTGCCCTACCCTTTACACCTCATCCAACCTAATTACTTTCAAACACCATTACAGTGTGACTCAAGGGATTATATTTCCAACGTGTGCACTTTCAGGGGGCATATTGAAAACACAGCAGAAGCATAATGCAAGCTTGCAGTGAGCAACCACAGCAGAGTTCCCCAGAAATGGGAAAGTCTTAGCTGACTGGTGACATCTCGACTGAGATCCTGGACAGCAGATCTTGTCAACAATGTCTGCTGGCTTAGCGGCTACTATCTACCTGGGTGATCAGAGGAGCCCAGAAGCATCACTCACTCTCTGGGCCAAACAAGGAGGTGAAGGCTGAGAAGATGACAGGTATGAACTTGACAGCGACTGTGGGTAAAGGTGATTGAAAAGTTAGTTCCATGTTGAGGGCACTCGTGACTGTCAGACATCCGAAGAGCAGTCCTCAACGTGGGGCAGATACCACGGTGCACACACACAAACCTGCTGGAAAGTGGTGCTAAACCATAGCTCCTGGTCCCACACTGGCTCCCCAAAGTTCTGGGTCCAGCCCAGGGTCATCATAAACCCTTTTCATCTTTCCTGTGACACCTGCTGTACGTGCTTTAAGGAAAGCCTGTAATAACTTCCTAGACTAAGAATAAGAAAAGCAATTGTTCAGGAACCAAGAGAAGAAAAATCACCAAATCAGGAGAATGGTAAATATTTGAGTGTAAGTCATATTTAGACATTTCAAACCAAGTCATGTGGTAGCAAAGCATTTTTTTTTCCAGGGAAGAGGGTGCCGAGGATTGAACTCAGAAGCACTTGGCCACTGAGCCACATCCCCAGCCTCTTTTTTTTTAATATATTTTATGTAGAGGCAGGGTCTCACTGAGTTGCTTAGCACCTCGCTTTTACTGAGGCTGGCTTTGAAGTTGCAATTCGCCTGCCTCAGTCTCCTGAGCTGCTGTGATTACAGACCCCCATGCCAGGCAAACACATTTCTTATACATGCCTTAATTAACCAAGATGCCACAGGGAGGACACAAAGTATCGTATTTTGCAGTCTACTTTCACTGGAATAAACAAAAAGCTCTTACAAGCCGAGTTTCCTGAGTGAAGAAGCAGAGGCTTCATGTCAATGAAGTTAACTGTTAAGAACAAAGTATTTTAACTTCAAATTGTCATTCAGGAAAGAATTTTGAATACTCTTTTAAAAAAATTGGCAGTTGTCATTTAATATATGATGTGATCTAAAAGCATGTTATTTTTTAATGTTACCTAGGAGATTTCATCATCTTCATGACATTCTTAATCTTTGGTATAATTGTCTAAATTGATAGAACATCTTTTATTAAACGGATGGAGGCACATCCTGCCCTTTCAGAAGCCAAGTAAACAGGTGGGATTATTCAGGTCTCTAAGTTCTCACCTCCTTTGTCTCTCTCCCTCTCTCTTTCTCCTTCTTTCTCTCTCTCTCTCATCCCTCCTAAAACTCTCTGGTAATGATAAAAGTGACATTGTTTTAAAAGATAAGAAGCATTGAAATTATTTTCCCTGTGACCTTTGTAGTTTCCATCACAACCCATTTCTACTAGCAAAATGGTTCAAGCTTTGACTTACAAAGGATATTTGGCAGTCTTCCTTTGGAAAGCATATATTGTTCCTGATAAGAGAAGCTATTAAGCCCTCATCTTTGCTCACAAAACAATTTGACCAAAATAAAGTTGAGGAGTATTTTAGGATTACCGAGGAAATTTTTTGGAGAAAAGGACGGGAGTAAAAAAATTCCATAGATGACATTATCTGTAGGTACACAGGGAGTTTTATAACTTTGTGCCATCACTTGTTAAAACAAATAAGATAGATTTCAAGGATAGTTCTTTGCAGCCTTTGGATACAAGCAGCACATAGTTTCTTCTAGAAATTAATGAGTTAAAAGTAAGTTCCCTCAAAAGAAGTATTGGGAGAGTAGAAGCCAAAAAAAAAAAATTAAGAGTAAAAGCTCATATGTCAATCCACCTTGAAGCTCTGAAACTGGCTATTTCTTAGGTGGAGGAGCCAGATTCAGGCTCCATCTTCTCAACTTTAATCGGCATGTTTTCATGAGAAACATGAACAGCTTCCATCAGAGAAGTAGTGTGTATTCAAAAGCGAATGGTCACTACTGGTCACTGGCCAGGACCCTTTTTTTTTTTCTTTTTCTGAAGCTTCAAAACAAAGTAGCATGATCTGCATAGACTTGCCAGCTTCATCTCCCACAACAAAATGACATCACTGCCACCAATTCTTGAGAAACTGTGGACAAAATATCTGTGAAAGTAAACTTATAATAAAACCTTTCCTCTGCTACCAGAAATGTGGGTATTGCTTTTGGATGGCTTCTGTCAGCTGGAGGTATAGTATATAGTCAGGGAAAAGCTCTAGGTACATAAAAGGAAGCATGCATTGACAAATAATAAGATTCATTAAGGGAAATAATAGAACAGGCAGTAATAGTCATTAACTCGAGATTCATAACTCTTGAGATTTCTCATTCGCCAGAAGCTTTGTGGTGTGCCTCCGTTTTTAATAGTCTAGCAGCTTTTAAAAATTCTTTTCTTAAAAGACGATTGGCTTCAAATGTTAGACTATGCAAATACACACAAAGGGCCGGCGGTACTGGACATTTCTTTGTGTTTGGGTGTCCATTTCTGTATGGCATAATATTTCCACTTGCACCGGCTTCCTGGCTTGAAAATGTTCATTGCGCTCATTAGCTAAGAGGGTATCGGCACTGGTCCAATGAACACAGATCTGCCTTCTGATTTCAGCCATTAAATTGCAATGGGATTCACAGGCTTAACATTGTGGGTGTGAGAATAATAAAATGGAACTCCATCTTTAGCCCAGTTACCATGGCCACAGTTAAAGGTCATAGTGGCAGCTGCTAACTAGTTGCCTTTTGAGCGGTGCTTCCCCTCCTGCTCTGTGTTTTTGAGCACTTTCCTTTCTGTAGGACCCTCATAGAATACCTTCCACCTACTTGGGGTGACACGGTTCCTCTTCTTTCAGACAACAGGGTCCCCCTTTCAAGACAATGATTGCCATGGCCCTTCTCTTTTATGTGAGCCTAATCAGAAGGTAAAAGGCTTCATAAAAATACACAGAGCTTTGCTTCAGCATCCTGAATTACTTTCACATTTTCTGCATACCACTCTACATCCCCAACCAAAAAAAAAAAAAAAGTGTATAGTAAATTCCCATCTCCGTTTAAACTGGTAATGGGTTCAGGCACTGAGGCATTCACAACGTGAAACATCAACTTCTTCTTCATTCGGCCCAAAGTCCTAGGAGTTAATTCCCTGTACTGCATGAGGTGTCAGGGTAATTACTGCTGATCAGCCCTATTTCTCTGCGCTGCCCGGCTCCTCACGCCCCCTGTTTACGGATGCACCACCACAGCATTGCTTTCATTCAGCCAAGCTTCTTAATCGAAAGGGTTTGGACAATGTCGGATTTTCAAAGAGAAGAAGTCTGTGGGGTGGGGTGGGGTGGGGGGACAGAAATTAAAAGTAGCCAAGCAAAATCAAGTGCATGGGAAGAAACCTGAAAGCACTACAAAAAATTTCCTGATGTCAACACTTCGTTTCAATCGATTTTTAAAACTCCTATTCATTTCCAGAAGGTGCTGGGAGCCTTCCTCTGGGCCACCTTCGTGCATGTTCATATTTTGAAATATTTGGAGATTTGGAGGAACATGTAGCTTACCAAAAATAAAAACTCACTTTGGGAAAATTTACTAGTTTTTTGTTGTTGTTGTTTTTGGTTTTGGTTCTGTTTAGATGTAAGTCCTAACGGTGTAGACATATATAAGCCAGAATACAAAGAAACTTACCCCCCAAAAAATGTTGTGCCTCTCTGTTTTAAACATACATTTATATAACTTGTCATTTCATAAAAATAAATTAAGTATTATATGAGCCAAATGTTTCAATTCCACACAAGAGTGGTTTCTGGGACTCTTGGCAGGATGCCACGATATTCATTTTTATTTCAAACACAATGTGAAGTCTTTAATTTTAATATACTTTGTAACTATAATGGTTATAGGGCATATACTGTACTAATTCATGCTCATCCCTTTCTGGTCCTGGGGAGATGGCCTTGAGGAACAGAAGGAGGTGTGGATTTCATGAATCATCTATATTTTAAAACCTGGAAGAGGGCACAGGGCTCAGGGAGAGGGGAAAGAGGAAATCTGGATCCAGGGAACTCAGGTTCAATGCCCTGAATGCTGGCTCTGGCAGATTATGTTCCACCTCCCTGGTCTCCAAGTTCAAGTGAAGGCCAAGTGAACAGGAGAAGAGTGGAGGATGGCACTGCCCTCCTAGCCCTGGAGCTGCAGCCTGAAAGATACTGGCTAGTCATCTGTGGTCATCTGACTGCATTTCACCTGTAACTGCCCCATGTGATGGCAGCAGCCTGGTCCTGGTCAAAATCCTTCTCCAACAGCACCCTTATTCTGACCTTGAGTCAGAGACCCAAACAGAGATAAGAACACTGTGAGAGACCCTGGCCCCCATTGCATTGGCCACCCCCTGCCAGAAAAAGGAGAGGCTGATCCCCAGTAAGAGGGGAAAGGGGGACAGAGTGGCCACGAAGAATACATATGTAAATCCATTAATCCCCAGTGATGGCCTGAGTTTCCCAGTGACCTCAGCAGCAGAGTGGTATTTCTTCATTAAAGGGGCTTGGTGGAGGTGGCGCACGGGAGAAGTAATTTCCATCCGCTGTAGGGCTGTATTATGGGGAACACCAGAATCACACGTTTCAAGCCATCACGGAGACTTCAGCTCTCCTCTCCTGATGCCACGCTTCTAATCAGAGAATTTCTTCCTGTGCCTTGTTTACTGTTGATATTTTCTGGCTGATTGGAGAGGAATGACATTTTGACAATTTACTGTAGCAGTAAGCACTGTACAAACAAAAGGTACTGATGAAAACTGGAACCCATTATTATGTAAATGACGGCTGAGTAACACAGAATCCATCTCCCAGTCACCATCATTGAGACCAGTTTTACTCAATGATAATAATTTTCATGATTGCAGACTTCAGAGTGATCAGAAATATGCTTTGGCTGTTGCATTTATCTACTGCTGGTACTTGACCCTTAATTAAATTCCAAAACTTTTTTATATAATAAAGTAAAATACAGCTGACATTTCTGTTCAAACAAAGAGGCTCAGACACAGAGCCACCAAATAAGATAAAGGTATTTCAGACTTACCTCGCCGTATTTATAGTAAACACGGATTGTACAGTGTATTTTGAAAGCGAGCTTAAAGTTTAAAATGCAGATGTGCGTTTTTCAAGTAATTTTGATTCTGTACTTCGGTGCCGCTTGCCTTAAATGATGCTAAACTCTTGCAAGCTCATCTCGGACACGTCATAATAAAAAAGGAAAAAAAAAAGATCTGCTTGAAAGATGTTTAAATGTGCTCTGAAAATAAGTTCTGTGCATTCTTTCATCTCCCATCTTAATATCTAGACTATTCAAAGCAAGCCTTCCAAACTGCGCCACTTACGAAGATCCACACAGCTTACTATGCAACTGCACCAGGTTTTGTAAGGGGATATTTTCATCACGAATTGGTTCTTGTCTTAAAAAGAGAAAGCCAAGGCAAATTTTAAAATAGCATTTTGACTTTAATGAAAAATGGATTGGCTAAAACAGATGTCAAACTGAAACTACAAAGAGCCAGATGCAGGTATCAGCTATTTTTTAAGAATGGCTGACACCAGAGGAGGCTTTGGCTAATGCCCTCTTATTCTTCCTTAAATTCTGCTAATGCTCCAGAGTATTTATTTACCTTGGAGTTTCCCAACTCTTTGGGGGCAGAAAAAAAAATCTTCATTTTGAATATGTTAATAAATACAAGTCAGCTTAAAGGAGACATTTGTGGGTGCCCAGTTTTTTAATATTTCTTTAGATATAACCCTTTCTAACCAGGCAGCTCACAGAGCCAATGAGCTAAGAAGGTAATTACTTAAGTGGATTTCATGAAGAGTAGAAAGATGATTGTACCACATTAAATAACAATTGTGTCCTTAATGATGTGTCAGGCTATAATGCAAACATCCCTCCGCCATCCCGGGCGGGTGCTCTACTCCAGTGTACCTTCCTAATGACTCCAATGGCTTCCGTCCTCTTGCCCCTACTTTTAGCGCCTATGTAAACACAGAGGGAGCTGGTATATTTTTTTAAACTGCAGAGACTGCAGCTGCGTGGTCATTGATGAATTAGCTATGAATTGCTGAAATGCTTCATATGAATATAAACACTGTTGTAGCCTTGTAGCTTTAAATAAAAGACAGAAATGTACTGGACTTGAGAGAAAAGACTGCAATTCCTGAGTACAACTTTGCAGAAGGTTCCTTCTTGGTTGGGGGTCTTTGTGAAATCCAGGAAAGTGCTCCCCAAAAGGGTGGAGGAAGTATGAATGCAGTGGAGAAAAAGAAAATTTAAAAAAATGGAAGAAAATCTTGTTCAGTATTTAGGTATCTCTCTTGAATAGAAGCAGGAAATAATTTTATAGTATATTTGATTTTATGGCTTTACAATGTACAGTAGTCTGAGCATTCATAATTGGTGTAGAAGCATGGAAGAAGGGCCACCAGATTAAATACATCCAATATCTGAGTGAGGATTCACATTAGCTGCTACCTAATGTAGAGGAAGAATTTTCACAGTGATGCAAACTGGTAAGAAAGAAAACATGAAAAAGATAATTAGTTCCATGGCTATAAATTTTCTTGTCTGCTCTTGGATGTGATTATAATGACTCTTTCCCCCATAGTCCATAATAATATCTCTATGTATATATGCATATCAAATCTCTACCAGGTCATTTATTTCCTGATGTTAATATTAATAAATTTGAATTCAAGCCATAGGATTCAAACAAACTGCAACAAACAGTCTAAATATGGAGGAAACATTTTGTACCAAATCCTAACAATTTGTTTAGCATTACACCCATCTCAGAGAACAGGGAAATAAGATACCTGAAATATTAAAAAAAAAAAAAAACCTCTTCTAAATTTTCACTGTAAATGAAATATGCTGTGGGAAGTGAAACGAACACATTGCTTACTTCTTTTTTGTTTATTTGCCTATTTGTTTTACTCGTGGAATGAAGACATTTGAACAGGAGTACCTAACTGTAAGGAGACTCCTGGGCCAGAGAAAACCATACCATAGTGGTGGTGACAGATACCATGAGACTGTTCCCCGGACCATGCTTTGGAAATGACTTATCACACATTCTAATGTAGTAATCATATAAGATGCACTCACAATGGGCCAGGCTGCAGCTTTGCAAACGTGAGAACCCTGACTCTCAGCTTGAGAAGGAAGAGGAGGCCACCCTTCTGGGGTCCTGGTTTCTACAGCGCCAGATGCCACCATATTTAACACCTCCTTTTTGCTCATGGCAGTTCCATGAGACAAGGTATCAGATGTCACAGAGTGGATGTATACCATGCCCACTGTGTAGGAGCCTGGACCTAACCCAGGTCTCTAGAGTAAGACTCATTTGCCCATGAGTGGGATCTGTGAGTGAGACAGATCTGTCAACACCCCCATCCACGTGTAGCCCAGGGCTTGAAAGAAGTAGCCTCACCATACAGATGGTAACAAACACTACTTCTCATCTCCAATATCCTCTGTGTCCACATGCTGGACACTACATAGTCTAATTACTCAGCAAGTAATTTCCACTGAATTCTAAAGCGTTACATATTTTGAGCCCATTTTACAGAAAACAGAATAAGATGAATAAAATAAATTACTTCCAAAAGCTATAATAAATGAATTACAAACTAGAATTGGCAAAAATAAAAAAAAGACCAAGGACAACTTTCTGGGGTGTGGTGAGTTTCTTCCTTACCTTGGCTCAATCTTTGATTCTCAGAATGATTTCTAGGTTTGACTGCTCAGGGTCATATAAGTGACATTCATGGAGGGGAGGAACCAACTCTTGTATTCTCAGACCCAAGATTTTGAGGACACAATTCTGCCTTAAAATACTTTCTGCACCTTGATTTTTTTTTTGAGGAAATCCATTCATTTGACTAGAAATGACAAATTATTTACAGTTTATTCTGTGCCAGACACTATGCCAAGTATTTGATCTGAATTAACTTTCCAAAACTATCTTATAAGTTAGGTGCTATTATTTTTATTCCCAGTTTACAGATGTGAAAACGGAGTCATTAAAACAGTGACTTGCTTGAGAAGGGGAGGGGCAGAATCTGAATCCAGGTACTTCTCCCAAGCTTGGACTACTGAGACATCCTACCTCCTACAAAAGTAGCACAAAGTGGCCCACCTAGACCACAGGAAGCATGGAAATGACCAGCTTAGTTCAAATCCTATTAAGAATGCCTGCAGCCAGGCCCAGTGATGCACGCCTGTAATCCCAGAGGCTCGGGAGGCTGAGGCAGAAAGACTGAGAGTTCAAAACCAGCCTCAGCAAAAGCAAGGCACTAAGTAACTCAGTGAAGCCCTGTCTCTACAAATACGGCTGTGGATATGGCTCAGTGGTTGAGTGCCCATGAGTTCAATCCCCTGCACCTCCTCACCCCCACAAGAAAAAAAAAGAATGCCTGCAGCATTTATTATTTTATGGCAACATGTTTAGATGCTTTATTTATTTATTTAGCAGTACTGGAGTAAAAAGCAGCAGTATTCCACCACTGAACTGTATCTCCAGTCTTGATTATTATTATTATTATTATTATTATTATTATTATTATTATTTTATTTTGAGACAGGGTCTTGCTGGGTTGCCGAGACTGACTTTGAACTCGCAATCCTACTGCCTCAACATCTCAAGTAGATGAGATTACAGGTGTGCACTACAACACCCAGCTGAATGAATATTTTTTTGTCTCATAATGCATGTGTGGAATTCAAATTAATGGCTACAAAATGTTCCTTCTACCTTCAGACTAAAATAAAATAAAATGTAGAGTCAGTTCCAATAACGTCTATGCTATGCATATCATGTTTAATGTGGTTCTGTATTGTGGCTAAATTTATCATCTAACTTCTGGATGCAAACAAGCTGACTCATATAAAAGATACTTACAAAAAAAATTTCTGTCCTCAAAGCAGTTCAGAAAAAGACATGAGTATTATGATAAAATATCAGAGGAAGACAGAAAGTTCTTTAAAGTGAAGCTATACATTGCCATATTTGTTCAAAATATTTAAGAAAGTAAAAATTTTCCTTCTCTACATGATTTCTGAATTTTGCTTGAAGTGTTGCTACTTTTGTGGTCGACCTTGCTAGATGGCTCAGTCATCTCGGGCAGTTTTGATCATTTGTGACAGGAACACGGCTCTCTTTTCTCTCTTCCTCATATTGCCCTTAGCTGGAGACCCACAGAGATCATCGCCCACCTCAGAGCCAGTCAGCCACTAGCTCTTCCAAGGGTTCTGCTGCTCTGGGTGCCACCCAGAATCAGAGTTCAGGGGAAAGGCTTCTAGTGTTTAAGTTTTAGTATATTTTCATTGAGCTCTGTACCCAACATCATGCATGCTACAACCAGCATTCCGTGACCTTCCCTGCAGCACGCTGATAGATCTACAGAAGCCCTTCTCACTAAACATGGAGGGAGTCACCTCACAGATCTACAGCTCTCCCAAGGCTTATGTGAAGATGAATCCCTTGGGGACACAAATAAGAACTCCAAGTGCAGAGGCAACATCAAAAGCACTTTCTTTTCTCACACACCCGTGCTCTCTGGGTTCCCAGGAAACAAACATGGCTCCTGCATGAGAGTTTATGGGGTTGGGTGGGGAGATCCCCAGGAACCAGCACAGTAGGCTGGAAGAGAATAATGGTACAGGATGAGGCAGAGGACAAAATGGGCTTCTGAGCAGTCTCAGCCAAGTACTAGCTGGCCTCAGGAGCTCTGGAACTAAAATGACCCTTAGACGTTGTCCCAAGTTGGTACAAGGGGTCAAGTCTTCCGATCTCTGCATCAACCAGTCTCTGATACAGGATGTGCTGGAAGAAGCGTGATCTGGGTCAGGCAACTCTGTCTAGCCAAGGACAATTTCAGGAGAGGCAGACAGCTGAGAGCTGTCAGCTGACACCATACTCAAAAACAGGTGAAAGGGAGTTATTTGAGTACTGAAGAGATGCGGGAGCTCAGCACCATACCCCCCCCCCCCCGCCATACAGCTTGCATCTTATCATAAAGCTAGAATCCTCTTCCCCATTATTAAATGGTAATCAAATTAACACAGAGAATCAGGGACTCTCAGAGCAAGACAGGTCCTTAGAGGGAGACAGAGTTAGTTTCCTCTTCAGGTAGAATCAACTCCCCAACCGCGGATGGTCTATTGGGACATTTCTAGAGGCAGGAGCTCACTGATGGGAAATTCTAGTTGTTACACGGTTTGCACTTTCCTGGAGTCAGAATCTTCTAGAAGAAATCGCTCTTTGATAACAGTAATGATATTGGCAAATCATTGGGGGTGCACTTGAGACTTGGGAAGTGTAGCACATTTGTGCAAATTAATTTCCGTCCAGGACTGAAATCATGGAACAGACACGGATTTATTTTGTTCAATGTGTTAGAAGATGTTCTTCACAGAGTGGGCAGAGGAACCTTTTCACAATGAAGGTGGAATTAGGTTGCTTCTGTGCTCGAAGCCCTTCACAGTTGGCCCGTGGCCCTGCCACTCTCCCTGGCTACGCACCCTTCCATCTGCAGTCTGAGCACAGACCCACCCTCTCATCCTGCCTGCCACTTGCCCTCAGCCTCTTCACCACAGATGCAGGGGCCCTTCTGCTGGTTTTGCTGCCCGGCCTACAACTGCCTCAGGGCTCATGCAGCCTGCGAGCAGCCTGTGCTGGATGTGCTGCCCGGGACATTGTGCAGGTTCCCTTCCCTTCACATATACTTTTCTCAGACAGACTCACCAGCCAGAACTCCCCACTGCGCCCTCCCCACGGTGCTGTCCTCTCCTCACAGCGCTTAATAATTCCTGATGAGAAAGATGTGTGTGTGTGTGTGTGTGTGTGTGATGTGCGCCTAGGCCTGCACACACACACACATGTACACAGAGATGTACACATACACACATTTATGCACCTAAGTGTGTACATAGTTATACAACCATCCCTAGGAATCCGTCGGAGATCCAACCTATAACATGCCCTCCCCCATACACATCATGGATACCAAAATCCAAGGATATTCAAGTTTCTTATATAAAAGAGCTTATAGTTGCATATGATACACACAATTCCCCATGTATTTTAAGTGATCTATAGATGACTTATGTAAACGCTGTGTACATACATAGCTATTTAACTGCACTTTCAAGGGATAATGACAGGGAAAAAGCTTATATATGTGCAATACACGTGCAGGTTTAAAAAAATGTTTTTATTTTCTGGTTGGTTCAATTCATGGATGTAGAATTCATAGATTTGGAGGGTCAGCTGAATCTACACTTACACTTACATATATATTTACACACATATATCTATATGTTCTCACATGTATATGTGTGTGCATATATTAAAAACATAAGGGTTGTATGGAACTTTTGTTCACTAGTATATTTCCCTGGTTTCCTATAGCAGTTCCTTGCATGTAGTAGGATTAAATAAATATGTTGATGGAAGGCAAAAATGAATGCATCTGTAAGCCAACAAAAAGCTTGTCAAAAAGGAATGATAATGTCATTTGAAAGGTATCAAAATTTGCTGGGCATATTAGCACACACCTGTAGTCCCAGTAATTCAGGAGGCTGGGGAAGGAGGATTGCATGTTTGTGTTCAGCTTCAGCAACTTAGAACTTGTCTCAAAATAGAAAGGGCTGGGGCTGTGACTCAGAGTTTAGACGCCCCTAGGTTCAAGCGCTGGTACCAAAGAGAAAGTAAGTGACTGAAATTGTCAAGGAAAGAATGAAAATAAATCTAAGTCAAAAGAAAGTAATCTAGCTGGGCATCGTGGCGCATGACTGTAATCCTAGTGGCTCAGGAGGCTGAGGCAGGAGGATTGCATGTTCAAAGCCAGTCTTGGCAACCTAGCGAGGCCCTAAGTAGCTCAGTGAGACTCTGTCTCTAAACAAAACACAAAAAAAGGGGCTGGGGATATTGCTGGATGCAATCATTGATACAAAAAATAAAATAAAATAATCTAAACAGAATAGAAGGCACTTATTCTATAGAGTTATAACCAAGAATCAAAGTATTTTTTATTACATTTCACTTTCAGGCAACCATATTCTAAATTCCTTGAAAACAGGTAAAAGGTTTCATTCTTGTTTTATCTCCCAAAGTTCAGAGAGCGGTGTCTTGGATGTCTGAAGCATCCACTAAATATTTGTGGAACTTAATTGATTTAGTGTATCAATAAATTTCAGCACTCAGACAGAAGATTGCGGTCACCTGATGCCGTCTGGAATGCAGAATGCCAGCATATCCCAAGGCTCATTACATCTTTTTCTTGATCATTTTTAATAGTGCTAGACTAGGAGACCAATTTTCCTCAATAAGTAGGTAGATGAAGAGTTAGGGGAAAAAATAAAACATCAAATATTGCATTGCTATTTAAGAGAATTTGTTCACTTTCAGAGGAATGAAAGGCCCTTTGAGTGGAACTCAGAAGGACCGGCCCGTCAACCACATTTACAGCATGGAGTCTGCTCAGCCTTGCTGATCCAGAGGCAGGCTGGGTACACACCGGGCTGCAGGAGGGAGGTGCCCGGGGGGGGGGGGGGGGGGGCTTGGCTGGGTTCCTTTGTTTTCGTTTGGTGAACCAGCCACTCTACCTCATTAGGAGAAGTTGGTACAGTGTGTCTTGAAGGAAATACATGACCGCCTTTGACTCTCCCCATTTAGAATAAACACTTCCCCAGAAATTCTGGGAGAGGTGAGCCCCTGGGCACTCTTTGGCACCCCGGGGCCACCACAACTTTGGGACATGTTGACAGTGAGAACCAGCTGGACCAGACGGACAGGAGAGATGTGCTCTGCAAAGATGTGCTGAAGGACTCAGCCTGAAACACCCAACAGGAAATATCTCCTGCACAGTCAGACAGGAACCAAATAGCATCAGGTCCAGGCCAGAGCCCCCACCAGAGGCCCTTTGGGGGAAGCCCAGGAGACAGCACAACAGAGAGGCGAGAAAACCAGAAGTCAGGAGTCCAAGAAAGCAGCATAAGATTTCCTTGTGCATGCTATTTTTTGTAAAGCAATGAATCACAACAAGGAGAAACTTCACCATCTAAGATTAACCCTCTTGTGGGTTTTTTTTTTTTTTTCCTTTTTGGTACCAGGGATTGAACCCAGGGGCACCTAACCACTTAGCCACACCCCCAGCCCTTTTTATATTTTATTTAGAGACAGGGTCTCGTTAAGTTGCTGAGGGCCTCACTAAGTTGCTGAGGCTGGCTTTGAACTCGCAATCCTCCTGCCTCCGCCTCCCAAGCCACTAGGATTACAGGCATGCATCACCCAGCTGAGCAACCCTTATTTTTATTTTAATAAAAACTCATCCTGTTTCTAAAATTCAGGCAGTACACTCATGCACATAAAACAGAATCACCTGTAGTCCCACCACATGGAGATAAGCACTTGGTAACCTTTTTTATGGACCTTAAAAAAAAAGAAAGACCTTTTCTCTATAGAAGGTAGTGAGCTTCTATTACTGACTAGACTTTTATGAATTCTGTAGTCTGACACTAGGCAAGAACAAGGAATTGTCACCCTACTTGGCATCTCTGTATTTTCTGTGGTTGACTCATCCCATAAAGACTTGTTAAGTACCCACGATGTTTCTAGAAATATGCTATTATTATTAGTAGTAGTAGTAGTAGTAGTAGTACCAGGTATTGAACTCAGAGGCCATTGACCACTGAGCCACATCCCCAGCCATTTTTATTTTTTATTTTGAGAATAGGAGACAGGGTCTTGTTAAGTTGCTTAGGGCTTTGCTGAGTTGCTGAGGCTGGCCTCAAAATTATGATCTTCTGCCTAAGCCTCCCAATCTTCTGGGATAACAGGTATGCGACACCACACCCAGCTATTAACTTTTGATATAAAATAAAAACAGCATGCTTATCCTCAAACTATTCAGTGAGGAAAGCAAGTAGTTACAGTTCACTAAATTAGAATTCGGTGAGTAGGAGCAACCTGCTTTGCCGGAGACCAAGACTTTCAAAAGACATGACATATGAATTTAGAATGGATGAGTAGGCGGCAGGTAATAGGAAAGAGCTGGGAGTAGGGATGGAGACGTGCAAAGATACAGAGTGACTGTGAACTTGTGTGCTTGAGGAGCCGCCAGGAGGCCAGGAGAGGCCCTCAGAAGGCAGGAAGGGATTGAGGGAGGTGGACAGAGGATGGAACCTCCCAGAAAGTGTGGATTTTGCCAGGCGTGGACTCAGAAGGGGACCCAGGGTGGAGGGGAGCAGGCTGGGCGCTCAGCAGAGTCAAGCCCCACAGAACAAGGGAGGGAAGAGTGAAAGGGAGGGGTGGGGTCAGCATGGAGCGTCAGGACCCTGGGTAGTGCCAGGACAGCAGCTGGTTTTTGAGGAAAGGACTAACAAGAGTCTGGGTACCCCAGCACACAGCACAACTCCTGGAGAACCCTGCAGCTAATCTTGGAAAGACATCAGATCTGAGTCACGTGAACTAAGCTCTGGAACAGGAATGAGGGAAAGTTGGACATGATGACTACACATGGGTTTGAGACCCAGGGGAAGAGGAATGGGACATCAGGTGTGCGGTAGCCAAGCTTCCCACACCCTTGACAAAATCCTCACCGTGTCTGCAAGGGCGCGTATCCCAGGTTTTCCTGTATTTCATGTTCATCTCACCTAATTCCATCAAGGGTGCATATTCTCTCTCTCTCTCTCTCTCTCTCTCTCTCTCTCTCTCTCTCTCTCTCTCTCTCTCTCTCTCTGCCTCCATTTCCTATCCTGAACACCCACCCCCATCTACACCCACACACACACAGAGCAAATGTCTCCTCTTTCTACTCTGCCAATTCTCATCTAGATTTTATAGGAAATGATCTTTCTCTAATCCCTCTCTTATTATTTCTTTTCTTCTTTTAACAAACCCTTTGCTGAGAGCTGATTCCAACTCCCCATCCAGAAGTCTTAGCCCTCTTCTCTGGAAACAGACCTGCTGTGCTGAGACCTCTGTGGTGCCAGGCTGAGTGGAAGACTGTACAAATCCCCAGGAGTTATAGAGTTACTGCAGACACACATGCACACAGGTGCACAAACCCTACAGCCTCCTCTTTTAAAATTATAACTGTATTTCCTCAAGCATCAGCATTTTAGATGAAACCTGCAAAGAGATTTCTTAGTCAATTTTATCACCTTATCAATTTTCTACCTAGTGTAATTTACCAGCATGGCAACCATACTGATTTTCTTAAAAATACATAGCATTTCAGCCCTGCCATTACAGTGGATTAAAGAGACTTTTAGGTCAGATGGGGAATGTAATCACTATTTATATTCATTGTATATATACAATTGGATAATACATTTCTTTGGGAAAACATTTCCTGAAATCCTAGGTAACATACTTGAAATTAGCATGTAGATATCACCCACTGGTAATCTGTAGTTTCCTGGATAAATGACAGATATAGATAGTAAATAAAATATATTTACTTAGAATGAACTCTCTATATAAGATATATTTTTGTTAAAGCTAAAGATAACATTCCAGAGCTGGGGTTGTAGCTCAGTGCTAGAGCACTTGTCTAGTATGTGTGAGGCACTGGGTTCAATTCTCAGCACCACATATAAATAAATTAATTAAATAAAGGTCCATCAACAACTAAAAAAAAAAAAGATAATATTCCACAGCAGGGAAAATTAGCACATTTGTGAATTATCCATATACTTAGCATCAATTGCAAAAGTATAATTATATCCTATATAACATAATATATAACATATAATAATGATATAGTATATCATGATATAATAGAATCATTAGTTGAAGAAAACCTTGTCTCAACCATTTTCTTTGCATTTTGAATCAACATTTAATTCATTTATCCTAACCCCCAAAGCAGAAAGCACTGTCAGAGTTGGCAGGGGACTCTAAATTTATGTTTTAATTACTCGGCCATTTCATCAAAAGGTAGACACGGCGTCTGTGGTTTAGGGTTCTGAAATAAACTCTATATGAGGGGAAAAAAAATTCCAGGCACATAGAGCCCATTCATGCACATGTTTATGGTTTCTCTACCTGTGAAAAGGAAAGAGTCTGTGAAGGTGTAGTACGGGGGAAATGGACACAGATTTCTTGTTCATCAAATTCAGCCAGTGCATATTTCAATCAGTAGAACATGAAGTCTTGAATTTGGAGGGAGGGATTTTTTTTTTAATGCAAAACTCTTCTGAATTGTTAAGTAAAAAATCCACATGAGAAAGAAAGTTTCTAGAGAAATTTTGAGACAGACTTTTTTTTTTTAAGTATGTAAACTCAAGTACTAGGAACTCAACTTTAAAAGACGCTACTTGTTGGGAAGAAATCCAAAGCTGATGCTAATGATAAAACACAACCAGAATAGTTTTTCAAGCTGAACAGCCAGGATTCCGTGAAATCTGCGAGATTATCTGTATTCATTAGAAATTTGACTTCTGAATACCCAAACTGGGAAATCCAAGTTAACCATAGTTTCGTTCTTCTCCACTGAGCCCTTGGACTGGTCAATCTGCAGGAAACAGGGCCCCTCTAAACTGGTCATGTGCTGGGCCTCCAATCCAGCTCTGGGGCAGATGTTTCAGGGAAGTGGAGGTCATTAATGGTTTCATCCCCATTATTGTAGGCCCCAAGCCCATTCTCATGATGCACTCTGCTCTAAGAGGGCTAGAAAAACCAGTATCTTTCATAGTAATGACTTCCAGTTTACAGCCTTCATTTGTTATATTTCCTCAATAGCTGTTGTGTTGAGATTAACTGCATAAATGGTCTGCAGCTGTCTGTTATGAATTAAGGGAGTTTAATCAAAGTATTTCTAATGTACAGCATAATGATAATACATGGGGGAAGTACTATTTAAGAGATAATGATGGCTTCAGAAGATCACTGTTGTAATGTTTAGTGCATATGCCTTCAGCATTGAATTTGTTGTTGTTCTGAATATGCTTAATGGATCACTGAAAAGCTGCCTAATGCGGGATTGTTTGATGGGGCTGACAGAGCTGGAATTAGCCCATTGCTGTTTACTGCATACAGCCATTAAGATTAATTGCTGCCAGATAATTTTGACTGTTTTTATCTTCTGGAAAAAGTGTCACTAATGGGTTTATAAATTGGTTCACTATTACTAATAGTAAGGCCAGTGTAACAGGATAGAATGTCAGCTAATTCTAAAGATAAAGGTAAAAAAGTAGAAAGTACTATATGGCTTGCTAGTTTTAAGGGATACTGTTATCTAATAACAGACAGACTGATATATGATGCTCATTAATGCTATTTCCTGAGCTTTGGGTTGAACCTAATAGATGCTAATAAACTCTTATTTGATGTCCCATTAAAAAGCTCAATCTGTTTTCTGCATTAATGCCCAGCATTGTTTATCACATCTTTGATGACTAAAACCCAAATTCCAATCTGTTCCACAACCAAGCCTTTTCTGAGCATCTTCATACCTGCTTTGGTTCTTAGATGTGTGAAAATCACACAACCGAACCAGAGAAGAATTAACAAAGTACATGAATTGTCAACATGATATTCTATACGTACGTTACCTGAGATACTCTCAATTCAGGCATTTTTATACAATGTCTCGGGGTGTTTCTAGAAACAGTGTTTTGCCATCGCATCCGTTGTTTAGGGATTGTTTGCAATGGAATACAATTTTCACATATAAGTAATTTAGCTAAGTGACGATAAAAACACTTCACATGACTAAATCTTTACAGATCATAGAATTTAAAAATTCTAAGCATATTTTCCTGAAGTTAAATGGATACACTGATTTTGAAGTGGTATGATTTTAGTAGATTGCCCACGGTGTACCCACAGCTGTTATGAAGACCTGTCCAGCTCAACTCCTTGCACTGTTTTGTAGAAATTGTTTCATGTACTAAGTCTGAATTTTACCAGTTTACCATAATTGATAACCAAATTCCTTATGCATTGAATTTCACATGTATTCATTGGTTCTGAAAGTACTAAAAATAAATGGGAAAAAAGGAAATCAATGTAGAAGAAACCAATAATTCATGAGCAGGGAGGCTGTTCTTTCCTCTAGAAGAGATCCTACAAAATTATGAAATGTTTCTTTTGTGAAGTTGAAAATATTCCTCATATTGCATTTAAAATTTTACATTTAAAAATGTGTGATCTCTTGAAGTGTATATAAAACCACATATGAAAGATAAATTTACTTTTTTTTTTTTGAGGTGTTCATGGAATGGAGGGAAGAAAATCCATACATTCCAAGTAACATACTCCATGCAGTGAAGATTAATGTAAATTTTAACAAAGCCTTTTTTTAAAATTTATTGTTGTCTCTTATAATCTTGCTCTAAAGTAACATAAGGTCACATGCTAAATTGGACAAATTGTTCTCTCTTTCATATTTTCAATTTTGACCCTTAGTTTCAATAGGTAACATAAAATAATAAGCTCATGATCTCAAAATAAATACTAGAGGTGGTGTTTGTGAAGCACTGATGTCCTTTGGGTTGGCCTTCTGCCAACTGACATGTCCTATCATTGTGACTCTGGATGGTGGAGAAGCAGGACAGCGATCCCTACAGCCAGCCTCCCTCAGGGGCTATGCCACTCTTGCCGAGGGCACATCACTGAAATAGGAAAACACCCACATTTGAGCTGCAGCATTTTTAGAGTACAGAGAATTCCCTTGTCATCATTGGGTTGTGTCAGGTCAGACATCCTCACTAAATACACTCTATAAACCCCTAGTTTCATTATCTATCTCAGTTTGCCATCTCTAGATGGTCCCACCCCTGCCCCAAATCAGATATATTTGCTGAGCTTCCTATTCAACCTGACATGTCCTTTTCGGAATCAATAAAACATTGCAAGTCATCTTTCTGGATCTAGATTTGAAAAAAAAGGCATAGATTCCTGCCCCCACCCCCCACTGCCATCTTCAACCTCATTCAGAACTAAGAATGTCTGGTTTGGGGCTGCCTTTCAAACACAGCAATAGCTACAAATTCCAAGGCTCAGCTTGAATGTTTCCTCGCTGCATAGATGCCTTACATCTGTTGGTATGAAAAATGAAAACCAACCCTGATGGTACCCAGGATAGAAACCGAATGTTTCAGAGACTGATCCTCTTCCTGTGTAATGCAAATGGAGCCCAGGATGGGAGGTAGGTGCAGAGCAAGTAGCAAGTCCATCTCCAAGGATACTACAGTGGGGAGGGGGCGGGCAGGAGGACTCTCTTGAATGTAATGATTGGGAAAATGCTGCTTAGATTCAGCCTCCAGCAAGTCCCAGGGATTTAAACTCCCTTCATTTGTTCAACTCGGCGACAAAGAGGAAAGTTGCACCAGCAGGTACTTTAGGACTCTTTACAATGTGGAGATTTTTAACAAGGATCCAGCAACTGCAGGCACACAATTACTGCTGCCGGGAAGTAGCTGTATTTGCAGCATCCCTTGACATCTGCCTCATTTCAATAATTTCCAGCCATTGAACCTCTGTCTGAATGAGCATTAGGAAACAGAGGCATGTTTGGTTACTAATTTGAGTTTCTCGCTCTCTCTTCTCTCTCTCTCTCTCTCTCTCTCTCTCTCTTTCTCCAGTTTAAATTTTATGCTTGTGAAAGGGCTCCATTGACGATTTGGATGCCTGCAGCTTTCCATCCGTATGACCAGACACAGTCTCATCATCTCCATCTATCAAGACGAAGAGGGAATACCTGGGACGTGTGTCTACCTTTTCCCCTGGTAACTGTCGCATCTGCTGAGTGATGTGGACGCTTCTCCATATGAAGGTGAGCTGAGACTAAAGCCTGATTTCATTTGAGGCTGAGCAGAAGTCGTCTCTAGTCTTTCCCAGGCGAGATGATTCCCTGCGGTTATTACGATCCTGGATTTGAAACTGTGACCTGCCCGTTTGCTCCATGCAAGGAACAAATGCTCTGAAATTGATTTGCCATAAGACATGATGAGCCGCTCTAACTTGCCTGGAAGGAGTGGAGTATTTCACCTGTGGGTGAGACCCCCTTGCTATCTATCAACTTTGCTGCTGCCCTGATAGAGAAATGTCTTGGGAGCTGAGCCCAGAGGAGTGAATCCAATATATCAGCCAGACCTGGGACTCGGGGTTCCTGCTCATTCAGTCCTCAATCCCACCCACTCCGTCCTTGGCCTCACACTTGGTCTTTTGTCAGTCATTGTGGTTGGTCCATTCAGAAGCATCTTGAATATTCATAGTCATCCTAATTTACTAATATATATTCACTAATGTCAGAGATCTGCACATGCGATTCCTGAGCTTATTACAGTAACAAGTTTCTCCGATGCTACTGGCGAATCTTCATGTCTCTCTTTCCAGACTACTGACTCAATTTAAGATTACATCCTTTGCTCCTTTGCGTTTATTGCATTTGCCCTGTAAAACTCATTCCCTTCACGTTGTGGGACGTCTGGAGACATGGCGGGCATTCCAAGACTGGGCACGAGCCGTGTTTGATGCTGTTGCTTAAACGCGATTCACTCTTGCTTTGATCTTTGAAACTCCCTAGCATTCTGTCATGGCTATTGGGGTTCCGGGAGAGAGTGGTGGAGCCTGATCAAGTATTAATTGTCTGATGTTGGGTGATTTTTCTCTCAATTACATTCAGGTTGCTCGGTTGCTGTATGGGATGCAGCCCTTTGAGCTGCAGTAGTGAGGAAAGAAATGGTAAATTAAGTAGATTTTAAAATTGCCCATTGAACTCACGTCATTAAATAATTCTATAAGAAATTCATCAGCAGAGAAAGTAGGAAGAATAAAACAGTATACATTTCATGCAGGGGCTGCAGGAATCATATCCTTATCTTGCCCTTTGTTCTGGCCACAGAGCACCTATAGCCAGGAACGTTCTACCCACTGTTTAACAATACATACCTGGAAGAAAGCACAACCCCTGAGTGCCCCCAAAAGGGAGATTATTGCAACAGCATTTAACTCATCTCTAGAAAATGGACCCAAACACCTTTGCATCCTCCAAATTACACTTGATTCCAAGAGGCACATTTCCTTCTAACTCTCTAACTTTTCTTCTTAATCCTTCCCCTTCTCAAGTTCTTTCTTATCCAATAGGAAGGAAGTGGGGAAAGACAGGTGCCTACCTTCTGTGCAAGGTACTTTCCTCTCTAATTTGCCTCCAAACACCAAACTATACCTGGTTGTTTTTCTCTCCCATTATTCTTGGTTATTCCATTCTGTCTCTTTGGCAGGTGTTGATCCAATTTATCTCTGTCCGCTGTTTCTAATAGGACCATAAACCCCTGACAGCAAGTGCTCTTGAATTTTCAAACCACTGTATTTCAGTTTGTAAAAATAGTACTTACCCCCAAATAGTGCTCTGTTTATCCTAGGCTGAGTAAGAAGTCACTTCAAAAGATAGCAGTTTTAAACATCAGTCATTTTCACATCTTATTTCCTATGCATCAGGAATTAGGAAAGGGCTGACCCATTATTTCACTGGTTCTGCCTTGAGATCTCTCATGAAGTTCCCGGACATGTTGAAGCTAGGGACTTTCTGAGCACCTTTCCTCTGGCCTAATCTCAAGATCTCCAGTGTGCTCTCTGTCCATCTGGTTAGTTGGGCTTCCTTTCAGCATGGCATCTGAAGACAGACAAGTGCCATCCATGACAACCGAGAGCTTTGAGATATACAGTATTCCACCAGCAAATCAGAAGCCATGAAGCCCTTTCTGATCTCATTTACACTATACTCTCTTAATTGCAAGTACTCAGATACAAGGGGAGAGGCCTTACACTCTGCTTCCCACTATGAGTATGAAAAGATTCTGGAAGCACACCAGATAGGAAGCTTTTGGTGGGGTCATCTTTGGAAAACACAATGAGAGTGCTCTGTATTGTTTGTTCAAAAAATAAGTCAATGCCTTCTGAATGATTTTTGATCTTTCCTCTAGAGATTTTCTCTGACCTCCATTTTCAAAGAACTACATTTACTTCTAATATTTTGAGACATCCATTGGAAACTGCATTCTGTTTGGTTTGGAAGGGCCCCCTGAATTCTATTTGTTCATCTCTTTTAGAGATTATCTTCATAAAATGATGATTCTTGAATTTTTCTCCATTTCATGCTTCTCCCCCTGACTTCTCTAGCTTTCTATCTGCCAGGGGGATTCTACTGAGTTTCCATAGTTTGTCTTAAGGATGAGTTTGGAAAATTCAGAACACTGTCCCCGACCTTTGCAATCAGATATCATTCACCACTTTAATGGAAAAAAATTGCTCTCCTGAAGATTTTATCAATTTCAGATTTTTGTTTTCATGCTTGACCTCTCCAAAAGCATATGATGTGGTGTTTCTGTTTGTCTCTCTAACCTAGCTAGATGCAATTAATTAATTCAGATGTAGCACCACTGCACTACATTATTTTCTACTTAAGCTTCTGTTCTTTATCCACTTCTCAAAAAAAGGCTGCTTTGAGTAAGAATTATTTAGTTTCCCCTACATTCATGTTCATTGAATCATTTTTCATAACAGCCAGTACTTAGAAGCAACTCAAGTGTTCATTGGCAGGTGCATGGATAAATAAATGTGGTATATCTATGCAGTGAACTATTATTTAGCCTTAAAAAGGAAGAAAATTTTGACAACTCATGCAATATGGATGAACTTCAAGGACAATATTTTAGTAATGTAAGCCATGAAGAAAAGGATAAATATTGTGTGATTTCACTTTCACAAGGTCCCCAGAATAATAAACTTCATAGAGACAGAAAGTAGACTGCTTCAGGGACTGGAGGAATTGGGAGTCATTGTTTAATGGAGACAGAGTTTCAGTTTTGCAAGATAAAGACATTCTGGATGGAGATGGGTGATGGTGACTGGCACACAGCAGTGTGACTGTACTGAATTCCACTGAAGAAGACACTTAGAAAAGACTGAGACGGTAAATTTTATATGTAATGTTATCTGTAATTTACCACAGTTTTAAAAAGGTTTTAGAAAGAATTAGTCAGTTCCTTCAAATTTTCCTGGTTAAGATTTATAAGCCAAAGCCAGATCTATTAAAGCATTCAGCCTCCTGGTAAGAAATTTATCAACAATTGAAATTGTTCAGATTTAAGTTAAGTGATAATGGAAGTAACTCAACTTCACTGGGAAGAATCTAACCTTATTAAGTAGACTCTAACCAATCCCCATCCCCTGTACACACACGCAGGTACATACACACACCTTCATAGAATAAGAAATACTTCATTACAGAGGGTCTCTGACTCATTCATAAATGCCTAGCTGCAGTTTTTCATTAGTGTCGCAAATGTAGTATCCCAAATAATCTTCACATCAATCCTATAAGAAAGGTACTATTTTGATTCCATTTTAAATATGAGAAAATGAGGCTCAGAGAAACAAAATTACTTAATAGAAACATTTAGGTTAGATGTGGAATTTAAATCCAGGTATCCAAACCCACACTCCTCAATTTAAGCCATTCTACTCAATGGTAACCTAATCACAATGAGAAGTTCAATGTGGAATTGTGGAATTTGCAAAGAGAGTGGGCTCGAGTCACTAGGGTTCCCTTCAGCCCTGTCAAAAATGCTTACATATCTTTCCACTAGTCATTGAATGCTTGACTGGACTTCAGTTTTTGCATCTATAAAATGAGGTGACACCAAAAAATAATCCAGTCAATAAATGGGCTAAGGAACTGAATAGACACTTCTTAGAAGATGACAGACAATCGATCAACAAATATATGAAAACATGTTCAACATCTCTAGAAATTAGAGAAATGCAAATCAAAACTACTCTAAGATTTCACCTCACTGCAGTATTAAAAACACAAACAACAATAAGTGCTGGTGAGGATGTGGGGAAGAGGACACATTCTTATTATATTGCTGGTGGGACTGCAAATTGATGCAACCAATCTGGAAAGCAGTGTGGAGAGTCCTTAGCAAACTTGGAATGGAACCACCATTTGACCCAGCCATCTCACTCTTCAGTTTATACCCAAAGGCTTAAAAACAACATACTACAGGGGCACAGCCACATCAATGTTTATAGCAGCACAATTCACGATAGCTAAACTGTGAAACTAAACCAGATGCCCTTCAGTAGATGAATGGATTTAAAAAAATGTGGCATGGAAGAGTACTCAGCGTTAAAAGAGAATAAAATCATGGGATTTGCAGGTAAATGGAGGGAGTTACAGAAGATAATGCTAAGTGAAGTTAGCCAATCCCCAAAAAAACAAATGCTGAATGTTTTCTCTGATATAAGGATGCTGATTCATAATGGGGATGGGATGGGGATGGGAGGAATAGACAAACTTTACATATGGGAGGGTGGGGAAGGGGGAGGATGAGGGTAGGAAAGATGGTGGAATGAGACGGGCATCATTACCCTGAGTACATGTATGAAGACAGGAATGGCATGACTCTACCTTGTGTACAACCAGAGACATGAAAAATTGTGCTCTATTGTATAATATAAATTGAATTAGAATAAATAAAATTAATTTTTTTAAATTGGGTGATAAAATCTTCTCTACCTTCGAGGCTTATTTTGAAAACAAAAAATAAAATAAAATAAAAATTAAATACTGTAAATACTGAATATAAAAATGCTTTAAAATATATGGAGTGTACAAATAAGGCATTATTGCTCAGTGTCACTAATTAGAAATGCATATCTGAACCACAAGGAGATATCATGTCATCACAGTTAGAATGACTATCATCAAAAAAAAATGCTATAGAGGATGTGGAAAAAAAGGGAATTCTTATACACTGTTGGTGGTGATGAAAATAAGTATAGACATTATGAAGAACATCAAGGAGATTTCCTTATAAAACTAAAACTAGAGCTATCACATGATCTAGCAGTTCCACCAATGTATATATATTTTAAGGAGATGAAGTCATTAACACCATAAAAATACTTGCATTTCCATGTTTATTAATGATTGACATTGTTTAGATTTAAGCTAGAAGATAGTAGAAGCAACTCGACTGAGCAGAAAATAACTTTATTAAATAGTGAAATATGAACTCAACCGAGATGCTCATCAGTGACTGAATGGATAAAGAAAATGTGGTACATAGATACAGAGGAATATTATTCATCTATAAAAAGAATGAAAGATTGTCACTTACAGCAAAATGGATGTTATTATGTTAAATGAAATAAGCTAGACACAGAAAAACAAGTCACACAGTTCTCACTCACTTATGGAAACCAATAAGTCAATCTCACAGAAATACAGAATGAGAGGGGTCACCAAAAACTGGGAAGGCAGAGAAGAGGAGGCCTGGAGAGACGTTCAGTGACAGGCACCAAAGCACAGTTGGAGAGGAGAATTGGCTCTGGTTTCTCTATAGCACAGCAGGGTAACTCTTGATTCAAACAATCTGTCATGTATTTTAAAATGACTAGAAAAGTATGAAATTCTCACCATACAAAAATGATTAATGCTTGAATAGATAGAAATGATCATTATTCTGATTTGACCATTATGCATTGTATATGGGTATGGTGAAGATGAACAAATTATATCTCAATAAGATATTAAAAGCAAATAGGAGACATTATCACAAGTAGGTAAACAATAGGTTTTAAAAAAAACCTGTGATTTCAAAAAGAATGACATCACAAAGGAGATGTTAGAAGTTAAAGACAGAGAAGATGTTGCTCTTAATGGTCTGCAGTGAAAGCTACAAGATGGGATATGTGTACCTAAGACTGATGCTTCAGGACAATGCATTCCAGAGAAATTCCCTCAGGCTCTCCCCTCACAAATCTTGAAGCAAAGAATGTAAAATTACAATGCTGTTTGAGAAAATTGACCAATCTATCATCTATCTATCTATCCATCCATCCATCCATCTATCTATCCATCCATCCATCCATCTATCTATCCATCCATCCATCTATCTTTGAGCTTTTGCAAGCTCACTATATCTTCCTACTGGCAATGAGGGGGATGAAAAGAGAGAGAGAAACAAATAAGTTGACATGAATGAACATACTCGTTTTTGTAGAAGTGGATCAATAAATATTTTCAGAAAATATTTCTATTCAGTTCATGGATCTCACTAGCCAATGGTGCCAGAAAGAGTTGGTTGGTGAATCTAAGTGGGTTATCCTGGAAGTAGAGGGGGAGAAAGAGTTGGGGATGCAAACAGTTTGGCTGGGGGTGGTCTAGACCCAACTGGTGGGGCTATATGGAAATAAAGAATATCAACACTGAGAGCATTTGTGAGCAAGAGAAAAATCCAATCTGAGTTCAGATCTGCCAGGGACCTCCGTGAATCTATACAGAGCATGTCTCAGAGTTGTCACTTCTGTCCTTCTGTCCTTCCTGATGCTGCTGATATCTGGAGGGCTTCTCTTCCCCATTCGGTTCTCTGCTCCTCCAATGCTGATATAAACAACTCCCTTTATTAAATACCTTCAATTTGAAAGACCTAGGTAGGAACCAACTCAAGCAGTGGCAGCTTCCTCTCTCTTGAGATGCTGATCCTGACATCACCAACCTGCTCAGCCAATGCTAAGGCTTCCTTCCAGACAGGGTTTAATGCAAAAAAAAAAAAAAGGTATCATTAACCTGCTTTATTTGCTAATCTGCTGTCATTTATTTTACCCCTAAAGAACGATTTCATTGTTTCTCTCCACTTATTGATTTTGTTAGTTATATCTAGCAGTCTGTATCCATCCACTGTCCAGTCCACTCACTGGACAAGTATTTCCTTCTTCTGGTATCACGTGTTGTCCATCCATCATGGAGTCCAGAAGAGTAGTCATCTTCAAAGTCCATGCTTCTTCCAGTCCTTTTTTGAAACAAACTCGGCTCCCTGATCCCTGTGACTCCATCATCTCTTGGACCTGGTTCATGCTGGTCCACAGAGCCCAAGGGCCACCCAAGCCACACAAGCACCTCTCAGATTTATAGGACATTCTCTTATCATCTTGTGGGCTGGTGTGAGTCATGTGGACACCATCACCAACACACCACAATGGAAGGGGGAAAGAGACCACTGCAAAATGATTCTCCAACTTTGACGTACATCAGAGTCCCCTGAAAGAGCTCCCTAAAACAGATCATGGGGGCCCATTCCCAGAGTTTCTGATTCCACAGGTTTTGGAGTGAGGGCTGATCATTTGTATTTCTACCAGACACAAATGTTGGTTCAGGGACGATACATTGAGACCATCAATCCAGATGCTCAGGCATCTGGAGAGGCCACACAACATCTAAGAGGAAGTGAGGGACAGAAAGAAGACTCTAGGGTATCCAAAAATGGAAAAACAAAAATGATTAAAGTCTTATGAATAATTTCTATGAGAAAATGCAAAAGGCTCTTGGTTTAATTAGCCCAAAGAAGGGCAGAGAACTTAATGTCTTCAAGTAAGTATGTACTGGGCTGGGAGCAGCTGTTTTTCCAGAGGACAGAAACAGAATCAGAACGGAGTAATAGAGGATCAAGTTAGCCTTCAGCAAGAAGTGCCTTTTCCTTTGGCTGCTGATGTGGAAGGTCCACTAAGGAGGTTTTGATCTGATGTTTTACTCAGCACAAAGTTACCATCACTTGACTTTGTCCTACCCTGGAACAAAATTAGAATTGTTACTCAGGGTCCCTTTGGGCCTTATAATTCAATAAAGCCACATATCAGACTAGGAAAAAAAAAACACACACAACAAAGGGAGAGGTAGAGGGTAAGACTGTGAGGACTGAATGCTTCACTGAAAATGAAAATTCAGAGATGTCACCAATACATTTGTTTGTAAAAGCAGATGTTTCCTAATTGCGCTTTCACCCTATAGCATGACGGACCTCACCTCCTCAGGGACATGACTTTCGTGGGAGAGACTAGAAAAAGCCTGAGGATGGAGGTCACCAGACCTGACTCTCATTGCGGGGGTTCTGCCCAGTCTTTGTGCATTGGTGGATCATCTTACTCTTTCTGAGTTTCGGGATTCTTGCCTATAAATTGCGGTAGCAATATCAACAACAGTAGGATCCAAGAGATCACAAAAGAGGAAGACTTTCACAAGCCATGAAGTGCTCTTGTCTGCTGGCTTTGAGAAGCAGTGAAGGCGGGGGGGGGGGGGGGGGGGGGGTCTGTGCATCCCAGGGAGCACCAGGGAGCGTTAGGGGCTTACCTTCCAAGTCAGAAGTTCAAGGCTCAGGCCAAAGGGGGTCTGTGTTTTGGTCTCAGCGATGGGAGTTCAGTTCAGTTCATTGGATTCTCAGTTCTAGACTTCTCATGAAAGTCAGTTGGTGCAAAGCCCTTCTCTCATCTAACTTCATGATTTTCCCTTTATTCTCCAACTCATTCTCCCTGCCTTTACCTCATAGTTAGTCCTCGCTCCACATACCTCTTTGACATAGAGCATTTATTCACTTATGTGTGTTAGAGTATGCGGTCCCTCCGTATCTTACCCAACACCATGTTGCTTTTGGTCTATCCATTTAACATTATGCATCTCTAGTGACTACAAGACCAGTAATCCTTTTTAAATTTGATTCTTGACATAAGGTAATAAACTTATTATTTTGCCAATTAAGGACATAAGATAAACAAATGTCTGCCACTTAGTCTTCCTATCATTTCATCAAACAATGGTATTTTACTACCAAAAAAATTGGACAAGGATAGAACCACAAGCTAAAGGGTAGTTGTTTTACTTTGTTTATATTGATAAAGACAACATGAAATCATCTAGCTTTGTAAGACCATTTAGATTTATAGGAAAATCTATCCTTCCTGCTCATTTATGAAACAATGACGCTTTATCCTGGGCTGGGAATGGGAAAACCTTAGAGGTGCGCATCATTTTTCTATAACATGCCATATAGTATTAGGGCTTCACGGGCATGGGAACTATGTAGCTGCACAAGACCCCACACTTCGATGGAATCTCTGCTTTTATTGCTTTTAAAATCTCAATAATTTGTGAACAAGGGGCCCCACATTTTTATTTTCTACTGTGCCCAGTTCTGCAGGAGCTGAACAGCCTCTGTCCAGCCACTCACCTCTGCCTCTGGGACATACACACGCCCTTGGGCAACAGGTAGACAAATAAGAGTAGCTAACCTATTTATAAAGGTCAGTGTCAGGCTGGACTTGTCTCTTGGGCCACCATTTGCTGAACCCCAACTTGGAATGTGGGTGTGGACCAAGCAGTCTGGATTTAAGTGCTGACCCCAAGGCTGTGGCTGCCTGACCCTGGGCCTTAGACTTCTCGAGAGGTTACTGGCCTCCATTGTAAAACTGGAATGATAACTACGGCTACTTCTCAGACTACTGTCAGAATTAAATGAGATGATATCCACAAGACCCCGAACCCTCCAGATACAAACTTGCCAGGTACAGAACTATCCTCATCCATTCTCTTCCTCTCCCCCTGTTTATTTTGTTTTTGTTTCTGAGAGGGGGTTTCGCTATGTTGTGCAGGCTGGCCTCCAACGCATGGACTCCACCAATCCTGCAGTCAGTGGAAACACAGCTACTTCTGTCACCCCACACACCCTCAGACTCAAGCATCCAGGAGTTCTTATGCAAATACCTTGCTGAGAAGCTTCTCTTCAGGCCATCATTAAAAATCATGTGACATGCCGGGCACGATGGCACACACCTGCAATCCCAGAGGCTCGGGAGGCTGAGGCAGGAGCATTTCGAGTTCAAAGCCAGCCTTAACAAAAGTAAGGCGCTAAGCAACTCAGTGAGACCCTTTATCTAAATAAAATACAAAATAGGGCTGGGGACGCGGCTCAGTGATCCAGTGTCACTGAGTTCACTCTCCTGTACCAAAAGAAAAAAAAAAATTCATGTGATAAGTTAGTTTTTACTTGGAGTAGGTTTCATGGCTAACATGTAGGCAACTCTTGTTTCCTTCACTGATCTAAGGCCCCAGAGCAGACATAGGCTTTGGGTCACAGATCACTCTGAGAGTCTGAGAACAATGGAGAATCTTCTCCAAAGGAAGAAAGCTGCACTTTGACTCTCTCTCACACACACATAGACAATTTTTTTAAACTAAAATTTCAGGAGCTTAGAGATCTTCTGGGGGATCAGGCACAAGCGCTGAGGATCAAGCTATGAGAACAGGTTAGGAATTCCTACCTTGGGCACTGCAGGGCTCTGCCAGGTATCAGGAGGTATCAGGATCATAAGTTGCATGCAGGCTGGCTGGGGTACCCGACGAGGAAGGAGAAGTACATCCTTAAAGGTTTGAATTAACGAATGTGAATTCCTAGGCATCTTCCAATCCTCCAGGACCAACGGGTGATGAATGAATAGCTTGTAGAAAAGAAGCACGTCCACCATCCATTAGGACAGCTTTGCAGTCCCTCAGTGGTCAGATCTGTATGGAAGGTTCCACCCGTTACTTTCAGGTAGTGAGTTTTCCTTTGAAAAATGTGATTGATGTGGCTGCACCCACGTGCACACATCATTAGTCTGTGACGGGTAAGCTCAGATGGTCAGAGCACTGTGCTAATGAGCAGAAGGTGAGCGGTTCAGCACCCTGTGGGCCACTTAGCTTCTGTCTCACTTGTGTCCTCAGATTCCTCCCAACACAGGCCACCTGTCTGGAAAATGAACATCTCTGGTCAGAGGGAGGAGCCAAGTAAATGGTTTTGGTGAGATCACTACAAATCCATCAGGACTCTGGGAATTCACCTTTCTATGGGACCCCACTGGTTGATGGGAACTCATCCTCATTTAAAAAGGACAATAATCAGAACACTCAAGACATGCAAGGGTCTCAGTGGAGAGGATTTTGTGAATTACTTCTGAAATGATCACTTTATTTCACATCCCAGGGAAATACGCGCTAATGAGATTACATCAGACAAGAGTGGTGAGTCGCCCTTCCCTGAAAGGAAATTAAATGTAAGTCTTTACTTACCCACAGAGGGGTGAGCATTTGCAGAAAATTCATTTTACAAAAATCACCACAGTTGTTCCTGAGTTGTATGATTAAAAAAAAATCTTTAATAAAATGTTATCAAAATAATGCTTGTTATTGAACAAAACTATTCCGTCTCATGTTTCTTTAACAGAGCAAACTCTGTGTTGACATCCAAAACTATTCCTATTCCTAACTTATCCCTGTTTCGGGCAGGTGTAAAAGCACTATGATTAAATAGCAGCCAGAAGCCAGAAAATAACCCTTGGGTGCTCCTTGACCCACGGGCTCTTCTCTGGACCTCTACAGGAAGCTAAGTGGTTTTGTCTTAACCCTTTCACAGCTCTGAAATCTGCTTCTCCCCCATCCTCATGACCATCATATCAGCGGAAGCTCTAGTTTTGTCCTTATTGAGCACGAGGGCACACAGCTAACTAATCTTTCGTTCTTCCCCAACACCAAGGATGATTTCTGAGGATGAGCTCTAGAATCGCCTGCCTGGACTCAAAACCCAAGACAACATTTATTAGTTCTGTGACTTATAGCCTAAGTCTTTTTTTTTTAAATTTTTTTTATTAGTTGCTCAAAACATTACAATGATCTTGACATATCATACATTTGATTCAAAGGGGGTATGAATTCTTATTTTTCCATGTGTACAGATTGCAGGATCACATTGGTTATACAGCCACGTGTGTACATACTAAGTCTTGATTTGCTTCTTTGTGCTTTTTTTTTTTTCACCTTTAAATTGGGGTAAAATTAATAACTGGTTCATGGAATTTTTGTGATGATGTAAAAATGTGTTAATTTATAAAATGTATAGAAAATGTCCTGAAGCATAGTATGCACTGGATAAGTGTGGATTGCTATTCATATTTATAGCATGGAGTTTGGAAGTAAACTGCTTAAGCTTAAATCCTGCTCAAATACTTCCTAATCAAGTTCCTTTGAGCAACTTTCCTATTCTGTAAATGGGTCTCCTACTCAGCACCCAGGTTGATCCACAGAGTTGATAAGAGATCCCTATTCTAGGTATGCTTAGTATCAACTAAGGTATTGCAGTAAAGGCCTCGGGACACCATATTTTAAATATTTGATAAATATTTATAAATGCCTGTTGTAAAACAGTAAAAACTAACACCTATGTCACTCACCTATTTAAAATCTCATAATGATTCCTCATCAAACATAGCCATTATTCCCAACTTGGTGAAAGATAAGAAAACCTTGGTAAAATGACAAATTTTCAGGAGTTGTAGATATCTAAACCTCTCTGTGAGACTTCAGTAACATGAAATTTTTTTTTATTGATTGTTCAAAACATTACAGAGCTCATGATATATCGACTTTCATACATTGGACTCAACTGGGTTTTGAACTCCCATTTTTACCCCCAGATACAGATTGCAGAATCACATCTGTTACATATTCACATTTTTACATAATGGCATATTAGTGACTGTTGTATTCTGCTACCTTTCCTATCCCCTACTATCCCCCCCACCCCTCCCCTCCCCTCCCATCTTCCCTCTCTACCTCCTCTGCTGTTGTTCAATTCTCTCCCCTTTTTCCCCCCCTCCCCCTTGCCCCTCATAACCTCTTTTAATTTTGTGTATCATTGAAGGTCTCCTACCATTTCCATATGCTTTCCCTTCTCTCTCCCTTTCTCTCCCCCCATTCGTCTTTGTTTACTATTAGTCTTTTCCTCATGCTCTTCCTTCCTGTTCTGTTCTTAGTTGCTCTCTTTATATCAAAGAAGACATTTGGCATTTGTTTTTTAGGGCTTGGGTAGCTTCACTTAGCATAATCTGCTCTAATGCCATCCATTTCCCTGAAAATTCTATGATTTTGTTATTTCTTAGTGCTGCATAATACTCCATTGTGTATAGATGCCACATTTTTTTTATCCATTCATCTATTGAAGGGCATCTAGGTTGGTTCCATAGTCTAGCTATTGTGAATTGTGCCGCTATAATCATTGATGTGGCCGTATCCCTATAGTGCGCTCTTTTAAGGTCCTCAGGGAATAGTCCGAGAAGGGTGATAGCTGGGTCGAATGGTGGATCCATTCCCAGCTTACCCAGGAATCTCCATACTGCTTTCCAAATTGGCCTCACCATTTTGCAGTCCCACCAGCACTGTACAAGTGTACCCTTTTCCCCACATCCCCGCCAACACTTATTGTTGTTTGACTTCATAGTGGCTGCCAATCTTACTGGAGTGAAATGGTATCTTAGGGTGGTTTTAGTTTGCATTTCTCTGATTGCTAGAGATGGTGAGCATTTTTTCATGTACTTGTTGATTGATTGTATGTCCTCCTCTGAGAAGTGTCTGTTCAGGTCCTTGGCCCATTTGTTGATTGGGTTGTTTGTTATCTTATTGTTTAATTTTTTGAGTTCTTTGTACATTCTGGATATTAGGGCTCTATCTGAGGTGTGAGGGGTAAAAATTTGTTCCCATGATGTAGGCTCTCTATTTACCTCTTTTATTGTTTCTCTTGCTGAGAAAAAACTTTTTAGTTTATGTAAGTCCCATTTGTTTATTCTTGTTATTAACTCTTGGGCTATGGGCATCCTATTAAGGAATTTGGAGCCTGACCCCACTATATGTAGATCAGAGCTAACTTTTTCTTCTATCAGACGCACCGTCTCTGATTTGATATCTAGCTCCTTGATCCATTTTGAGTTAACTTTTGTGGATGGCGAGAGAAAGGGATTCAATTTCATTTTGTTGCATATGGATTTCCAATTTTCCCAGCACCATTTGTTGAAGATGCTATCCTTCCTCCATTGCATGTTTTTAGCTCCTTTATCAAATATAAGATAGTTGTAACTTTGTGGATTAGTCTCTGTGTCCTCTATTCTGTACCATTGGTCCACCTGCCTGTTTTGGTACCAGTACCATGTTGTTTTTGTTACTATTGCTTTGTAGTACAGTTTGAACTCTGGTACACCCTCCACACTCAACAAACGGCAGGTCCAGAGTACAGTTTGAAAAAATTTTTGTCATTATTATATTTTAAAACATTCGCTAGGTTAAACAGCAGGCTAGACATAGTTGAGAAAAGAATTAATGAAAGGGAAGATAAATTAGAGAAAATCACTCACACTATGGCACAAATATATAAAGAGATGAAATTTAAAAGGAGTTAAACAACAGAAATAATGTTCCTGATTCATCTAGTATAGAGTCTACCAGGTTACAAAAATTCAAAAGAATATTTGAAGAAAAAATAATTGGTAATGTTCCAAAATCAAAGAAAACTATGAGGCCTCATGGTGGAAATGCATCCCAATTCTCAAGCCATTAAAAATAAATTCACAGCCAGACTCATCAGAATGAAGTTAGGGGCCATGAAAATAAAGAAAACATCTTTAAAAGAGAGAGAAAAGAAAAATTATCCACAAAGGAAACACAACTGTGCTGACTATAGATACTTAATCACATAGAATAGAGATCAGAAGAAAGCAGATTCTCTTGCCAATGTAAATGCATTAAACAATTATTTATATGTGAGAGTAAAAGAAGGATATTTTCACATGAATATTAGAGATTAAAGCATTCACAATCTCTTATGCAAGAATTACTAAAGAACATGTATCCAAAAAGTCAAATTTGAAAGTTAAAAATTAAGAGAAACATTAATTTTTAAAAATGGGTAAATGTTTAGGCAAGTATCAATGAACAAATAAGTGACTATCAATGAATCTAAACAGACTTATTAAAAATAAAAATACATACCTAGTTTGGTATGCTGGCCACACATAATGGTGCATGCCTGTAATTCCAGCAACTGAGGAGGCTAAGGTAGGAGGATCATATGTTTGAGGGCAGCTTTGGCAACTTAGCAAGATACTGTCTCAAAATAAAAAATAAAATTAAAAAGGACTGGGAATGTGATTTAGTTATAGAGCACGCCTGAGTTTAATCCCCAGTACCAAAACATAATAATAATAAAATAAAAATAAAGATTCGAAGCTCTAGTCAACAATAGCATAAAGACAGAAGACAAAAGTAAGAGCTAAAAAGTTTTGTTCCTCTGGACAAGAAAGGAATGCTAATAAATTTAGACTCTATTCCACCAAATAAATGCTTGTTAACACACACAGGTATTGCAGAACCAGGTTTTCTAGGACCTGAAGCTTATGTAATTTATGGAGCTTGTATTATTTCCTCTTTAAGGAAAAAAATGCAAAATGTTTAAAATTTTTCAAATCTTACAAAAACTTATGAGCCACGATGTTAGGGCTTGGAAGATGGCCACGCACATAAGGAGCTGAGGAGTTTAATCCTTTCCTGGCTCTATAGTCAGCCCACCTGTAGTGCAATTTGCAGAAGAATCTAAATGAAAATGCTTAAATCATTTACCAACCTAGGGAGGAGACAGGGAACAAAATAAAGAAATGCTATCAAACACATAAAATCAAAGAAAGGAGAGACAGTAAGAAAAGGAGATTGTCAAAAATAGGAAACATGGTATAAAGATCCAAAAACCAGTATCTGAAATTTAAAGAACTAATTGTTCAACCTATTAGGTTAGAGAGTTAGAAAAGGTTAGAGAGAGTTAGAAAAGAATAAATCTCAAGAGGCAGGAGTGGTGGTATGCGCCCGTAATCCCAGTGGCTCAGGAGGCTGAGGCAGGAGGATCATGAGTTCAAAGCCAGCCTCAGCATAGCAAGGTGCTAAGCAACTCAGTGAGACTCTGTCTCTAAAAAAAAAAAAAAAGTACAAAATAGGGCTGGGGATGTGGCTCAGTGGTCAAGTGCCCCTGAGTTCAATCCCTGGTATCCTCCCCCTCAAAAATGCATGAATCTAAATAAAAGGAAAAAATGAGAATATAAAAGATACTGATGAACTAGAGAACACAGAAATGTTGAAGAAAATTGAAGAAACCTGGGCTTGATTAATCACCATTTCGTATGAGTAATGGTGACTACTGGGTAAATTTTGCAAGCAAGGCTTCACACATACTGGGTTCACAAAACACGAAGAAGAGTTTGTTAAGCTTGAAACCCTTATAATTTATCCTTCTTCCCTCTCAGGGTGCAAATTTCCAAATGCCCTTTGAGTCAACCAACCATAAAAATCATCTGTACTTGTTTCCATTGGGTGATAATTTCAGATCTCAGACTGGTCCCAAATCCTAAGGTTTGGGCTAACTTTTATCTTCTTGACAGGCCCTGGATAGAAGCAGTCACTTTTTCAAACTGAGCAACAAGAATCTGGGAGTCACAGCTATGTAGGGGTCATGCATCTTTGCCTGCTTCATTGGGCTGTATTTCACGTGTACCCAGAATACAGGTTTGACTCTGAAATCATGAATTCTTGATTAGAAAGGACAAGATTCTCAGACTAGCTAATCCATGCTCCTTTTAATTCTCCCTTATTTTATCCTGCTAGCTCTTTATTATATCTGTCTTATGTTTAATCAGATATCTCTGTGTATGTGCATCTGTATTATATTTATGTCACAGGATGTAGTTTGGAATCTAAATGGTCTCTAAAATGATCATAGATATGACTTCAAACCATTCCATATCTAAAGTGCCCCCAAAGGTCACCAGCATGCTCTACCCTGAATTCCACAACAGAAGTACTGCTCAGAAAAGAAAATTTTCTTTTCACTGCCTCGTCATTCCAGACAGAGGAAAGACAGTTCCCAGTGGACCACAAATCGAGAGCAGTACACAGCATGTTAAGAAAATCCTTCAAAATGCAAATCAAAACAACTATTGCTTATGGTGGAAAAAAAGAAAAACATGAAAGAAAGAAGAAGGTGAAAGAGATAAGAAAAAAAATCTGTCTCCTTACAGAATGTCAGTTGGATTGGGGACGATGTCTTTTTATTCCACGGAAAATTCAAAGCAAGAAATTTCCACGTCAGGATTGGTAGAGCCTCTTGAGCTGACGGGGGCAACAAGTCGGACTCACCTCCAAGGCTGCTCCACAGGTGAATGTGGCCTGAAATAAAGGTATAAATCATCAGCCCAGCACATGGGCCTCTGCTTCCCAATACCCTTCATTAACCTTCCACGTGCCTCATGCCTACAATCACCATGTAGAAAAGGGTCCCCGTGTGGCCTGGCAGAAGGTAACACGAATGTTTCACTGACTTTTGAAGGAAGAAAGGTAAAAAAAAAAAAAAAAAAAAAAAAAAAATCCTAACTGTGGCATATAAAAAACACAGCAATTTAGGGTTTGGTTGTTTCCTATGGAAAGTATATGATTTTCTCCACCCTTCCATTATTTTTTTTTTTTTTTGCTTTAAAAAAAATAATTGTTAAGTTTTTCAACATTGTGGCCTTAGGAGGTAATTTGCTAAATAGGACAAAATTAGCTGATTTTTGGACCATTTAAAAGAACATTTCTTTTGAAAGCATATAAAATGTATTAAAGCAATCTTCGAAGTCTTTACCCCTGCTTGAGATTTTAATTTACTCCAAGCTAATAAATTATCCCCCCTCTCAGAAGCTATTGAAAAATTTCAGTTAAATCCTTTTTAAATTTTAATGTGTTCAATTGAATCCCAAGCAATTTAGACATACACACTCACAGCGTGAGGTGGTCAGCTCTCCAAGGCAAGACTGAAAAGGGGTCAGATTAGCCTGAACCCCTCTGTCCCCTGGGATCGCCAAGGTGATATTAACGAATGCGATTCCCCCCCCAACACACACACACACACACACACACACACACACACAGGTCTGATTGTTGGATAATTACTTCTCCACAACAGCATTTAACAAATGCCCCTGTTTGAAGGCTAAGACCATTTTCTCTACAGCTGGAGGAAGCTGCAGAGCCAGCAAGAGGAGGTTGGAAGCCTTGTGGGGTGGAGGTGGGGCGGGCAGGAGCAGGAGGCTCTTGGTGGCTCTAATCAGAGACCCAAGAGCAGCGCAGCAGCGGATCTGGGTCACTTTGGTCGCCAGGTTTGCCGAAACACAAAGGCTCACTTCATCTCAGGCAGGGCTCTGTGTTACCTCTGCACACTTATCAGAAATATTTTTTCAGGCTATCAATTATTATATTTGAACATTGCCTCCTGGCTCTGGGGAGCCCTTAGCAAGCTGTAGCAAAAAATCAATCCAGTTTTACAACTTTTACCTTGGCAGAGCTCCAGCTCTTTATCTACGTTACCCGTAATTTAAAGATGCCATATCTCTTTCGGTGGCACAGATATATTCACAAGTATGACATGTCCTTGATAACAACAATAATTTTTTTTTCAAGTTTGCAAGGGTTGGTTTGCATAGGGTTAACGTCCACAGAGGTGGCAGGTATTACCAGGGTGGTTTCTCTTGTCGATACTGATCATTACATCAGCGGCTAGCAGTGCTAATTGCTTTGTCTTCCCTTCCTCCTCCTTCCCCGGGCCTTCTGGTATGAGCAGCCCTGAGCACTCATTTTATTTGATCAGGTAGGAGAAACTATTGCATTTTTTTTTTTAAATCACAAAATAGGCATTGTGTCTGAGTCCCATTTGGAGAAACTCAAAGACTGAGATGTTCATGTGAACTTATGACCCTCTAAAATTACCTCTTTGATTTGCCCCATGGGGAGGTGGCACTGGGGTCAGAGGTAATTACATATGTGTGGACTTAGGGATGGGCCATGTGGCGGGTACCGTGAGAGAAGATGATTGCAATGGTTCAGAAGAGTCCCCCAAGGCTTGGGCCCCATCCACAATGCTGTTGGGAAGTGGAGCCCACTGGAAAGAAGTCAAATCACTGGGGGCAGTCCCTTCGAGGGACATTGGGACCCCAGCCCCCAGTCCTATCTTTCTCTCTTTGCTTCCCAGCTGCCATGAGGAGAACAGCTCTACTCCCTTGTGTGCTCCCTACCACCATGTGCTGCCTGTCCACAGGCCCAAAAACAACAGAGCCAACTGAGCGTGTTGGAAACGCTGAAACAAGGAACCAAAACAAACCTCTCATCCTTTTATTTTGATTTCCTCAGGTGTTTTGTCATAGGAATGAAAAGCCAAATAACAGTTATGTATCAAAAACAAGAGTGGCATGATTTTAGAGGACATGGCATTGCTCAGGGGAGCTCTCACCTCCTCTTGTCAGATGGGAAATCTGAGCTGAGGGTATAGATGGGTTGTTATCCGTGGCAAAAAATGATCCTCGAGATCTGGGCTTCAGAAGAGCTGTGAAAAAATAAGAATTAAAAGGGAAGCCTTAGAACTTTGCGGTTAAAGCAAGGCTTAGAACCGCATTTTGAAGTGTTGTGTGTCTCAGATGCCGTCAGCACCTCAGTCTTTTTGGTGAATTCTCCTGTATGAATGAAATAATGATCAGAGTGTTGGCTTCCAGGTTCCTTATTTTGCAGTTGTACTAGTTTCAGATGTGTTATATCCTGTTGTGAATCTCATTTCTAGATGTTCCCCTAGAGCATTTAGCCAGAGGCTGAAAGATTCCTCTTCCTATCTTTGAGAAGGTCTCTACAGACTGTTTTGACAGTTGTGCTGCTGTGAAATCAAAGTAGAACAGATATTAAATAAAAGATGAGTATTCAGATCTTGAAAAAAAATTGTTAAGATCTGATGATTCTCCCACCCATCCACCTACCTATCCATCCATCCACCTATCCATCCATCCACCTTTCCATCCATACATCCATTCATCCATCCACACACCCATCTGTCCACATACCCATCCATCATTTATCAATTCCCTCTATCCACCCATCCATCCATCCACCCATCCATCTACCCAGCCCAACATCCATCCACACATCCATACATCCATCCATCCACCCATCCATCTACCCAGCCCGACATCCATCCATACATCCACCATCCACACATCCATCCATCATCCCTCCACTCATCCACTTACCTCTCCATCCATCCTGCCTTCATTCATTCACTCATCAGTTCTGTTCCTCAGTTATAATCTATCCTGATAATGCCAGATGAAAACAATTCCATAAACTCACATATAGAATTACTACTTTCTCTTGTTTTGTAGAGATATAGAAGTGTTTTTTCTTTTATTTATTTCCTAAAAATATTAGATTGTAATCATTGTAAATACACAAAAAAAAAAAGTTGAAAAAATAGTACAGAGTATCCCATGTATCCTTCACCCAATTTCCCCAAAGGTTGTATCTTGCATAATTATGTTACAATATCAAAACCAGAAAATCCTCAGCAGTACAACACATAGGTGTGTTTCTTCATTCTATTCACAGTCATCATGTGATATTCTTGAAACCACCATCAAGATATAGAATTATCCCATTGCCACCAGTGTGTTTGCTCCTGTCCATCCAATCTGCCCTTCTCCCCAAGTATCCCTAAGTCCCAATAACCACTACTCTGCTTTCTTGACTCCATATCTTATCACTGAAAGAATATTATAGAATGGAGTCATATGGTATGTGATATTTGACATTGTTTTCTTTTTTAGGCCCTAGAGACCTACGTAACTTTTTGCCTATATCCATAAATCCCTCTTTTTTGATTTTCAGTAGTACTCCATGTTATACATTTACTGTAATTTACTTAAAATTTTACTTATTGAGGAACATTTTGGTAGTTGTTGTTTTTGGGATATTACAAATAAGATAGTCAATGAACATGGAGAGAAGTTCTCATTTCTCTGGAACAAATGCCCATGGATGAAATTGCTGGGTTCATATGATAATTATGTTTTAGTTTTTTAATAATCTGCCAATTTTCCAAAATGGATGAGTCATTTTACATTCCTACCACCAATCCTGAGAGATCCAGTTTCTCCACATCCACACCAGTGCTACATGTTTTCACTGTTTTTGTTTTAGCTGTTCTTTAGCTGTGTGTGGTGCTATCTTGTTATAGTCTTGATTTATACTCCTCAGTGATACTGAGCATGTTTCATGTACTCACTTGCCATTTTTATGTCTTCTTTGGCAAAATGACTTCATTCCATTTTCTAATCCAATCATTTGTGTTATTCCTTTAATACTGAATTTTAATGGTATACACCATGACTTAAGTGGGGTTTATTCCAGGAAGAAAAGGCTAGCTCAATATTCAAAAATGATTCAATACAATCCACTACAGTAACAGATGACAGAAGGAAAGAAAGGAGAAAAAACACAAACTCATCGATTATTGCAGGAAAAAAAAATCATTTAACAAATCCACTACCATATTAACACTTGAAAAAAAATAGTGATAAAAGACTTCCTTGCCTTGAAAAAAATATCTATGAAAAAAACCTTCAGGTGAAGACTAAATGCTCTCTCCTGTGAGTAGAGACAAGGGTGACAGATCTCATCACTTCTATTCAGCACAGAACTGGAGGAGCTGCCGGTACAGCATGGCCACAATAGGAAATACCATGCGAACAGATGTGAAGGGGAAACGAACTGTTCTGATTTGCAGAAGACATGATAATCTACACATGACAGCTCATGGGATGCACAAAAGCAGCTTGGTGATAGAGCACTGGCCTAACAAACCCAGGTACTGCAAAAACAAAAATCAAAAAAGAAAGAAGAAGAAGAAGAAAACCCACTTCTAGAACTCATAAAAGGGTTAGGGAAGTTGGTATATGGGATGTTAATTTTGTATCTTGCATTGAACTTTTTAGGAATCAGATATGTTTCATTACTTTTTCTGTTTTTCTGTTCTCAATTTCATTTGCTTCTGCTCTTCATTCCTCCATTTTTCTGTTCCCTTTGGATGTTTTCTGCTCCCTTTTTTTTCTAGATTAGTTAAGTGAGAGATTCATCTATTGCTTTGAAGCTTTGTCTTTTTTCTAATTTAATCATTTAATGTCATAAATCTCCCTTTTTGCACTGATTTAGCTGTATCTCAAAATTTTAATGCGTTATATTTTAATTTCTATTCAGTTCACAGTGGATTTGTTTTGTTTCCCTGGAGATGTCGGCTTTGACCCAGAGATCATTTAAAACCAACATGAGTTAGTTTCCAGCTGTTTGGAGATTTTTCTGTTATTGATTTCTAGTTTGATTTTTTTGCGGGGGCGGGGGGATGGAGAACCATTCCTTATGATTTCAATGCATTTACATTTCTGAGGTTTATTTTTTGATCCAGCATACGGTCAACCTTATATATGTACCATGGGCATTTGAAAAATGTACATACACTGCTGTTGTTGAATAGAGTATTCTTTAAATGTCCATTGAATCCTTTTGGTTTCCTTGAGTTCTTCTGTATTCTTTGTGATTTTCTGTCTGGATCTATCGATGGTTCAGAGACAGTTCTGAAGTCTCCAACTACAGTTATACATGTGTATTTCTATTCATTTTTGCTTCATATATTCTGCTTTATGTTTTGGTACAAGCACTGTTAGTACTGCTATGCCTTCTTGGGGAACTGATACGGAATCATTTTAATCATGCAACACCCCTCTCTCACCCTGGTAAACCTCCTTGCTGTGGACTACTTGATCTGATTATCAGTGTTTCCACTCCTACTTTCCTTTGTTTAAAGCTTGCATGGTATAACCCTCCATCTGCTCAATTCATTCTTCATGTGTCATTATAATGAATGTATTTCCTATATAAAAGCAAAGAGTTGGGTTATGTTTCTATTTGGCATTTTATTTCATACCTTTCAGATTGTATATTCAGATAACTTGCATTTAGTGTATTTAATTATATACTAAAGCTTGAGTCTGTCCATTTTATGTTTTGTTTTCTGTTTGTTCTCTATGTTTTGTTTTTGTTTGCTTCTTTCCTGACTTCCTATGGATTATCTGAGTATTAATTTTACATTGATTTATCTACAGTGTGTTGGAATATTTTGCACAAACTTTAAGTGACTGCTTAAATATCACCATATTTATAACTTATCAAGGTCCAATAGTGCTGGCTATTTCTTCTTTCCAGTACTTCAGTGACACAAAGATGGGACCCTTTATGATGACTGTACATGTGCTGGGTACTCTGTGTCCCCACCTCCCCACCTATTTTCTGTCTGATTATTATCTACTTATCTAACTTCAAGGTCATTGATTCCATCTATTGAGTTTTTTTGTTTCAATTTAAAATTTTTCAGTTTTAACATATCTCTTTTTGTTCTTTACATCTTCTCTTCTTTTGGTTAATACTTTTTATTTTTTGATTATTTCAATGCTCATAATGCCCCACGGAGGTCTTTTTAGATGCCTGCCTTCAAACCCTGGTCAATTTAGCATCTCTAACTGTAACATCTCCGCATTAATGAATGCTGCTTTTCTTTTCTCTTTCAATTCATTATCTTTCTGATACATGATCTTACATTAAAACCTAGCCATTATGTTAATGAGATTGCTTATTTTATTTAGATCTTGTGTTTTTTGCTGCCTCTGCTGATCCAGAGGGACAGCACCTCAGGATTACCAAGTGAGGGAAAGTCCAGGTTTACTACTTGGTCTCTTCAACACCGGAGCAGGAACCCCTTTTACTGCTAAGAAGGGTTTTACTGATGGGAGAGCTACTCAGTGGACCCCGGTGACTCTGCCTGCCCTGCTGGGGAAGGACAAGGTGCCTCTTCACCCTTCCCTATGACACCCAAGAGGTGAAGGGGTGGCCTTGCTACTGCTGAGGGGAGTGAAGATCTGTTGTTCCAGCAGCCAACTCTGACGGCCTCCCAGAGACAGGAAGAGGGGCGCTTTTACCACAGGGCAGGGAGCCAGAAGCCAAGGCCCCCAGCATTCTCCATTGTCTGTCCTGGGATGAGGAAGGGTCTCATGAACATGGATGGCATGCAAGTCCCATTTCCTCTAGGCTTTGACGCAGTCAGAGCTGGGGGGGAGTTGGGCATCTTACCTCACCCTGTGAAGGTGAAAACCTAGACTCCCCGACTCTAGCTCCCCTGGACTCCCCTACTCTGACTCCCCTAGACTCCCCGACTCTGACTCCCCTAGACTCCCCTACTCTGACTCCCCTAGACTCCCCTACTCTGACTCCCCTGGACTCCCCTACTATGACTCCCCTGGACTCCCCTACTCTGACTCCCCTGGACTCCCCGACTCTGACTCCCCTGGACTCCCCTACTCTGACTCCCCTGGACTCCCCTACTCTGACTCCCCTATACTCCCCTACTCTGACTCCCCTAGACTCCCCTACTCTGACTCCCCTGGACTCCCCTACTCTGACTCCCCTGGACTCCCCTACTCTGACTCCCCTGGACTCCCCTACTCTGACTCCCCTGGACTCCCCTACTCTGACTCCCCTGGACTCCCCTACTCTGACTCCCCTGGACTCCCCTACTCTGACTCCCCTATACTCCCCTACTCTGACTCCCCTGGACTCCCCGACTCTGACTCCCCTGGACTCCCCTACTCTGACTCCCCTGGACTCCCCTACTCTGACTCCCCTGGACTCCCCTACTCTGACTCCCCTAGACTCCCCTACTCTGACTCCCCTAGACTCCCCTACTCTGACTCCCCTAGACTCCCCTACTCTGACTCCCCTAGACTCCCCGACTCTGACTCCCCTAGACTCCCCTACTCTGACTCCCCTGGACTCCCCTACTCTGACTCCCCTAGACTCCCCTACTCTGACTCCCCTGGACTCCCCTACTCTGACTCCCCTGGACTCCCCTACTCTGACTCCCCTGGACTCCCCTACTCTGACTCCCCTGGACTCTCCTACTCTGACTCCCATAGACTCCCCGACTCTGACTCCCCTAGACACCCCTACTCTGACTCCCCTGGACTCCCCTACTCTGACACCCCTGGACTCTCCTACTCTGACTCCCCTGGACTCCCCGACTCTGACTCCCCTGGACTCCCCTACTCTGACTCCCCTGGACTCCCCTACTCTGACTCCCCTGGACTCCCCTACTCTGACTCCCCTAGACACCCCTACTCTGACTCCCCTAGACTCCCCTACTCTGACTCCCCTGGACTCCCCTACTCTGACTCCCCTGGACTCCCCTACTCTGACTCCCCTGGACTCCCCTACTCTGACTCCCCTAGACTCCCCTACTCTGACTCCCCTGGACTCCCCTACTCTGACTCCCCTGGACTCCCCTACTCTGACTCCCCTGGACTCCCCTACTCTGACTCCCCTGGACTCCCCTACTCTGACTCCCCTGGACTCCCCTACTCTGACTCCCCTGGACTCCCCTACTCTGACTCCCCTGGACTCCCCTACTCTGACTCCCCTAGACTCCCCTACTCTGACTCCCCTAGACTCCCCTACTCTGACTCCCCTTGACTCCCCTACTCTGACTCCCCTAGACTCCTCGACTCTGACTCCCCTGGACTCCCCTACTCTGACTCCCCTTGACTCCCCTACTCTGACTCCCCTAGACTCCCCTACTCTGACTCCCCTAGACTCCCCTACTCTGACTCCCCTAGACTCCCCTACTCTGACTCCCCTTGACTCCCCTACTCTGACTCCCCTAGACTCCTCGACTCTGACTCCCCTGGACTCCCCTACTCTGACTCCCCTTGACTCCCCTACTCTGACTCCCCTAGACTCCCCTACTCTGACTCCCCTTGACTCCCCTACTCTGACTCCCCTGGACTCCCCTACTCTGACTCCCCTGGACTCCCCTACTCTGACTCCCCTGGACTCCCCTACTCTGACTCCCCTGGACTCCCCGACTCTGACTCCCCTAGACTCCCCTACTCTGACTCCCCTAGACTCCCCTACTCTGACTCCCCTAGACTCCCCGACTCTGACTCCCCTAGACTCCCCGACTCTGACTCCCCTAGACTCCCCTACTCTGACTCCCCTGGACTCCCCTACTCTGACTCCCCTAGACTCCCCGACTCTGACTCCCCTAGACTCCCCTACTCTGACTCCCCTGGACTCCCCTACTCTGACTCCCCTGGACTCCCCTACTCTGACTCCCCTAGACTCCCCTACTCTGACTCCCCTGGACTCCCCTACTCTGACTCCCCTGGACTCCCCTACTCTGACTCCCCTGGACTCCCCTACTCTGACTCCCCTGGACTCCCCTACTCTGACTCCCCTGGACTCCCCTACTCTGACTCCCCTGGACTCCCCTACTCTGACTCCCCTGGACTCCCCTACTCTGACTCCCCTGGACTCCCCTACTCTGACTCCCCTGGACTCCCCTACTCTGACTCCCCTGGACTCCCCTACTCTGACTCCCCTACACTCCCCTACTCTGACTCCCCTGGACTCCCCTACTCTGACTCCCCTGGACTCCCCTACTCTGACTCCCCTGGACTCCCCTACTCTGACTCCCCTGGACTCCCCTACTCTGACTCCCCTGGACTCCCCTACTCTGACTCCCCTGGACTCCCCTACTCTGACTCCCCTAGACTCCCCTACTCTGACTCCCCTGGACTCCCCTACTCTGACTCCCCTAGACTCCCCTACTCTGGCTCCCCTGGACTCCCCTACTCTGGCTCCCCTAGACTCCCCTACTCTGACTCCCCTGGACTCCCCTACTCTGGCTCCCCTGGACTCCCCTACTCTGACTCCCCTGGACTCCCCTACTCTGACTCCCCTAGACTCCCCTACTCTGACTCCCCTGGACTCCCCTACTCTGACTCCCCTAGACTCCCCTACTCTGACTCCCCTGGACTCCCCTACTCTGACTCCCCTGGACTCCCCTACTCTGACTCCCCTAGACTCCCCTACTCTGACTCCCCTTGACTCCCCTACTCTGACTCCCCTAGACTCCCCTACTCTGACTCCCCTGGACTCCCCTACTCTGACTCCCCTGGACTCCCCTACTCTGGCTCCCCTGGACTCCCCGACTCTGACTCCCCTAGACTCCCCGACTCTGACTCCCCTAGACTCCCCGACTCTGACTCCCCTGGACTCCCCTACTCTGACTCCCCTAGACTCCCCTACTCTGACTCCCCTGGACTCCCCTACTCTGACTCCCCTGGACTCCCCTACTCTGACTCCCCTGGACTCCCCTACTCTGGCTCCCCTGGACTCCCCGACTCTGACTCCCCTGGACTCCCCTACTCTGGCTCCCCTGGACTCCCCGACTCTGACTCCCCTAGACTCCCCTACTCTGACTCCCCTGGACTCCCCGACTCTGACTCCCCTGGACTCCCCTACTCTGACTCCCCTGGACTCCCCGACTCTGACTCCCCTGGACTCCCCTACTCTGACTCCCCTGGACTCCCCTACTCTGACTCCCCTAGACTCCCCTACTCTGACTCCCCTGGACTCCCCTACTCTGACTCCCCTGGACTCCCCTACTCTGACTCCCCTGGACTCCCCTACTCTGACTCCCCTGGACTCCCCTACTCTGACTCCCCTAGACTCCCCTACTCTGACTCCCCTGGACTCCCCTACTCTGACTCCCCTGGACTCCCCTACTCTGACTCCCCTGGACTCCCCTACTCTGACTCCCCTGGACTCCCCTACTCTGACTCCCCTACACTCCCCTACTCTGACTCCCCTGGACTCCTCGACTCTGACTCCCCTACTCTGACTCCCCTGGACTCCCCTACTCTGACTCCCCTACACTCCCCTACTCTGACTCCCCTGGACTCCCCTACTCTGACTCCCCTACACTCCCCTACTCTGACTCCCCTGGACTCCTCGACTCTGACTCCCCTACTCTGACTCCCCTAGACTCCCCTACTCTGGCTCCCCTGGACTACCCTACTCTGACTCCCCTGGACTCCCCTACTCTGACTCCCCTGCACTCCCCTACTCTGACTCCCCTGGACTCACCTACTCTGACTCCCCTGGACTCCCCTACTCTGACTCCCCTACACTCCCCTACTCTGACTCCCCTGGACTCCCCTACTCTGACTCCCCTAGACTCCCCTACTCTGACTCCCCTGGACTCCCCTACTCTGACTCCCCTGGACTCCCCTACTCTGACTCCCCTGGACTCCCCTACTCTGACTCCCCTGGACTCCCCTACTCTGACTCCCCTGGACTCCCCTACTCTGACTCCCCTGGACTCCCCTACTCTGACTCCCCTGGACTCCCCTACTCTGACTCCCCTGGACTCCCCTACTCTGACTCCCCTGGACTACCCTACTCTGACTCCCCTGGACTCCCCTACTCTGACTCCCCTGGACTCCCCTACTCTGACTCCCCTGGACTCCCCTACTCTGACTCCCCTGGACTCCCCTACTCTGACTCCCCTAGACTCCCCTACTCTGACTCCCCTGGACTCCCCTACTCTGACTCCCCTGGACTCCCCTACTCTGACTCCCCTGGACTCCCCTACTCTGACTCCCCTAGACTCCCCTACTCTGACTCCCCTGGACTCCCCTACTCTGACTCCCCTGGACTCCCCGACTCTGACTCCCCTGGACTCCCCGACTCTGACTCCCCTAGACTCCCCTACTCTGACTCCCCTGGACTCCCCTACTCTGACTCCCCTGGACTCCCCTACTCTGACTCCCCTGGACTCCCCTACTCTGACTCCCCTGGACTCCCCTACTCTGACTCCCCTGGACTCCCCTACTCTGACTCCCCTGGACTCCCCTACTCTGACTCCCCTGGACTCCCCTACTCTGACTCCCCTGGACTCCCCTACTCTGACTCCCCTACACTCCCCTACTCTGACTCCCCTGGACTCCTCGACTCTGACTCCCCTACTCTGACTCCCCTGGACTCCCCTACTCTGACTCCCCTACACTCCCCTACTCTGACTCCCCTGGACTCCCCTACTCTGACTCCCCTAGACTCCCCTACTCTGACTCCCCTGGACTCCCCTACTCTGACTCCCCTGGACTCCCCTACTCTGACTCCCCTAGACTCCCCTACTCTGACTCCCCTGGACTCCCCTACTCTGACTCCCCTAGACTCCCCTACTCTGACTCCCCTGGACTCCCCTACTCTGACTCCCCTGGACTCCCCTACTCTGACTCCCCTGCACTCCCCTACTCTGACTCCCCTGGACTCCCCTACTCTGACTCCCCTGGACTCCCCTACTCTGACTCCCCTACACTCCCCTACTCTGACTCCCCTGGACTCCCCTACTCTGACTCCCCTAGACTCCCCTACTCTGACTCCCCTGGACTCCCCTACTCTGACTCCCCTGGACTCCCCTACTCTGACTCCCCTGGACTCCCCTACTCTGACTCCCCTGGACTCCCCTACTCTGACTCCCCTGGACTCCCCTACTCTGACTCCCCTGGACTCCCCTACTCTGACTCCCCTAGACTCCCCTACTCTGACTCCCCTGGACTCCCCTACTCTGACTCCCCTGGACTCCCCTACTCTGACTCCCCTGGACTCCCCTACTCTGACTCCCCTGGACTCCCCTACTCTGACTCCCCTGGACTCCCCTACTCTGACTCCCCTGGACTCCCCTACTCTGACTCCCCTGGACTCCCCTACTCTGACTCCCCTGGACTCCCCTACTCTGACTCCCCTAGACTCCCCTACTCTGACTCCCCTAGACTCCCCTACTCTGACTCCCCTGGACTCCCCTACTCTGACTCCCCTGGACTCCCCTACTCTGACTCCCCTAGACTCCCCTACTCTGACTCCCCTGGACTCCCCTACTCTGACTCCCCTGGACTCCCCTACTCTGACTCCCCTGGACTCCCCTACTCTGACTCCCCTAGACTCCCCTACTCTGACTCCCCTAGACTCCCCTACTCTGACTCCCCTGGACTCCCCTACTCTGACTCCCCTGGACTCCCCTACTCTGACTCCCCTGGACTCCCCTACTCTGACTCCCCTGGACTCCCCTACTCTGACTCCCCTGGACTCCCCTACTCTGACTCCCCTGGACTCCCCTACTCTGACTCCCCTGGACTCCCCTACTCTGACTCCCCTGGACTCCCCTACTCTGACTCCCCTAGACTCCCCTACTCTGGCTCCCCTGGACTACCCTACTCTGACTCCCCTAGACTCCCCTACTCTGACTCCCCTAGACTCCCCTACTCTGACTCCCCTGGACTCCCCTACTCTGACTCCCCTAGACTCCCCTACTCTGACTCCCCTGGACTCCCCTACTCTGACTCCCCTAGACTCCCCTACTCTGACTCCCCTAGACTCCCCTACTCTGACTCCCCTGGACTCCCCTACTCTGACTCCCCTAGACTCCCCTACTCTGACTCCCCTGGACTCCCCTACTCTGACTCCCCTAGACTCCCCTACTCTGACTCCCCTAGACTCCCCTACTCTGACTCCCCTGGACTCCCCTACTCTGACTCCCCTGGACTCCCCTACTCTGACTCCCCTGGACTCCCCTACTCTGACTCCCCTGGACTCCCCTACTCTGACTCCCCTGGACTCCCCTACTCTGACTCCCCTGGACTCCCCTACTCTGACTCCCCTGGACTCCCCTACTCTGACTCCCCTGGACTCCCCTACTCTGACTCCCCTAGACTCCCCTACTCTGGCTCCCCTGGACTACCCTACTCTGACTCCCCTAGACTCCCCTACTCTGACTCCCCTAGACTCCCCTACTCTGACTCCCCTGGACTCCCCTACTCTGACTCCCCTAGACTCCCCTACTCTGACTCCCCTGGACTCCCCTACTCTGACTCCCCTAGACTCCCCTACTCTGACTCCCCTAGACTCCCCTACTCTGACTCCCCTGGACTCCCCTACTCTGACTCCCCTGGACTCCCCTACTCTGACTCCCCTGGACTCCCCTACTCTGACTCCCCTAGACTCCCCTACTCTGACTCCCCTAGACTCCCCTACTCTGACTCCCCTGGACTCCCCTACTCTGACTCCCCTGGACTCCCCTACTCTGACTCCCCTGGACTCCCCTACTCTGACTCCCCTGGACTCCCCTACTCTGACTCCCCTGGACTCCCCTACTCTGACTCCCCTGGACTCCCCTACTCTGACTCACCTAGACTCCCCTACTCTGACTCCCCTGGACTCCCCTACTCTGACTCCCCTGGACTCCCCTACTCTGACTCCCCTGGACTCCCCTACTCTGACTCCCCTGGACTCCCCTACTCTGACTCCCCTGGACTCCCCTACTCTGACTCCCCTAGACTCCCCTACTCTGGCTCCCCTGGACTACCCTACTCTGACTCCCCTAGACTCCCCTACTCTGACTCCCCTAGACTCCCCTACTCTGACTCCCCTGGACTCCCCTACTCTGACTCCCCTAGACTCCCCTACTCTGACTCCCCTGGACTCCCCTACTCTGACTCCCCTGGACTCCCCTACTCTGACTCCCCTGGACTCCCCTACTCTGACTCCCCTAGACTCCCCTACTCTGACTCCCCTGGACTCCCCTACTCTGACTCCCCTAGACTCCCCTACTCTGACTCCCCTGGACTCCCCGACTCTGACTCCCCTGGACTCCCCGACTCTGACTCCCCTGGACTCCCCGACTCTGACTCCCCTGGACTCCCCTACTCTGACTCCCCTGGACTCCCCTACTCTGACTCCCCTGGACTCCCCTACTCTGACTCCCCTAGACTCCCCTACTCTGACTCCCCTGGACTCCCCTACTCTGACTCCCCTGGACTCCCCTACTCTGACTCCCCTGGACTCCCCTACTCTGACTCCCCTGGACTCCCCTACTCTGACTCCCCTAGACTCCCCTACTCTGACTCCCCTGGACTCCCCTACTCTGACTCCCCTGGACTCCCCTACTCTGACTCCCCTGGACTCCCCTACTCTGACTCCCCTGGACTCCCCTACTCTGACTCCCCTGGACTCCCCTACTCTGACTCCCCTGGACTCCCCTACTCTGACTCCCCTGGACTCCCCTACTCTGACTCCCCTGGACTCCCCTACTCTGACTCCCCTACACTCCCCTACTCTGACTCCCCTGGACTCCTCGACTCTGACTCCCCTACTCTGACTCCCCTGGACTCCCCTACTCTGACTCCCCTACACTCCCCTACTCTGACTCCCCTGGACTCCCCTACTCTGACTCCCCTACACTCCCCTACTCTGACTCCCCTGGACTCCTCGACTCTGACTCCCCTACTCTGACTCCCCTAGACTCCCCTACTCTGGCTCCCCTGGACTACCCTACTCTGACTCCCCTGGACTCCCCTACTCTGACTCCCCTGCACTCCCCTACTCTGACTCCCCTGGACTCACCTACTCTGACTCCCCTGGACTCCCCTACTCTGACTCCCCTACACTCCCCTACTCTGACTCCCCTGGACTCCCCTACTCTGACTCCCCTAGACTCCCCTACTCTGACTCCCCTGGACTCCCCTACTCTGACTCCCCTGGACTCCCCTACTCTGACTCCCCTGGACTCCCCTACTCTGACTCCCCTGGACTCCCCTACTCTGACTCCCCTGGACTCCCCGACTCTGACTCCCCTGGACTCCCCTACTCTGACTCCCCTGGACTCCCCTACTCTGACTCCCCTGGACTCCCCTACTCTGACTCCCCTGGACTACCCTACTCTGACTCCCCTAGACTCCCCTACTCTGACTCCCCTGGACTCCCCTACTCTGACTCCCCTGGACTCCCCTACTCTGACTCCCCTGGACTCCCCTACTCTGACTCCCCTAGACTCCCCTACTCTGACTCCCCTGGACTCCCCTACTCTGACTCCCCTGGACTCCCCTACTCTGACTCCCCTGGACTCCCCTACTCTGACTCCCCTAGACTCCCCTACTCTGACTCCCCTAGACTCCCCTACTCTGACTCCCCTGGACTCCCCGACTCTGACTCCCCTGGACTCCCCGACTCTGACTCCCCTAGACTCCCCTACTCTGACTCCCCTGGACTCCCCTACTCTGACTCCCCTGGACTCCCCTACTCTGACTCCCCTGGACTCCCCTACTCTGACTCCCCTGGACTCCCCTACTCTGACTCCCCTGGACTCCCCTACTCTGACTCCCCTGGACTCCCCTACTCTGACTCCCCTGGACTCCCCTACTCTGACTCCCCTGGACTCCCCTACTCTGACTCCCCTACACTCCCCTACTCTGACTCCCCTGGACTCCTCGACTCTGACTCCCCTACTCTGACTCCCCTGGACTCCCCTACTCTGACTCCCCTACACTCCCCTACTCTGACTCCCCTGGACTCCCCTACTCTGACTCCCCTAGACTCCCCTACTCTGACTCCCCTGGACTCCCCTACTCTGACTCCCCTGGACTCCCCTACTCTGACTCCCCTAGACTCCCCTACTCTGACTCCCCTGGACTCCCCTACTCTGACTCCCCTAGACTCCCCTACTCTGACTCCCCTGGACTCCCCTACTCTGACTCCCCTGGACTCCCCTACTCTGACTCCCCTGCACTCCCCTACTCTGACTCCCCTGGACTCACCTACTCTGACTCCCCTGGACTCCCCTACTCTGACTCCCCTGGACTCCCCTACTCTGACTCCCCTGGACTCCCCTACTCTGACTCCCCTGGACTCCCCTACTCTGACTCCCCTGGACTCCCCTACTCTGACTCCCCTGGACTCCCCTACTCTGACTCCCCTAGAATCCCCTACTCTGACTCCCCTGGACTCCCCTACTCTGACTCCCCTGGACTCCCCTACTCTGACTCCCCTGGACTCCCCTACTCTGACTCCCCTGGACTCCCCTACTCTGACTCCCCTGGACTCCCCTACTCTGACTCCCCTGGACTCCCCTACTCTGACTCCCCTGGACTCCCCTACTCTGACTCCCCTAGACTCCCCTACTCTGACTCCCCTGGACTCCCCTACTCTGACTCCCCTGGACTCCCCTACTCTGACTCCCCTGGACTCCCCTACTCTGACTCCCCTGGACTCCCCTACTCTGACTCCCCTGGACTCCCCTACTCTGACTCCCCTAGACTCCCCTACTCTGACTCCCCTGGACTCCCCTACTCTGACTCCCCTACACTCCCCTACTCTGACTCCCCTAAACTCCCCTACTCTGACTCCCCTGGACTCCCCTACTCTGGCTCCCCTGGACTCCCCGACTCTGACTCCCCTAGACTCCCCTACTCTGACTCCCCTGGACTCCCCTACTCTGACTCCCCTGGACTCCCCGACTCTGACTCCCCTGGACTCCCCTACTCTGACTCCCCTGGACTCCCCTACTCTGACTCCCCTGGACTCCCCGACTCTGACTCCCCTGGACTCCCCTACTCTGACTCCCCTGGACTCCCCTACTCTGACTCCCCTAGACTCCCCTACTCTGACTCCCCTAGACTCCCCTACTCTGACTCCCCTAGACTCCCCTACTCTGATTCCCCTAGACTCCCCTACTCTGACTCCCCTGGACTCCCCTACTCTGACTCCCCTAGACTCCCCTACTCTGACTCCCCTTGACTCCCCTACTCTGACTCCCCTGGACTCCCCTACTCTGACTCCCCTGGACTCCCCTACTCTGACTCCCCTAGACTCCCCTACTCTGACTCCCCTTGACTCCCCTACTCTGACTCCCCTGGACTCCCCTACTCTGACTCCCCTGGACTCCCCTACTCTGACTCCCCTGGACTCCCCTACGCTGACTCCCCTGGACTCCCCTACTCTGGCTCCCCTGGACTCCCCTACTCTGACTCCCCTGGACTCCCCTACTCTGACTCCCCTGGACTCCCCTACTCTGACTCCCCTGGACTCACCTACTCTGACTCCCCTAGACTCCCCTACTCTGACTCCCCTAGACTCCCCTACTCTGACTCCCCTGGACTCCCCTACTCTGACTCCCCTAGACTCCCCTACTCTGACTCCCCTGGACTCCCCTACTCTGACTCCCCTGGACTCCCCTACTCTGACTCCCCTAGACTCCCCTACTCTGACTCCCCTAGACTCCCCTACTCTGACTCCCCTGGACTCCCCTACTCTGACTCCCCTAGACTCCCCTACTCTGACTCCCCTGGACTCCCCTACTCTGACTCCCCTGGACTCCCCTACTCTGACTCCCCTGCACTCCCCTACTCTGACTCCCCTGGACTCACCTACTCTGACTCCCCTGGACTCCCCTACTCTGACTCCCCTACACTCCCCTACTCTGACTCCCCTGGACTCCCCTACTCTGACTCCCCTAGACTCCCCTACTCTGACTCCCCTAGACTCCCCTACTCTGACTCCCCTGGACTCCCCTACTCTGACTCCCCTAGACTCCCCTACTCTGACTCCCCTGGACTCCCCTACTCTGACTCCCCTGGACTCCCCTACTCTGACTCCCCTGGACTCCCCTACTCTGACTCCCCTGGACTCCCCTACTCTGACTCCCCTGGACTCCCCGACTCTGACTCCCCTGGACTCCCCGACTCTGACTCCCCTAGACTCCCCTACTCTGACTCCCCTGGACTCCCCTACTCTGACTCCCCTGGACTCCCCTACTCTGACTCCCCTGGACTCCCCTACTCTGACTCCCCTGGACTCCCCTACTCTGACTCCCCTGGACTCCCCTACTCTGACTCCCCTGGACTCCCCTACTCTGACTCCCCTGGACTCCCCTACTCTGACTCCCCTGGACTCCCCTACTCTGACTCCCCTACACTCCCCTACTCTGACTCCCCTGGACTCCTCGACTCTGACTCCCCTACTCTGACTCCCCTGGACTCCCCTACTCTGACTCCCCTACACTCCCCTACTCTGACTCCCCTGGACTCCCCTACTCTGACTCCCCTAGACTCCCCTACTCTGACTCCCCTGGACTCCCCTACTCTGACTCCCCTGGACTCCCCTACTCTGACTCCCCTAGACTCCCCTACTCTGACTCCCCTGGACTCCCCTACTCTGACTCCCCTAGACTCCCCTACTCTGACTCCCCTGGACTCCCCTACTCTGACTCCCCTGGACTCCCCTACTCTGACTCCCCTGCACTCCCCTACTCTGACTCCCCTGGACTCACCTACTCTGACTCCCCTGGACTCCCCTACTCTGACTCCCCTGGACTCCCCTACTCTGACTCCCCTGGACTCCCCTACTCTGACTCCCCTGGACTCCCCTACTCTGACTCCCCTGGACTCCCCTACTCTGACTCCCCTGGACTCCCCTACTCTGACTCCCCTAGAATCCCCTACTCTGACTCCCCTGGACTCCCCTACTCTGACTCCCCTGGACTCCCCTACTCTGACTCCCCTGGACTCCCCTACTCTGACTCCCCTGGACTCCCCTACTCTGACTCCCCTGGACTCCCCTACTCTGACTCCCCTGGACTCCCCTACTCTGACTCCCCTGGACTCCCCTACTCTGACTCCCCTAGACTCCCCTACTCTGACTCCCCTGGACTCCCCTACTCTGACTCCCCTGGACTCCCCTACTCTGACTCCCCTGGACTCCCCTACTCTGACTCCCCTGGACTCCCCTACTCTGACTCCCCTGGACTCCCCTACTCTGACTCCCCTAGACTCCCCTACTCTGACTCCCCTGGACTCCCCTACTCTGACTCCCCTACACTCCCCTACTCTGACTCCCCTAAACTCCCCTACTCTGACTCCCCTGGACTCCCCTACTCTGGCTCCCCTGGACTCCCCGACTCTGACTCCCCTAGACTCCCCTACTCTGACTCCCCTGGACTCCCCTACTCTGACTCCCCTGGACTCCCCGACTCTGACTCCCCTGGACTCCCCTACTCTGACTCCCCTGGACTCCCCTACTCTGACTCCCCTGGACTCCCCGACTCTGACTCCCCTGGACTCCCCTACTCTGACTCCCCTGGACTCCCCTACTCTGACTCCCCTAGACTCCCCTACTCTGACTCCCCTAGACTCCCCTACTCTGACTCCCCTAGACTCCCCTACTCTGACTCCCCTGGACTCCCCTACTCTGACTCCCCTAGACTCCCCTACTCTGACTCCCCTTGACTCCCCTACTCTGACTCCCCTGGACTCCCCTACTCTGACTCCCCTGGACTCCCCTACTCTGACTCCCCTAGACTCCCCTACTCTGACTCCCCTTGACTCCCCTACTCTGACTCCCCTGGACTCCCCTACTCTGACTCCCCTGGACTCCCCTACTCTGACTCCCCTGGACTCCCCTACGCTGACTCCCCTGGACTCCCCTACTCTGGCTCCCCTGGACTCCCCTACTCTGACTCCCCTGGACTCCCCTACTCTGACTCCCCTGGACTCCCCTACTCTGACTCCCCTGGACTCACCTACTCTGACTCCCCTAGACTCCCCTACTCTGACTCCCCTAGACTCCCCTACTCTGACTCCCCTGGACTCCCCTACTCTGACTCCCCTAGACTCCCCTACTCTGACTCCCCTGGACTCCCCTACTCTGACTCCCCTGGACTCCCCTACTCTGACTCCCCTAGACTCCCCTACTCTGACTCCCCTAGACTCCCCTACTCTGACTCCCCTGGACTCCCCTACTCTGACTCCCCTAGACTCCCCTACTCTGACTCCCCTGGACTCCCCTACTCTGACTCCCCTGGACTCCCCTACTCTGACTCCCCTGCACTCCCCTACTCTGACTCCCCTGGACTCACCTACTCTGACTCCCCTGGACTCCCCTACTCTGACTCCCCTACACTCCCCTACTCTGACTCCCCTGGACTCCCCTACTCTGACTCCCCTAGACTCCCCTACTCTGACTCCCCTAGACTCCCCTACTCTGACTCCCCTGGACTCCCCTACTCTGACTCCCCTAGACTCCCCTACTCTGACTCCCCTGGACTCCCCTACTCTGACTCCCCTGGACTCCCCTACTCTGACTCCCCTGGACTCCCCTACTCTGACTCCCCTGGACTCCCCTACTCTGACTCCACTGGACTCCCCTACTCTGACTCCCCTAGACTCCCCTACTCTGACTCCCCTGGACTCCCCTACTCTGACTCCCCTGGACTCCCCTACTCTGACTCCCCTGCACTCCCCTACTCTGACTCCCCTGGACTCACCTACTCTGACTCCCCTGGACTCCCCTACTCTGACTCCCCTACACTCCCCTACTCTGACTCCCCTGGACTCCCCTACTCTGACTCCCCTAGACTCCCCTACTCTGACTCCCCTGGACTCCCCTACTCTGACTCCCCTGGACTCCCCTACTCTGACTCCCCTAGACTCCCCTACTCTGACTCCCCTGGACTCCCCGACTCTGACTCCCCTGGACTCCTCGACTCTGACTCCCCAACTCTGACTCCCCTGGACTCCCCTACTCTGACTCCCCTAGACTCCCCTACTCTGGCTCCCCTGGACTCCCCTACTCTGACTCCCCTAGACTCCCCTACTCTGACTCCCCTGGACTCCCCTACTCTGACTCCCCTGGACTCCCCTACTCTGACTCCCCTGGACTCCCCTACTCTGACTCCCCTGGACTCCCCTACTCTGACTCACCTACACTCCCCTACTCTGACTCCCCTACACTCCCCTACTCTGACTCCCCTGGACTCCCCTACTCTGGCTCCCCTGGACTCCCCTACTCTGACTCCCCTGGACTCCCCTACTCTGACTCCCCTAGACTCCCCTACTCTGACTCCCCTGGACTCCCCTACTCTGGCTCCCCTGGACTCCCCTACTCTGACTCCCCTGGACTCCCCTACTCTGACTCCCCTAGACTCCCCGACTCTGGCTCCCCTAGACTCCCCGACTCTGACTCCCCTAGACTCCCCGACTCTGACTCCCCTGGACTCCCCTACTCTGACTCCCCTGGACTCCCCGACTCTGACTCCCCTGGACTCCCCGACTCTGACTCCCCTGGACTCCCCGACTCTGACTCCCCTGGACTCCCCTACTCTGACTCCCCTGGACTCCCCTACTCTGACTCCCCTGGACTCCCCTACTCTGACTCCCCTGGACTCCCCTACTCTGACTCCCCTGGACTCCCCTACTCTGACTCCCCTGGACTCCCCGACTCTGACTCCCCTAGACTCCCCTACTCTGACTCCCCTGCACTCCCCTACTCTGACTCCCCTGGACTCCCCGACTCTGACTCCCCTGGACTCCCCTACTCTGACTCCCCTGGACTCCCCTACTCTGACTCCCCTGGACTTCCCTACTCTGACTCCCCTAGACTCCCCTACTCTGACTCCCCTGGACTCCCCTACTCTGACTCCCCTAGACTCCCCTACTCTGACTCCCCTAGACTCCCCTACTCTGGCTCCCCTGGACTCCCCTACTCTGACTCCCCTAGACTCCCCTACTCTGACTCCCCTACACTCCCCTACTCTGACTCCCCTGGACTCCCCTACTCTGACTCCCCTAGACTCCCCTACTCTGACTCCCCTAGACTCCCCTACTCTGACTCCCCTGGACTCCCCTACTCTGACTCCCCTAGACTCCCCTACTCTGACTCCCCTGGACTCCCCTACTCTGACTCCCCTGGACTCCCCTACTCTGACTCCCCTAGACTCCCCTACTCTGACTCCCCTAGACTCCCCTACTCTGACTCCCCTGGACTCCCCTACTCTGACTCCCCTAGACTCCCCTACTCTGACTCCCCTGGACTCCCCTACTCTGACTCCCCTGGACTCCCCTACTCTGACTCCCCTGCACTCCCCTACTCTGACTCCCATGGACTCCCCTACTCTGACTCCCCTGGACTCCCCTACTCTGACTCCCCTGCACTCCCCTACTCTGACTCCCCTGGACTCACCTACTCTGACTCCCCTGGACTCCCCTACTCTGGCTCCCCTGGACTCCCCTACTCTGACTCCCCTGGACTCCCCTACTCTGACTCCCCTGGACTCCCCTACTCTGACTCCCCTGGACTCCCCTACTCTGGCTCCCCTGGACTCCCCTACTCTTACTCCCCTGGACTCCCCTACTCTGACTCCCCTAGACTCCCCGACTCTGGCTCCCCTAGACTCCCCGACTCTGACTCCCCTAGACTCCCCGACTCTGACTCCCCTGGACTCCCCTACTCTGACTCCCCTGGACTCCCCGACTCTGACTCCCCTGGACTCCCCGACTCTGACTCCCCTGGACTCCCCGACTCTGACTCCCCTGGACTCCCCTACTCTGACTCCCCTGGACTCCCCTACTCTGACTCCCCTGGACTCCCCTACTCTGACTCCCCTGGACTCCCCTACTCTGACTCCCCTGGACTCCCCTACTCTGACTCCCCTGGACTCCCCTACGCTGGCTCCCCTGGACTCCCCTACTCTGGCTCCCCTGGACTCCCCTACTCTGACTCCCCTGGACTCCCCTACTCTGACTCCCCTGGACTCCCCTACGCTGACTCCCCTGGACTCCCCTACTCTGGCTCCCCTGGACTCCCCTACTCTGACTCCCCTGGACTCCCCGACTCTGACTCCCCTGGACTCCCCGACTCTGACTCCCCTGGACTCCCCTACTCTGACTCCCCTGGACTCCCCTACTCTGACTCCCCTACACTCCCCTACTCTGACTCCCCTGGACTCCCCTACTCTGACTCCCCTAGACTCCCCTACTCTGACTCCCCTAGACTCCCCTACTCTGACTCCCCTGGACTCCCCTACTCTGACTCCCCTAGACTCCCCTACTCTGACTCCCCTGGACTCCTCTACTCTGACTCCCCTGGACTCCCCTACTCTGACTCTCCTAGACTCCCCTACTCTGACTCCCCTAGACTCCCCTACTCTGATTCCCCTGGACTCCCCTACTCTGACTCCCCTGGACTCCCCTACTCTGACTCCCCTGGACTCCCCTACTCTGACTCCCCTGCACTCCCCTACTCTGACTCCCCTGGACTCACCTACTCTGACTCCCCTGGACTCCCCTACTCTGACTCCCCTACACTCCCCTACTCTGACTCCCCTGGACTCCCCTACTCTGACTCCCCTGGACTCCCCTACTCTGACTCCCCTAGACTCCCCTACTCTGACTCCCCTGGACTCCCCTACTCTGACTCCCCTAGACTCCCCTACTCTGACTCCCCTGGACTCCCCTACTCTGACTCCCCTGGACTCCCCTACTCTGACTCCCCTAGACTCCCCTACTCTGACTCCCCTAGACTCCCCTACTCTGACTCCCCTGGACTCCCCTACTCTGACTCCCCTAGACTCCCCTACTCTGACTCCCATGGACTCCCCTACTCTGACTCCCCTGGACCCCCTACTCTGACTCCCCTGCACTCCCCTACTCTGACTCCCCTGGACTCACCTACTCTGACTCCCCTGGACTCCCCTACTCTGACTCCCCTACACTCCCCTACTCTGACTCCCCTGGACTCCCCTACTCTGACTCCCCTAGACTCCCCTACTCTGACTCCCCTGGACTCCCCTACTCTGACTCCCCTGGACTCCCCTACTCTGACTCTCCTGGACTCCCCTACTCTAACTCCCCTAGACTTCCCTACTCTGACTCCCCTAGACTCCCCTACTCTCACTCCCCTGGACTCCCCGACTCTGACTCCCCTGGACTCCTCGACTCTGACTCCCCAACTCTGACTCCCCTGGACTCCCCTACTCTGACTCCCCTAGACTCCCCTACTCTGGCTCCCCTGGACTCCCCTACTCTGACTCCCCTAGACTCCCCTACTCTGACTCCCCTGGACTCCCCTACTCTGACTCCCCTAGACTCCCCTACTCTGACTCCCCTGGACTCCCCGACTCTGACTCCCCTGGACTCCCCGACTCTGACTCCCCTAGACTCCCCTACTCTGACTCCCCTGGACTCCCCGACTCTGACTCCCCTGGACTCCCCGACTGTGACTCCCCTGGACTCCCCGACTGTGACTCCCCTGGACTCCCCTACTCTGACTCCCCTGGACTCCCCTACTCTGACTCACCTACACTCCCCTACTCTGACTCCCCTACACTCCCCTACTCTGACTCCCCTGGACTCCCCTACTCTGGCTCCCCTAGACTCCCCTACTCTGACTCCCCTGGACTCCCCTACTCTGACTCCCCTAGACTCCCCTACTCTGACTCCCCTGGACTCCCCTACTCTGACTCCCCTGGACTCCCCTACTCTGACTCCCCTGGACTCCCCTACTCTGACTCCCCTACACTCCCCTACTCTGACTCCCCTACACTCCCCTACTCTGACTCCCCTGGACTCCCCTACTCTGGCTCCCCTGGACTCCCCTACTCTGACTCCCCTGGACTCCCCGACTCTGGCTCCCCTAGACTCCCCGACTCTGACTCCCCTGGACTCCCCGACTCTGACTCCCCTGGACTCCCCTACTCTGACTCCCCTGGACTCCCCGACTCTGACTCCCCTGGACTCCCCGACTCTGACTCCCCTGGACTCCCCGACTCTGACTCCCCTGGACTCCCCGACTCTGACTCCCCTGGACTCCCCGACTCTGACTCCCCTGGACTCCCCGACTCTGACTCCCCTGGACTCCCCGACTCTGACTCCCCTGGACTCCCCTACTCTGACTCCCCTGGACTCCCCTACTCTGACTCCCCTGGACTCCCCTACTCTGACTCCCCTGGACTCCCCTACTCTGGCTCCCCTGGACTCCCCTACTCTGGCTCCCCTGGACTCCCCTACTCTGGCTCCCCTGGACTCCCCTACTCTGGCTCCCCTGGACTCCCCTACTCTGGCTCCCCTGGACTCCCCTACTCTGACTCCCCTGGACTCCCCTACTCTGACTCCCCTGGACTCCCCTACTCTGACTCCCCTGGACTCCCCTACTCTGACTCCCCTGGACTCCCCTACTCTGACTCCCCTGGACTCCCCTACTCTGACTCCCCTGGACTCCCCTACTCTGACTCCCCTGGACTCCCCTACTCTGACTCCCCTGGACTCCCCTACTCTGACTCCCCTGGACTCCCCTACTCTGACTCCCCTGGACTCCCCTACTCTGACTCCCCTGGACTCCCCTACTCTGACTCCCATACACTCCCCTACTCTGACTCCCCTGGACTCCCCTACTCTGACTCCCCTGGACTCCCCTACTCTGACTCCCCTGGACTCCCCTACTCTGACTCCCCTGGACTCCCCGACTCTGACTCCCCTGGACTCCCCGACTCTGACTCCCCTGGACTCCCCGACTCTGACTCCCCTGGACTCCCCTACTCTGACTCCCCTGGACTCCCCTACTCTGACTCCCCTGGACTCCCCTACTCTGACTCCCCTGGACTCCCCGACTCTGATTCCCCTGGACTCCCCGACTCTGACTCCCCTGGACTCCCCTACTCTGACTCCCCTGGACTCCCGGACTCTGACTCCCCTGGACTCCCCGACTCTGACTCCCCTGGACTCCCCGACTCTGACTCCCCTGGACTCCCCGACTCTGACTCCCCTGGACTCCCCGACTCTGACTCCCCTGGACTCCCCTACTCTGACTCCCCTGGACTCCCCTACTCTGACTCCCCTGGACTCCCCTACTCTGACTCCCCTGGACTCCCCGACTCTGACTCCCCTGGACTCCCCTACTCTGACTCCCCTGGACTCCCCTACTCTGACTCCCCTGGACTCCCCTACTCTGACTCCCCTGGACTCCCCTACTCTGACTCCCCTGGACTCCCCTACTCTGACTCCCCTGGACTCCCCTACTCTGGCTCCCCTGGACTCCCCTACTCTGACTCCCCTAGACTCCCCTACTCTGACTCCCCTAGACTCCCCTACTCTGACTCCCCTGGACTCCCCTACTCTGACTCCCCTTGACTCCCCTACTCTGACTCCCCTTGACTCCCCTACTCTGACTCCCCTAGACTCCCCGACTCTGACTCCCTAGACTCCCCGACTCTGACTCCCCTGGACTCCCCGACTCTGACTCCCCTGGACTCCCTGACTCTGACTCCCCTGGACTCCCCTACTCTGACTCCCCTGGACTCCCCTACTCTGACTCCCCTAGACTCCCCTACTCTGACTCCCCTAGACTCCCCTACTCTGACTCCCCTGGACTCCCCGACTCTGACTCCCCTGGACTCCCCTACTCTGACTCCCCTGGACTCCCCGACTCTGACTCCCCTGGACTCCCTGACTCTGACTCCCCTGGACTCCCCGACTCTGACTCCCCTGGACTCCCCTACTCTGACTCCCCTGGACTCCCCTACTCTGACTCCCCTGGACTCCCCTACTCTGACTCCCCTGGACTCCCCTACTCTGACTCCCCTGGACTCCCCTACTCTGACTCCCCTGGACTCCCCTACTCTGACTCCCCTGGACTCCCCTACTCTGACTCCCCTGGACTCCCCTACTCTGACTCCCCTGGACTCCCCTACTCTGACTCCCCTGGACTCCCCTACTCTGACTCCCCTGGACTCCCCTACTCTGACTGACTTTGCTGTCCCTGGTTTTTAGTTGTTCTTAGTAAGAATAGGGAAAAGTCTATCTAACCCATGTTTCTGGAAGCAGAAGTCCTTTTTAAAAAAATATATATATATTTTCTTAAATTATCATTCAGTTAAAAAAAATCTTCCCATGAAGTTTCCATAGTGAGGTTTCATCAATGGGCAAATGAGTTATTTTTCAGGTATTGAACTTTGCTGTCTAAGTAACATTCGTGTTCATTAAAATTTGAAGCAAATATAAACAACAAATAGTTCTGATGATAACTGCCTCATTTTAATATTTATATAGAGGCTGCTGCATCATAAACATGGAGTTATGCTATTATCCCTGTCTATCCTGACTTTTAATACATGTAAAATCTGGCAAATTTTACTACATCTTTTCCTTATTTAGCTTTGAACTTAAGAATAGAAAGTGTATTTCCTCATTAAAATTTGAAAAATGTCTATTTTGTGAAGAGAATTTCTATAACTCCTATTTATCTCTTGCTTTCCAACTATCAAAATATCCTCCCAGACTCGGTCTATCCTTATCATTTTGGTAAATGATGCTAAATATAAAATTATTCCCACACCTTATAGCTATGAAAAAGCAAGGAATGTTTTCTCATCTCCTCATGGATGTCTTTTTAATTATATGGAATAAAAAGAGGCTGAAAAAATGGGCAAGGGGGTAAGTCTAGGGGACAGATGACAACGAAAGAAAAAGATGAAGGGAAAGGAGTGAGTGTCAAAGGAGTCTTGGAGGATGTGTGTGGTGTGTGTGGTGTGTGTGGTGTGGTGTGTGGTGTGTGTGGTGTGTATGGTGTGGTGTGTGCTGTTGTGGATGTGTGTGGTGTGAGTGGTGTGGATGTGTGTGGTGTGAGTGGTGTGGTGGATATGTGTAGTGTGTGTGGTGTGAGTGGTGTGGTGTGTGGTGTGTGTGGTGTGTATGGTGTGGTGTGTGGTGTTGTTGTGGATGTGTGTGGTGTGAGTGGTGTTGTGGATATGTGTAGTGTGTGTGATGTGTATGGTGTGGTGTGTGGTGTTGTTGTGGATGTGTGTGGTGTGAGTGGTGTGGTGGATATGTGTAGTGTGTGTGATGTGTATGGTGTGGTGTGTGTGGTGTGTATGGTGTGGTGTGTGGTGTGTGTGGTGTGTATGGTGTGGTGTGTGGTGTTGTTGTGGATGTGTGTGGTGTGGTGTGTGGTGTTGTTGTGGATGTGTGTGGTGTGAGTGGTGTTGTGGATATGTGTAGTGTGTGTGATGTGTATGGTGTGGTGTGTGGTGTCGTTGTGGATGTGTGTGGTGTGAGTGGTGTGGTGGATATGTGTAGTGTGTGTGATGTGTATGGTGTGGTGTGTGGTGTGTGTGGTGTGTATGGTGTGGTGTGTGGTGTTGTTGTGGATGTGTGTGGTGTGAGTGGTGTTGTGGATATGTGTAGTGTGTGTGATGTGTATGGTGTGGTGTGTGGTGTGTGTGGTGTGTATGGTGTGGTGTGTGGTGTTGTTGTGGATGTGTGGTGTTGCAGTAGATGTGTGTGGTGTGCGTGTGGTGTGTATGGTGTGGTGTGTGGTGTTGTTGATGTGTGTGGTGTTGTGTTGTGGATGTGTGTGGTGCATGTGTGGTGTGTGTGGCTGTGTGTAGTGTGTGTGGTGCTGGAGCTCACGAGGCCATGCTAAAACATTTCTCGCTGTTGAGACCTAGAATTTCCACATGGTCAGATCCCTCCAAACCCAAAGTTCCAAAAGATGGATTCTTTCCTGCCGGTATCTCCAGGTTAAATCCAGAGAAGTTTCAACTCAACACAAGTGATTCTGTTTGGGAACCCAGTATATTAATTGCTCACAATGGTGACTTTCTCGGGGACAAAAGGCCCATGCCATCACTGGGCCCCTGACACAGGGTCTCGTATGTGTTGAGATGCAGGTGCATGTCCGAAGGGTGACGAGATCTCCTGGAAGAGACAGATACCTCCCTCAATGGGAACTTATGGTGAGTATACTCAGAAGGGTGTCAGCCTTTGGAGATTCCAAGAGAAAGCACACATACACACATCCCCAAAATATCATTGCTAGATATATATTTCCGTGTAGTTATCCTAATCAAGTGTAGATTTTCAAATTTCCCTCAAACAAGTAGGTCAGAAGATGATAATGGCAATTCAGGAATTGTGGGTAATTCAACTGCAATTGTGGCAATTTCCACTCACATGAAAATTTGATAGAGGCTATGGGTGGGGCAATGTTGAGGGGGATTCTGAGGCACGAACAGGAAGGAGTATTCTACAAACTGAATATGTGTATCCCTCTGAATTCCCACATGGAAACCCTAGCCTCCAGGGTGTTGGTGTTAGGAGGTGACTAGGTCATGAGTAGTGCTGTGGAGAACTGCAGTTGCCCCCTCCACCACCTGAGGACACAATGAGTAGATGTCATCTCTGAACACTTCCTAGACATCAAATCAAGGGACACCTGTGTCTTGGACTTTGGGCTCTAGAACTGCTAGAACTGCGTCTCTGTCGATTATAAGCCACTCAGTGCAGGCTACACAAATAGTCCAAGAGGACTGCCATGAGAGGAGCAGGTGGAATGGTAGATACTGGAACATGCCGCAATTGTGACATCTTTGAAGCTAAGACAGCTGTAACTTGAAGTGCATAAACATCAGTCATCGCCCAATCACTCTCCAATGCCCCAGAGACAGCAGTGGAGGCAAAATGGCGGAGTCAGTGGTTACCATGGTCAGGCCTAGGAGCAAAACTGCACGAGCTCTCAAATCTGGTTCCAGAGAATGATAGTAGCAGTTACCTCCCCCAAAATGCAGACAATTAAACTCTTTAAGTTTGTGAAGCACTGATGTAGGATACAGACAATGTAAGTGTGTTTTTACATGTTTTTTTTTAAGCTATTCCCTAAATTTTTTATTATGTCTTTTGGTAAAAGAAATAATATTGGGATTAGAATTAAAAAGTTTCAGAAAGGAGAAAGAATGGTGAATGAAGCAGAGTGACATCTTTGTCTTCAGGACAGGATCCTTGTCCAACCACAGCCCACCTACACACACCCCCAAGACTATGGTCCTGCAAAAGAACAAACTGGAGAGGTTGAGAATCAGATGGCCAAACACAAGATGCAGTGGGTGGCTGGTCATTGACATCCTGCCATGGGGTCTGCACGGGAGCAGGGGACTCATCTAGTCACACCAGGATGGTATCAAGGAGAGGGCCTCCTGGGATCCTGATCCTGCTGGGTTTCCAGGGGTGTGTCATACTGGCATCCCTGCACCTGGGAAACTGAGCATGCCAGGAGGCCCCCCACAACTGTAGGCTGCAGACCATCTTCTGCTTGTTTCCCATGCAGCATTGATATCCAGCCCTCGAATCAACACGCACATCAACCAGATGGAGCACGGTTCTCATGAGGCCAAGATGGAGTCTTCAGTTCACAAACACTTCCGTTAGCTTTTGCACAGAATCCACAGACTGTTCCAGACCCTCCTGGCCGTTCTTGCAAATATGTTAAGGATAACCTACGACCACTGCTGAAAAGACTGGATGAAGCTGGGACTTGGGATTGCCACTTATAAAGAACATATATAAATGACAGTTCGATGTGGGTTGTCTGTTATCCTACAGGATGTCAGAGCTACCTGTCCCATAACATACCACTGACAAGCTTTGCACCAGCTTCTCCACTTGATATATATGGGATACTTCACACACACACACACACACACACACACACACACACACACACACTGGGGCTGGGAATGTAACTCAGTGGAAGATCTTCCTGTCCAGCATGCCTGAGGCCCTGGGTTTTATCCTCAGTGCTGCACAAAAAAAATAAAAACAAAAAGCACATTGACACTTTCTGTAGAACCACAAAATCAAGAAAGGAAAAGCAAAGGATGAAGAAAGAGAGGAGGGGAGACAAGGTTACTGGAAAAGAAGGGTAGAAAAAAAGACCAGACAGAAGACAGCACAAAAGGACAATTGACTACTCCATTCCAACTAGTGCTTTACCTTTTAAATATATATATATATATATAAAATCTTCCCTAATCTTTGTTGCAATCACATGGGTAAAACCTGTTCGGGGGACTCCCATATAACAGAGGCAGAGGCTCAAGTCTGAGAAGAAGAACATGCATGGAGCTTTCAGAGCTCGTTTGCCACTGTGGCGGCTCCTGGTGTAGATGGGAGCCATTCTGGGCTGGGGTCACAAGTTCCAGGTTCTGGTGGGCTGAGGCTGAGCAACTCCTAGGGTGACTCTGGGCTGTGTTGCTTGGCCTATAAATGGATAGGTGGAACTATCAGGGGGACATCTGCAGACCCTTTCCTTCAATATCTTAAAACAAGTTTAATCTGATGGCCCTGAGGACTTGCAATATCCAGTCACCACGTGGCCACCCTGGGGACTGCATACCCTGCCTCTTCCCACGTTTGTTGTCTTCCTAAAGACATTGAAGTGTACAGCCTCATTGCAGGCTGAGTCCTCTCCAGACCCCAGAGTTTAACAGACCAACTCCAGATGACACAAGCTTTCCAGTAGTTTGTACCAAAAATCCACCTGCAGCTTTCAGAACATAAAATACTTACTTCATTCTGAATGGAGCACCTGAAATAATGTAACACTCACAGCCTTTCCACATGCTGTGCTCATCCACTGAATACTTTGCTTTTGCCAAGGCTCATGTCCATCAACCCAGTTCTGCAAAGAAACACCTAAGAAATTGGGATCCATAAAATGGAGACTTTATAAAAAGGTAGATCTTTGACTTTAACTTATGAAACTAGCCCAGAAGTGTGGTGTTGAGCTCAGTGCCAGGCTTCCTGTGGATATGTATGCTCAAGACAGGTGGTAATACTGCTGTATTTGTCAGGTGAATTGTATCTGTGGCATTCATAGGTGAACCTAATTTTCTACATGGATACTGCAGAATCTTTGTGCAAGGTAAGTAAACAAACTTAGAGTTGAACAAGAGTCGACTCTCAAAACACATCTGACCATTTTCCTCCCTCTTCCTCCTTTTTCTTTCCTTTTTTTTTTGGGGGGGGGGCAGGGGATACTAGGGATTGAACTCAGGGGCACTCGATCACTGAGCCACATCCCCAGCCCAACTTTGTATTTTATTTAGAGACAGGGTCTCACTGAGTTGCTTAGGGCCTTGCTATTGCTGAGGCCGGCTTTGAACTCCTGATCCTCCTGCCTTAGCCTCCCGAGCCTCTGGGAAGACAGACATGCCCCACATGGTTGGTCTTTGAGGGAAAGTGGTAAATCGGAATACATGAGCCAACTCTGATGGGCTGTGCCCCGAGTCCCAGACCACCACCTCATCCCCAGGTCACCTCCCACACCACATTCCCTCACCTGCAAGGATACCTCTGGATGGGTTGGGCTCCTGGTGAAAGGTAGCTTCAGGGAGCAGGTGTCTGAGACCTGTCCCCACACCTGGAATGTGCTCTGTGGGGTGGCACCTGATGTTTGTGCTTTGACAGGTGGGAATCAAGAGCTGCAAATGAGAGCACTGGGCACTTCCAAGTTCAAAGGTTTATTTCTTCAATTTGGGACTTGGAAAATGGTGGGAGAAAAACAAGAGGATCCCCAGACCCAGGAGGAATGCGGGCACAATGGCTATCACCAGAAGAAGCCAAGTGCTTTAAGAAGAAAAAGGGAAGAGGAAGTGCTGGTGTCACTGTTACGGAGGTGGCAGTGGAAAGAGGAGCCTCAGAGCTTGGGTGGCCCATGTGCCGAGATGGCTCCTTGGACGATTCCAGACTCTTGGCAAGGTTTTTGGCTTGGTATGGCCCCCTGCCCAGTGCACTCCATCTCTCTGTGTCTCTGACAGTTCGTTCCTCTCTCCATTTGGCTTTGTCCTCCCCAGACAGGCACACAGCAGGGGCTCTGAGTCCTCACAGAGAGGATTTGATTCCCTTAAAGAGACAGCAGCACAGTAACATCATTTTAGGAAGAAAAAAAAAATGACCTGTAAGAAAAAAACACGGAACAATAACTATGCTGAAGGTATGCTACAATTAAAAGGTGAGGACTCCCTGATAAAATCCATAAAAAGAAGCCTTGAGCACACACAGACTGAATTACAGGACACCAAATACACATGCTCAAAAACAAGTGTGAAAATCCAGATGTTTGTTGTTGATGCGAAACACCTGTATTTATCGTCATCCAAACACTTGGCCAAATAGATTGATTCTTATCCATTTATTTGATATTAAGAACATAAAGGATAAAGTCAACTGGGCACAGTGGTGTGGGATACAGTCCCAGCTACTCGGAAAGCTGAGGCTTAGGTCACTTGAGCCCAGGAGTTTGAGACCAGCCTGGGCAGCATAGTGACACCCATCTCAAAAATAAACAAACAAACAAACAAATGAGGGGGGAAAACAAGAAGGAAATAAAGCATACAGCATACTATGAGGAAAGTGTATATTTGTTAAATTTTCTCATTTAGAGCAAAGATATAGAAGTTCTGAAAATTTTACTTATTTTTATTTTTATGATAAACAGAGACCTGGCAGAAAAAAAATTAAAAAAAATTTCCTTATGCACGAAGATAGTTGTTACATTTCTGAGAGTTAAAATATTGACCTCAAAGTCCAAAGGTACCTTGCTTGCATCCCTAAGTTTCCATCCAGAAAAATAATACATCTGCTCACCCTGTAAGGCACTTTGAAAGCATCATGTGAGAGGTTAGCAGCAAAAGGACTTCTCAAAATGTACGTTGACAGTCCAAAATGCACAGTGAAAATATCTGTTGGTATCCGATAATATTTTGTGGAATCTCCATATTAACCTCTACCTTCATAGTTAATCTATGCTCATGAAACAAACACATTATTGGCATCTTGCTCACACACAATAAGGAGGGGGGTATTGGAGAATAAAAAATTCAGTGGATTGAATGAAGAGGAATGAAGGGAAGAAAAGGGGATGGGACTAGGAAACACAGTAGAATGAATTGGACATCACTTTCCTCTGTTCATATGTGAATACACAAACAGTGTAACTACGCATCATGTAGACCCACAAGAATGAGAAGTTATACTCCATGTGTGCATGATACGTCAAAATACATTCTACTGTCATGTATATCTTAAAAAGAACAAATAAAAAATATATTGAAGGATTTCTATGACAACAAAGACAATCCAAGCTCAGGAATATGAGGGCATTTATTGCTCATGAATATCCTCCTCAGCTGAATTCTAGGCTTTCATTATCACAAGGTCACTGTTAAATGTCGAAGAAACTCAAACTCATTCTATACTTTGAAAGTTCTGATCTAAGAAAGAAAATTACATAAGGATGTTGTTAAAATTAAATACAAGGAAAAGCAAATTTTCAAAGACTTGTCACTATGGTTCATTAGAATAATGTTTAAATCAACATGTATGCGTTGAAACAGATTAAAAATCTAGACTGTCCCTGTAATTCCAGCTGAGCTGGGGGGATTGTGAGTTCGAGCACAGCTTGGCTCCCATAGTGAGACACTGACAAAAACTAAAATAAAGGTCCTTTATTAAAAATGTCATATTTCTCATCTGCAGATTTGTAAATGTCTAGACCATCTTGCCGTGAGCACACACAGTAAGTGCCATCCGTTTTCTTTCTGGGTTGGCTGAGTATTTAACTAGAGATGGTAATTTTCTTTGCAAAAAAAAAAAAAAAAAAAAATGACCCAGGGTAAACATCTCCCAATAACACATAGAACTTTCTTTTTCGGAAGGGGTTTTCTGCTTGTCCCCCATAACTGCACCTCCCCAGGAGCAATCCTGAAGGATGAGCAACCCCTAAGTTGATGGAGATAAAAGCAGAAGAAATGGGAAGGGGGGTGCTTGTGCCAATCACAGTGCACCTGCTAATGAGGCTGACATGTTTGGACGAAGCAACCCAATTTGCATTTGTCACCAAGTGAGACATTAGCAGTGTGACTATTGAGAGGGACAGATGTGCCCCAGCAGGACTGCCACCTCAGACAGCCCACTGCGCTTACCAACGCCAGGGAGGCTGCCAGCCCAGGGGACACCCCCTGCCTCTGAGGAGCCCTTGGTACTGCCAGACGCAGCAAAAGAATAGAGACAGATGTCCTTCCTCAGGGCCCTGGGGTCCTGCCTAATGGATGGGGGACAAATTAGCCAGTGCCCCTTGTGTGCTACATTTACGGTCCCTGGGGATTGTTTGTTGTCTTTTATGAATGATGATCTTTTGTAACTCCTGACCAACCCACCCACACTCCCATGCTTCCTGTGCTCATGAGAGACACAAAGGTTTTTTTCCAGGCTTGAGTCTTTTCTGAGTTGATGTGTGCTGCTTCATCAGCATCACCAAATTCTCATTTGTCATCTTCGCTTCTTCTAAATCCCTGGAGAAAAAGAAAGAAAGAAAGAAAGAAAGAAAGAAAGAAAGAAAGAAAGAAAGAAAGAAAGAAAGAAAGAAAGAAAGAAAGAAAGAAAGAAAGAAAGAAAGACAGCAGCCCCATGAAGGACAGTTTAGAGTGGCTGGTTTTATTTCAGCGTAAGACAAGGATTTTACATCAGATGGAATTAGAATTTCTAATCTATAACAGTTGGTATGCAACCTCCTGGTGTAAGACAAGGGTTGGCGAAAACTTTTTCTGCAACGGACCGAGGAGAAATCCTTGGGCTCTGTGTGTCTCCTTCGTAACCATTCGACTCTGCGGTTGCCCTGAGAATGCAGCCAGGGGCAGCCCATGAATGAATAGATGTGGCTGTGTGCCAATAAAACTTTATTTACAGAAACAGGCAGTGGGCCAGATTTGTCCCACCAGCATGGTTTGTGGATCTCTGATTTAGAACAAATAGATTACCCAGAAGATAAAAAGCTCAGTTTGCAGAATCTTGTCCCATTTTGGAGAAAGAGCTGACACAATACATCCAACGGCAGAAGGCAGGACTGTGGTGGTCAGGCACTGCAGACTCTGACCTTGGTTCCCCTCACAGCTGAACAACCTTGGCAAAGTCACTCACCCTGTCTAAGTTCATCAGATGAGGATGCTGCCTTCTCTCTGCTGTGTGCCTACTATCAGGGATTCAAAGAAAGGATGTTTCCCAAGCTTGGTGCAGGGCAGTAATGCAGTTAGCCCCTTCAAATTCACTGTGAAATTTGTCTCTGCCCCCCACCCCCATCCACCATCCCTGCCTCCAGAAACCCTCCATTCCCCACACCCTTCCTCTTCTCCTCCTCGCTTTCTGATCACCGTCTTCCAAGTTTTCTCCTGTCTTCTACTCTGGACAAGACCCTGGCCTCAGGCCTCCTCTTTCCTTAGGGGAAGAAGAAATTGTATTCTACATCCTGAGGTTCAGTCCTTATGTAAATTAAACTGACACCAGGAAGACTAGCAAGAGAAAAGAGAGATTTTCATTCATGAGGGTATGTGGGAGCTCACAGAAAAATAGGATTGGAGGTGGTGAGAATTGAAGGTTTTCCTCCCATTCTGATAGGTGGTGAAGAAGAGCAAGAGTCCTTAAGGGGAAACCATTGATTTTTAAGAAAGATAAACGGGCCATTAAGGAAACACATGGGGGAAATGACGGCCATGTGACAATGTCTGTCTAGGTGTGGTGGTGTGATACTTGCTTATCACAGCAGTGGTAAGTCTTCTGTGGTTGTAAAACTCCTGGGAGTCTGGGGAGTTAGGACAACAGAGTTCTGCATTCAGGCAGACATGGATTTCAGAAAAAAATACCTTCTTCCCAAATGCCTCCCATGTGCAATACTTTTTGTGCCACAGTGCATAACCTGGGCTGCTTCGACACAGATTCACGGTTAGCTTTTTACTACCATCTCTGAACAAATGATCGCAAAAGAGCCATCCTTTCTCAGTTCCACCCACATCCCACCTATCACTAGGCCTCCCCACCTGATGTCCTATTATGACTAACTCTACAAGCTCATGGTCACACTGAGAACCTGGGATGCTCCTCCTACACCTTTATTTTCCATCACTAGCATCTCAGTCCCACAGCCAACCAATGGCCCCACTTCCTATCCACCCACCTCCAAATCATTACTAAATCCTATAGACTAGATCTCGAAACTTCTCTTGCACATTTCCCTTTCCATCTCATACAGATCCTCAATCTCATCTGAGCAGGGCATTGAGGACCTTTCTGGTCCAGCCCTCAGGGGCCGTTCCAGCATCATGGCCTGCTCTTTTGCTTAAAACCAATTCTAGTGCCAAACTCAATCTGTTTTGTTGAAATATATGGCTTCTTTGGTTCCTCCATTTTTCCTCATTGCTCTGCCTAGAATACCATCATCCAGGAGCCCTTGTCAAAATCTACCCATCATTCAGGTGTTCCCCTTGAACCTCATTGCCAGAATTATTCTGTGAGTACATTGCAGGAAGCCATCCATGAAATACATGAGGATCTTCTCTCAGTATAGCATGGAAGCCAGGGAGAGATAGGCCTGGTCTTGGGGACTTTCCATGATTCTCCCATGGGGATAGATTGCCCAATGCATGTGACCTTTTCCTCCAGTGGGCTAGGAAGTTTCATCATAGTAGCTCCAGAGATGGGCATAACCCATTAGGAACTTAGGAACTGAACAGCCCACCTTTTAACCGTTTTTTTTTTTTTTTAAAGAACATTCTAAAGAATGTCTTTGGTGTTTCCCAATATAAATAAGGCAAGAACAGGCTCCATTTTGTCTAGAAGCTCGATCTGTCTAATCAGCTTGGTCATCTTGCCTCCACTTGGAAACTACTTTCTGGGTTCTGTGGGTTTTTGTTTTTTTGTTTTATTTTGTTTTGTTTGAGGGGTTTTTTGTTTTTGTTTTTTGTTTTGTTTTGTTTTGTTTTTCTGCTATTTTATTTATCTTAGCTTCTGTTTCTCAGCCAGCCTATTCCACCCAGGGGAATCCCATTCCCACCACCCACACAGGATGTGGACAGGAGGACATGGCCTTGTTTTTAAATCTGATTGCTTATTGGTGTATCTATCACTTGTTGGGCACAGTTTTACTCTATTTTCCATTGCTAAAATAATATGGCCATGGCTGGGTAATGTCTAAAGAAGAAAAAAAGGTTTAGTCAAATGACAGTTTGGGAAGCTTACAATCCAAACAGAACAGTGCTGACTCTTGAGAGGGCTTTGTGGTGAATGACATCAGGATAGAAGCACATAAGAAAGGGAAAGACCATGGAGAAAGACAAGAAGCCAGAGAAAATTCAGGGTTCAGTCCCGCTCTTTTGCAACCATATCTCTTGATTAATCAAGGTTGCCCAAGAACTGCATCAAATCATTTCCAGGGTAGTACCAATGACCTGCTCGCTCCCCACCAGGTCTCACCTCTACAATGTTCTACCACATCTTAAACAGCACCACATTTCCAAACTAACAAATTCAAAAACTTTGGGGACACACAAACTGCAGTACTTGCATCCTCTTCTTTGTTCTATTGCTTTGACTATTTTCCTCCCATCACACTATAGCTCCTGGAAGGCAAAAATTATCCCACTGGTGTCTGTGCCCCTGACGGTCCTATTGATACTCTGCAGAGAGCAGGCACTAGAGTCACATTTTATACGAAGAGTGCTGGGGCCAGTGTTGGACATTGGGATGTGTATGGGAGGAGTCTGATTCATCTCTTTTCCATGGAGGTAGGGAATACATACCACTGGTGAGACCATGATCAGATCCCAATTTCATCATGTCAGGATGGTAATTCCAGGGCAAGCTCATGTTTGATTCTGTGCCTCTCTTTACTCCAATAAAACAGAGGTGACATGGTATCTGTTTATGAAACAGAGAGAGTACCTAAAGCCCCACTCCCAGCAGCCCTCTGTCCTCTCCCCGGATGATGCCAACAGCACTCAGAAAGGTAGGGATGAAATTCTTAATGCCAAGTGCAGGTTGAGAAAACTAGAAATGTTGAGAACTTTCAAAAGTTGATGGGGAGAGAGGTTTCAAGATAATAAATAGAACAAGTCACTTTTCTGACTGCTTCATAGTATAAAACCAAGAAAGCAGACAGGCAGCTTCTCAGCAAGTGAGGTACTGAAAACCTTCAGGGACACTCTAAGTCTATAGGGTAGAAACTTTACTTCCTCTCATGCATACTGTACATAGGTAGACTACAAGCAACATGAAAAAACACGGGATCAACTCACCCCAAACAAACCAAGATACTCCAAAAACAGAATCCATTGCCACCAAAATGAAAGAAATGTTAGAGAAGGAGTTAGAATGTACATAGTTAATTTGTAAGGTAAAGGAAATGAAAGGCATGAAATCAGGGAGAAAATACAGAACACAAAAGATCACTTCAACAAAAGGAGATTGTGGGGAAAAAATCAATAAATCCTCAAAATGAAGGAATCACTAAACCAAATTAAAAATTCAATGGAAAGCATCACCAACAGACTAGACCACTTGGAAGATGGAATCTCAAGTGAAGACAAAATATATAATCTTGCAAATAAAGTTGACCATAGGGAAACGATATTAAGAGACCATGAACATAACTTCTAAGAAATATGGTATAACTTGGAAAAAAACAAACTTAAGATTTATTGGCATAGATGAAGGCTCAGAGATACAAACCAAAGGAAGGCACAATCTTTTCTATGAAATAATACCAGAAAAAATCCCAAAACTTGAGAATGAATTAGAAAACTAAATACAGGAGGCTTACAGAACCCCAAATATTACAACAGACACACACACTAAGGCACATTTTATGAAAATGCCTAATATATAGAATAAAGATAGAATTTTAAATTTTAAAGGTTGCCAGAGAAAAATGAGCGGTACCATTTAGAGGGAAACCAACCTAGATCTCAGCTGACTTCTCAACCCAGACCCTTAAAGCTAGGAATTTTTGGAATAATATATACAAAGCAATAAAAGAAAATGAATGCCAACCAAGAATACTAATTCCAGAAAAATTAAGCTTCAGAATTGATGATGAAATAAAACCTTTCATGATAAACAGAAATTAAAAGAATTTCCAACTAGAAAGCCTACACTATGAAACATACTCACTAAGATGTTTTATGAAGAAGAAATTAAAAATAAAAGTGAAAACCAGCAAAGGGAAGAACAACACTAGAAGAATGGTCAATCAAAGAGAAACTAATTCAAATTAAAAACCAGAAAAAAATCAAAATGACAGGAAATAAAAAAATTAAATCTCAATAAAAACATTGAATGTAAGTGGACTAAACTCATCAATCAAAAGACCTAGACTGGCAGATTGCATTAAAAAACAATACCCAACAATATGCTATCTTCAAGAGACTCACCTCTTAGGCAAAGATATCCACAGACTGAAGATAAAAGGATGAGAAAAAACATTCATGTGAATCTCAGAAACAAGCAGAGGTTTCTATCCTCATATCAGATAAAGTGGACTTCAAGACAAAGTTAATAAGAAGGGACAAAGAGGGACATTTCACATGGTTTAAGGAAATTATACATCAACAAGACATAACAATCATAAATACTTATACTCTAAATGATGGAGCATCTACATACAGCAAACAAACATTTCTCAAGTTCAAGAATCAAATAGATCCCAACACAATAATAATGGGTGACTTTAACACACCTCTCTCACCATTGGATAGATCTTTCAAACAAAAACTAAATAAAGAAGCTATAGAACTAAAAAATACATTTAACAATTTACATTTACCAGACATATATAGAATATTCATCTCTCAATGACTGAATACACCTTCTTCTCAGCAGCAAACAGATCCTTCTCTAAAATAGACCATTTTATAGGCCACAAAGCAACTCTTAGCAAATACAAAAAACATAGAGATAATACTTTGTATTCCATCAAACCATAATGAAATGAAATTAGAAATCAATGATAAAATAAAAATAGAAGCTGCTATAATAACTGGAGAGTAAATAATATGCTATTGAATGACCAAGGGATAGCATAAGAAATCTATGATGAAATTTTTAAAAATAATTATAGGTGAAGGAGAATAGTGATACAACATATTAAAATCTCTGAGTCACTATGAAGGCAATGCTAAGAGGAAAATTCATTGCATTGAGCTCATTCATTAAAAGAACAGAAAATCAACAAATAAAAAAAAAACTAATATTACATCTCAAAGCCCTAGAAAAATAAGAACAAATCAACACCAAAATCAATAAAAGAAAGAAATAATTAAAATCAGTCCTGAAATCAATAAAATTGTAACAAAGGAAACAATCAACAAAACAAAAAGTTGCTTCTTTGAAAAAATGGATAAAATTGAAAATCCCTTAGCCAAACTAATGAAGAGAGAGAGAAAACTCAAATTACTAAAATTTGGTATAAAAAAGGAAATATCATAATGGACATTAGTAAAATACAGATGATAATCAGAAACTATTTTGAAAATACTCTAATAAAATAAAAAATTTTGAAGATGTCAACAAATTTCTAGAGACATATGACCTACCCAAATTGAATCAGAATGACATAGAAAATTTAAACAGATCAATTTCAAGCAATGAAACTGAAGACACCATCAGAAACCTGCCAAGAAAGAAAAACCCAGGACCAGCTGAGTTCTACCAGGCCTTCAAAGGAGAACTAACACAAATCCTACTCAAATTATTCCATGAAATAGAAAAGGAACCCTTTCAAACTCCTTCTATGAAGCTAGTATCACCCTGACACCAAAACCAGACAAAGATACATCAAGGAAAGAAAACTTCAGACCAGTACCCTGATGAATATAGATGCAGAAGTTCTTGATAATATACTGGAAAATTGCATATAAAAACATATTTTAAAGATAGTGCACCATGATCGAGTGGGGATCATCCCAGGGATACAAGGTTGGTTTAACATACAAAAATCAATAAATGTAATCCGTCACATTCATAAACTTAAAGACAAGAATCATATGATTATACTAATGGATGCAGAAAAAAGCATTTGATGAAACACAGCACCCATATATGTTTAAAACACTAGAAAAACAAGGGATGGTAGGAACATACCTCAACATTGTAAAAGCTATCTATGCTAAGCCCAAGGCCAACATCATTCTAAATGGAGAAAAATTGAAAGCATTCCCTCTAAAAACTGGAACAAGACAGGGATGCCCTCTTTCAATGTAGACCTAGAAATTCTAGCCAGAGAAATTAGAATAAAGAAACTGAATGGAGAGGAATAAGAAAAGAAGAACTCAAACTATCCCTATTTGCCAATGACATGATTCTATATTTACAAGACTAAAAAAATAGTCAATAGAAAACTTCTAGAACTAATGAATTCAATGTTCAACAAAGTAGCCAGATATAAATTTAACACCCATAAATCAATTGCATTCCTATATGTCAGAGACAAATCAACTTAAAGAGAAATTAGGAAAACTATCCCATTCACAATATCCTCAAAAAAAAATTGGAATTCAATCTAACAATAGAGGTAAAAAAAAAAAAAAAACCTCTACAATGAAAACTACAGAACTCTAAAGAAAGAAATTGAGGAAGACCTTAGAAGATTGAAATATTTCCCAGGTTCTTGGATAGGCAGAATTAATATGGTCAAAATGGACATACTGCCAAAAGCACTAAACAGATTTAACACAATTTCTATTAAAATTCCAATGTTGTTCTTCATAGAAATGAAAAGCAGTTATGAAATTCATTTGGAAAGATAAGAGGCCCAGAATAGACAAAGTAATCCTCGGTGAGAAAAGTAAAGCAGGAGGCATCACGATACCAGACCTTAAATTATACTACATAATTTAAGCTGTTGTAACATGCATGTATTGGCACCAAAAAAGACATGAAGACCAATGGTACAGAACAGACCACAGAGACAAGCCCACATAAATACAGTTGTCTCATACTAAACAAAGGCACCAAAAACATATATTAGCAAAAAGATAGCCTCTTCAACAAATGGTTCTGGGAAAACTGAAAATCCATATATAGCAAAATGAAATTATACTCCTGCCTCTCACCCTACACGAAAATCAACTCAAAGAGGATCAAGAACCTAGACATTAGACCAGAGACCCTGCACCTAATAGAAGAAAAAGTACACCCAACTCTCTATCATGTCAGCTTAGGGGTGGAATTCCTCAACAAGATACCTAAAAGCATAAGAATTAAAATCAAGAATCAATAAATGCAATGGAATGAAACGAAAAAGCTTCTTCACAGCAAAGGAAACTATTAAGAACATGAAGAGAGAGCTTACAGAATGGGAGAGAATCTTTGCCACTTGTACCTCAGATAGAGCATTAATCTCCAGGATATAAAAGGAACTCAAAAAACTTGACAGCAAAGAAACAAATAACCCAGTCAATAAATGGTCCAAGGAACTGAACAGACACTTCCCAGAGGGAGAAACACAATTGGCCAACAAACATGAAAAAATGTTCAACATCCCTAGCAATTGAAGAAATGCAAATTAAAACTGCACTGAGATTTTATTTCACTACAGTCAAAATGACAATTTTCTAGAATATATATAAGCAACAAAAATGTTAGTGAGGATGTGGGGGAAAAGGTGCACTCATACATTGCTGGCAGACTGCAAATTAGTGCAACACTCTGGAAAGCAGTATGGAGATTCCTTAGAAATCTTGGAATGGAACCATCATTTGACCCAGTTATCCTACTCCTTGGTATATACACAAAGGACTTAAAATCAGCATACTATATTGACATGCCACATTAATGTTTATAGAAGCTCAATTCACAATAGCTAAGATATGGAACCAGCCTTGGTACCCTTTAACAGAGGAATGGGTAAAGAAAACGTGATGCATATTCACAATGCAATATTACTCAACCATAAAGAAGAATGAAATTATGGCATTTGCTGATAAATGGATGAAGCTGGAGACGCTCATGCTAAGTGAAATAAGCTAATTTCCAAAAATTCAAAGGCCAAATATTCTCTCTGATATGCTGATGCTGACTCAAAAAAGTGGCTGGGGTGGAGGAGCTTTACTGGATTGGACAAGGCCAAGTGGTTGGAAAGCAACAGGGATGGGAATGAAAAATACAGTAGAATGAACTGGACATCACTTTCCTATGTTCATATATGAATACACAACCAGTATAACTCCACATCATGTACAACCACAAGAATGGGAAGTTAACAAGGTGCAGTGGTGCATACCTGTAATCCTAGCGGCTCTGGAGGCTGAGGCAGGAGGATTGCTAGTTCAAAGCCAGTTTCAGCAAAAGCAAGGTGCTAAACAATTCAGTGAGACCCTGTCTCTAAATAAAATACAAAATAGGGCTGGGAGTGTGGCTTAGTTGTTAAGTAAGTGCCCTTGAGTCCTACCCCTGGTACAAAAAAAAAAAAAAAAAAAAAAGAATGGGAAGTTATACTCCATGTATGTATGATATGTCAAAATACGCTCTGCTGTCATATGTAACTAAATGAAGAAATAAAAAGAAAAGTTGATGGGTAGCCCAGATCAGACTACCTGGAAGACTTAAGAGGAAATCCAATGACTTAAGAGGAAAAAATCCAGGGCTTTATTCTGTACTTTGGATCTTCCCACCAAAAGGAGTATTTTGCAGGGTGCAGGGTAGGATACTATGCCATGCGCTGACTGTTGTGTCCCCTGAGAGTTCCCATATTAAAATCTTAGCCCCCACATATGCTGTTAGAGGTTGGGGCCTTGTGAGATGATAAGGTCATGAGCATGGAGCCTTCATGGTGGGCTTAGTCCCCACGGGGAGGAAGCTGTCATCTGCAAACCTGAAAGTGCCCTCAGCAGATTTTGCATCTTCTGGCACAGTGACCTTGGGTCTCTCAGGCTCCGTAACTGTCTCTGGACTCAACCCCGTCCGTGGCGTGCTAGCACCATGAGATGACCTATGAATAAATGACTTCTATTCTCTGAACTGGGATTGGTGGAAGCTGTGGGGACTTCAGCTTCTTCTTAGCCTCCTGCTAACTACCCAAAGCCACTGCAGAAGGGGCACCACAGAAGCAAGTTGTCCCAATGCAACCAGGCCACCCTGGTCCACAGGCCTGAGCTTCAGAGGCCCTGGGACCTGCTGTGATTACAGCCTGGGGAGGGCGTGGCTGTGACTGCAACATCAGCAAACCCAGAGCCACCTGCAGAGAAGCCCCTGGCCCTGCCTAAGAAGTCAGAACATGACGTGGAGTGGGACATGAGGGACACGGGCAAGAATGTCTTCAAAGTCCCCCCCAAAAAACTGATGTTTTACTCATATTTCCAGCAATAAGTAGAGAAAATTCTCTGCAGGGATTTCCAGCCCTAGGATCATCACTAATCAGACACCATCAGGGGAAAAGATCTGTTTTAAGAGAAATCCAAAGGAAAGTTCCTTTCTAGATAAGTTTTACTGGACCAAAAAAAAAAAAAGGAAAAAGAAAAAACTCTCTCCAGGGGCCTTTTCTATGGAGAACAGAGCATTTCACAGTTATCTACTGTTTGAACCCCTGACTCCAGCCCTGTGGCCACTGGCACATTCTTGGATTTGATTAACCTCTTGAGTGTGTAGAGAGAGTTGAAGCCTGCCCTAGAAAAACCTACCGAGAAACCTGGGAGGTCCGTGGAAGCCCTCTGACATTGTTTCTTCGGCTGGAACACATTTTGCCTCTAAATCTGGATGGTCACAAATGAGAGAACTACATTTTTAGAAGCACAGAAAAACATTTATAAAAGAAGGAATCAAATGAAAAGCGTAAGATAATCGGGCTTCATCCAATGACCCACTCTAGTCACATTTTAAAAGCCAGTGGACTCACACAAAGGCTGTTTTGGGGACTGGTAAGTAACAATAATACTATTATTTAATAACTTACTGACCCCCAGCTCTTGCGGAATCTCTCTGGACCGTGGATGAAATTTAAGCCTTGTGCCTGCAGGAAACTTGACTTCACCAGGGAACCGGGACTAACCAACACGAAGAGCAAAGCAAAAATACAGTAATGGGCCCCAACTTTCATTGGGAGTTTGTTACCCCTGGTCGACCACAACCTGAAAATACTAGATGGAAAATTCCAGAAAGAGGCAATGAATTTGTGTTCAATAACTTTTATTAGAGTATACATCAGTGATTGGTCTGTTGGATCATTCATCATTGTTGTTGGCGTGCCTGATTTTCTAAATTAAATTTTATTGTAGGTATGTCCACACAAGGAAAAACAGTGTAGGCTGGGTGCCATTCATAGTTTTAGACATTCATTGGGAGCCTTGACCATCCTTCCCAGGATAAGAAGACACAACTTACAACTCCTTACCACTCATGAAGAGGGAAGTGAATTGACATCTCTGAATGACTATATAGGGAAGTTTCTAGGGGTATATAAGAAGGAAAATTGAGGAAAAAAAATCCAACAAGCCCCTAATGACAGAGGACTAGACCGGATGTCATCTCCTCCAGATTTGTAGAGTAGATTGCTCAAGGGCTTGGGAATCTGAGAAGATTCAGTACAGCTGGACTGTCCCTTACAAACATAGTGTCTAAAAAGCTAGGTATAACAAAGAAGATAAGCCAGTGAATGTTCACTCCACAGTGAGATAGTCACCTTAAAAAAATAAGACATACAGTATCCCTTTTAAAACCCTCCACTGAATTTAAAATAAGATCACATTTCCAGAAATTGGAGAACATACTCTTTAAGTGAAGCCATCTATTTGTGTGTATAAGTTATAGAGACTGTTTGTGGATTGATGCTATTTTTAACAAACATGTTAAAAAAAAAACTCCCTAGGACAATAAATTTCCTTCTGGTGCTGTTTTGGCATGTTTTTATGTGATTGGTTGAGGAACTGAATAAACTTGACTTCATAGGTATAAATTTAAATATTAGGGATTCAAATTTGACCCTACATTCTGTTATTACTACTGTCGTGGGAGATCAAGTCCGTCTTGGAGGGAAAGAGAGCTCTAAAATAAAGCACCGGTAAAATGAAGCATGCACTTCTTCTCTGTGGTTTTCCCTCAAAGTAGCCAGGAAAAGACTCTGAGGGATTTGCATGTTCTTCCTACGAGTTACCTCCTTTTTCCCTGAAAGTATTTGATGAAGGACGGTAAGCTAAAATCATTGCAAACTGCATTGTTTACAGAGAAGCTATCATTCTTTTTTATTGGCATGGGAACACAACCAGCAAAGTTCCCAGCAGCAATCTGGAGAATAATTAAAACCAAGGAGCCGCCCGAGGAGAAATGCCTGTGGTTTTGTCTGCAAGTGGAGAGAAGTGGCGAGGGGGTGAGCCACAGCCTTGGCACCTGCAGACAGTTCAGTATCTTCAGGGTCAGACCCTCGTTTTATCAATGAAAGTGCACGACCCAGAAGATGAACTTCATAGTGGCTTCAGCCCCCTTCTGTCTTTCTGCAGAAACACAAACTTCAGAGTCAATGATTCCTGAAGACCTTACGCTATTGCAAACATCTCAGTTAAGTAGACCCAGCATTACCAGAATGCTCGCAGCTCCCAGGTCTCACAGCAGTAGTGTTCAGAATGCCAACAATTCTGCATCATCATAATTTATTCTGGGGCTTACATGGAGTGATAGATCTGAAAAGAAGGAGCCCAGCTATTCTGAAAGCTCATATACTGCCCAAGTTCCTTCAACTTGGTAACGGAGGCTGACAGGCACGGGAGAAAAGTGTGGCTGAGATTGAGGGGTCTGGATGAGTAGTTACTTACACTCAGCAAGGCAGATTCCAACTTTCCACATTCCCGCCATCCTCTTTACCCATTTGTCCACCAGAAGGCATATGCAAATACACCCCAGATCTCATGCTGTCTACTGTTAAGCACATGTGTATCTGTATGTCCCCTGCATGTGAACACTGTGAGGGCAGGTTCTACCCACATGAATTCTATCGTTGTTTTAATGTTTTCCACTTATGATGACATGACGTTTTGGTGCCCTGACCGCTTTGGGGCTGTGAAAAACTATGACCCAGCTGAAGTCTCAGGTAGCCATTTTTAATATGCCATGCCCATCACACAGAAGCATTGGTCCCCAGGTTACCCTTTTTAAAAATGCCCAGGGGATGGAAATGTGGCACTTCTTTAATGCACATCTGGCATTAGTACTCTCGAGTAAAATTTAATGCTTTATTTCGAGATGCCAAAGGATTGAGAGGCAGTGTTTCTCAGTCACTTGCTCAGAGGTGCTTTGCTGAGAGCCAGCATTCTGCAAGGAAAATGCACTTGGCCTGAGAAACACCTGTTAAGGATGAGAAATTGATTCTGCCACTTTCTGATGCTATCGAACGTTCATAAAGCACTGGTGTCAGACCCGACTAACACCCTCTTGGTTTCTATCCCATTTATTCTTGCTAATTTTCTAATTTCTAGGAAGGAAAGCATGTTAAACAGATACTGAGCACCCTGTGATGTTAAACAGATACAAAGCATCCCACCAGTGGGACTCATAGGCCACGTTTTGTTGAGTTAAATATAAATAGATTAGGGACTCATGGTCACAACTCACTGTAAATCACTACACATACTCGAAAAAACTACAGGCAAAGCAGCTGAAAAAATAATTGAATACATCTAATTTATATTTTCTGCTATTAACAATCAGTCTTTAGTAGGCAATAATATGTAACTCACATACTTTTGCTAACTGAACACACACTTATGAATAAAGACATTTTGAACTCACACAAGCTTTTCTTTCATGGACTTTTTTTGGAATATCTGTTTATTTCTACAGTGATTAGTTTGTTTTTATTTGTTTGTTTGTTTAAAAAAGAAAAAAAAAAATAAAGTAGGATTCCCAGACTGTATCTATGAAAGTAATCTTCTGTGTGGTGTTAATTGCATTTTACATTTTGTACATTTGGTGGGTTTTGTTTTTTCAAAGAAGCAAAAATTTTGGCAAACTCACACCCTCGTTAAAACTGAGTTAGATTGGGGTTACACACATCATCAAGAGAAATTCTCATTTAAAAGACGAAGTAGACTATGGAATGAAGCCAAGCCCCGTCCTTCCCTGAACCCCGGGATCTGAGGTGTGCGTCTAGACGTGTGGAAACCCCAATGCCCTTTACAGCCTTTTTCAAAATTTTACTATATATTTTTATAATTTTGTGTAAGGATAGCTGCTTCAAAATGCAAGACCCAAAACTGTAAAAGGATTTCAGAGTTTTCACCAGGATTTAAATCAAACAGGTATCTAATCTCTCTTTCAACAGCAAATGGACAATTTCAAAATGAGCTTTCATGGGTCTATTGGGGCACGCCAACTTGACACCCTGGCTTTGTGGGAAGCCCTAGCTCCTCTGGAATCAAAGAGCAGCAGACAGGATGGAGAGTTCCCCCGTGCCTGGCCCTGGCTCTGAACCCCGATACCTATCCCTTCAGCAATGCCCAACAGTGAACATTTCAGGAGACTTTCTCTTGTCTGCTAGTTTCCTGACAAAGACACTAGCTGGTATATATACAAATACCTGTCTATAAGGCCCTGGGGCAGAGGATACCTATCATATCACAAAGAGGTAATTACGTGTTATCATGTAAGAACTAACATGTTCATCCTCAACCTGCAATTAAGTTACTGCAACAACTTAAACTTTATGCTACTGAATGACCCTAAAAACTGAACTGACCATGGTCAACTACATTTGAATGACTTTATGTAGTAAGACTTCAACTTAAGTCATGCTCTTATCTATTGGTATCGACTTAGAGGAATGCAAAGTCCTATAACTACCTCCGCATACCTTTGCAAACTATTTCAAGGCTCGCGTAGCCTGGAATGTCACTACTAGTTGTGTACCTTTACTTCTTCAGTTAGCGGAATAACTATTCGACAGTTTTGGTATGTAGTCGCAGATATTATATGAATACGTAAGTCTTTGCTACTAAAGCATAATTTCCTGTATGATCAGCCATTTCCAAGAATAAATCTGGATTCTGTCCCCAGTGCTGGAGAGATTTTCCATAATTAAAGACAAAATATCAAATATCCAAATCTAGGAGTAGAAAAAAGTTAATTCCTCCTAGGAAAAAATTTGAATTAAATCCCTATAGCATTTTATTACATCTACTAAATATTACATCTATTAAGTTACATCTATTAAATATTACCTTTATTAAATATTTAGTACTTCTACTAGTTTTACTAGTGCTAGACGATACCATTTGAAGAACTAGATCATTCACAATAGCTAGCGTTATATATTGAACCACCTGAATACTTCAGGGAAAAACATAGACCTCGATCTGTTCTTTCTAGTCATTTAATAGATATTGTTCATTTTCAAACAAGCACACAATTCCAATAATTCTCCCCAAATATCCAGCTGTCTCCTGCATTTCCAATCTAAGCCTTCCAAGTTGTCTTCCTCTCTCTGCAACTTCATTAGGTAACATCTTTTTAATGTTCTGCACTTGTGTTGCTCCTTTTGCCCAAGTGCTTTCTAAGCGTTATCTCATTAATCCTCACAAATGCCCCTTTTAACGAAAACCAACATTAGCAATGGATGATGAAGAATTATCATAAATAATCAACATTAAATACCTTCCTGTCAAAATAAGTGGAAAAGGACATTTTGCAGTGTAGGACTCCCGATTTTTATTGTTTATTCATGTACTCACTAATTTGCAGAATTCTATAATCCACAATGGGTTCCCCTGTCATTAGTGCTAATTAGTGGGATTCTACTGTACTAATAAATCAACATTACTCAAACACAGTGCTTGGAGATATGGGTTATAATACATTCCTGCATATGAATTTTTAAAAATTACCTGGTGGTTCACCACTGAGGTCCTGATGTTCAGATGTTCACTGGTAGGATTTTGATGCAGGTCCTGTGCTGTGGCTGTCTTTAATGAGCGCATATTCGTTCTAAGTCAGACACACCTGATGCAAGGACACAAGGCCCTGAGAGCAGAAAGGAAAGCTGGTGTCACTCAGCTTCGTGCACTGGGGTGAGGCTGAGCAGCAACACGGTGGGCTCAAAGTCACAGAGTTGGTGTGAGAGCCCAGTTGGAGCCCAGGCATGGAGATCTGCCCCTCACTCACAAGGTCATCTCTCCATCGCATCCTATTGGCCACCTGACAAACGTTTCGATATGGCTTGAGGGTGTTCCCCGAAGGTTCATGTGCTGGGAGCTTCTCCTCTGTGTGGCAGTGTTAAGAGGTAGTGGGATGTTTAAGGGGTGGAACCTGGTAAGAGATCATTAGGTCCTTTGGGGCATGCCCTTGGAGGTGATTAACATAATTCTCAGGGGACCTACGGCACTCTGTTTCCATCCTCCACCTGAGCCCTCCCTCATCTGACTCCCATCATTGTGATGACCTCCACCATGATGCCATGCATTCAGAGATTCCTCACCAGAGCCAACACCATGATGTTTGTATTTTCAACCTCCATGACTGTGAGCTAAATAAACTTCTCTGCCTTGTAAAGTATCCCATCTCAGGTATATTGTTATAGTAACAGAAAACTGCCTAACATACCATCGCTGTCCAAAGTGTCAACACACAACACCAGTAAATATGTAATCTTCATATGCCCTAAAAGACCCATGATCCTGCTCTGTGTCTATTTATCTTCTGTCTTAAAACCCATGTCTTTTCATTTTTTCCCATATTGCTAATGTTGCATTCTCTGTCCCTTTTGTTGCTTGCTTGTGAATTATGTGCTTCTTGTTGTTGAACATTGTGTATATTGTTTCATTCTCTACAATGGTGGATTAAATTAAACTTTAGTGTCTGTATGTACTCAGCTCTCCTAAGGCACTTATCTGGCCTGGGATCTGTTTGTTTAACAGCTTATCTTTCTCTTCACCTCACATCATCATTTAATGATAATTGCAACACACACACACACACACACACACACACACACACAATGCTTTTCTTGGCCATCCAGCACAATGGAAAGTGATACAGTCACTGATTCACACCTGTACAACTGCAAAGCCTACCTGTCTGATGGGCCAGCCAGCCACAGATGATAGTCAATCAGTACAATTTTTGACTCTATGGTTATATTAGAATCAATAACACTCAACAGTAGCCATGGAAGATCTGATACTTCTCTGAATCTTTACAAGAGGATGATATCAAAGGAAAGTTCCAAGGTCACAAGAGTAGCAGATCATCCATCCAAGGTGGGTCTTGCTCTCTAGTCAATCTCTCTAAAACAGGGAGGCAGATTCCCCTTTGAAATGGGAGGGGGAATTTTACAGGTGATCTTCCACAATGCTTTGAAGTTCTGTGACTCTGATTCCTTCTGCAGCAGCCCTTTTGAATTACACTCTCTCCCAATTTTTTGAGATCTTGTAACTGAATGTGTATTTATATGCATGGATGAATATTCGATGCATCTCTGCGTAGCGCATTTTTTTTAATGAGCATAATTTTAGTATCCCCATACTATACAAAGGGTTCTCAGACTTACTAATAAATACACTGGCATCCTTCACTGCTCTGTAATCCAAGATGGAAGAACTGTCTGGTTTCTGTTAAGGCTGTGAGGAATTGAAAAAGACTGTGAGATTGTATTTGGGCAAGTATCCTGAAGTTTGGCTGCTTATTCAAATCTTGTGCAAATTTCTGCTGAATTGGTCTGGAGCAAAGGGTTAGCTTGCAAATATTATGGACCTTGACATTCCCTTTCATCTGCTGTTTCTCCTATCGACTTTGAGGTGGCTCGGTTAAGCGAGGATGTGTTGGGAGATATACCCTCCCAAGCCAGTTGGGAGCAAATGCCATAAAAACTGGTCACATTTGGCCTCAAATTAAGCATATGAGAATGGACATGTTAATACCATATTTTTTCATTGGCTTATTTTTCATATGCCCTGAAATATCCCTGATGAATATTTACATCCATGGGGAAAGTATAATGTTTCTCTATTTAATATCAAAGAGGTAGGGAGTGTTTTGCAGAGGGAAATCTTTGATTTGTGAGGATCTGATACTTTTTAAGGTCTTGCCATATCATTCTAAGAGATAGTTTCTACCCAAGATCACCCATGTATGTCTGTGTGAGTACAGGAGTGAGGTTCTCCTTGGTGAACTGGATCTTGGAGGATCATGTCTGGATTGCTATGTCTGCTCATCACAGTTTTGAACATATCAATATTCTTCCTTTTTTTTTTTTTTTTGGAAGGTGGGTACCAGGGATTGAACTCAGGAGCACTTGACCACTGAGCCACACCTCCAGCCCTATTTTATATTTTATTTAGAGATGGGGTCTCACTCACTTGCTTAGCACCTTGCTTTTGCTGTGGCTGGTTTTGAACTCAATCCTCCTTCCTCAGCCTCCCGAGCCACTGGGATTACAGTCGTGCACTATTGCCCCCAGCTCAATAGTCTTCTTAACGTCAAATATTTTAACAAACTAGAAATGGCTAGAATACTTTGTAAAAGAAGGATATTTTAGTGTACTAACAGAATATTCTTAATTATTGTGGATTATGTGACATGAATTTGACTTCAGACTTAGCCTTTCTCTGTAGAAATAATGGCCAAATTTTTATTTGGCAATAAAAAGATCTCACAATCATAATATCGTGAACACTGCACTTTATTTGGTCCTCTCTCCCACCGCCCCCACCGGTGGGTGCTGGGTATCAAACACAGGGCCTCTCACATGTTAAGCAATTGTTCTACAACTGAGCTAAATCCCCAGCCCTGACCCTCTTCTAATTTCATAAAGAGGCAATCCCACTATCCCACCATTAGATACCAATTGCAAGTAGTGCCATTATCAACTACATGATATAGAAAAATTCATTTTGTATAAAAATGAATGCATAGGTAAGGCAAATTGTCATGCTGAATAATTGGCCCTAATATTCCCAGGTGACTCGTGTAAATGCCAAAAATCAGTATTGACTTCACCTGTTTCTTGAACAACAAAAAGCACAGACAGCTGGTTGCAGAGATTCAGGACATAATTACAATTAGTAATTACTATGTTATTTCTAAACAGGAAGTTTGCAGGGAAGATCTTAGGATGCTCTGTGTTTACCTACAAGATTTTTTTTTCATGGTTTTAAGTCGTGAAAAGAGTCATTGATGGATTACCTCCTGGAAACCAAACCTGTGGACTGTGTTGCAAAAGAAGACATAACTCTGGTTCCAGATTTCCTGCAGAAGAGAGCAAGGAGAGAGGCTTGCAAAGTAGAGCAGAGTGCGTATGAATGGGTGTAGGAGGTTGGATTTCTAAAAGGTGAATATTTCAAACTTTCCAAGAGGGTTGATCAGTTGCAACTATTGCATGTAACAAATGGCTCACTAGATGCCATTCAACCCTGATTGCTTACATGCAGAAAAATGGCAAAGAAATCCTTTATGAGCCATTCCTATCATTATGTTGCAATAAATATTGTTTGTCCAGCAGTGTCTCTTCCCATGGAGAATATTGCGTTTCAGCAAGTTGAACTAGGGCAGTGATCCTCAGCCGGGGTCAATTTTGCCTCCGGTGGGACACATGACAATAGCAGGGGACATTTTTGTTTTTAATGACTGGTGGGGGAGGGGAGAAGATACAGGCAGCCATCCAGTGTGGAGAGACCAGGGATGCGACTAAACATGTGACAACAAATTGCATAGCCCCTACAGCAAAGAATCGTCTGACCCCAAATGTCAAGTATGCCAAATTTGAAAATCTCTAGACACTCGAATGAACGGGGACAGTTGCCAGTATCTGCTAATGTATTTCTCAGGTGTCCATAGTCCAAAAACTCTATCACCTGAACCCTAAAAGATAACATTCCGGATGTCCCACCACTGTCTCCTGGGCAGCTCTGACTGCTCCTTACAGAAGGGTGCATCTGGATGGAAATTTGCCTGAAGCACAAATCCCTCTTCTCTTTCCCTATTTATCATCATCATCATTACTTTTTTACTTTGGTTAGCAGATGTTTCTTTAGTGCTCTGACATCCTTTTTAATTTGCACATTTATTAATTTGGCTGGCTGAGTGCAGAGTCCTCTACCTGCTGAATCGTTGCTGTACCTCGGGGCTGGTGGCATGGGTGCTGGCATGGTCCTGGCCTGCCATCCATCACCGGGAAGCAGTTCTCACCTATGGCATCTTTAAATGGGATCGTTTGATGACCACTGCAATTTTGGCTCCTCTGCTGTGTCTCACTCCAAATGAAAGGAACTGATGGCTTCTGAGTCCACTTAGTCACCCACTCCAGGGGGAATTGTTTGGATTCTAACATGTACCCTCCCGACATCCCATTTAGAGCTGTGACAAAGAAGTAAGCAATTAATCAGACATCCCTCCTAACAATACTGACCTGCCAGCATTCAAATGCTTTAATTAAAATCGCGGCACAGTGTAGGCTAGGGGTAACAGCCTAGCAATGTCTCTCTCCACCGGCAGAAAGCTGCTCCCCACAACAGCCCTGAAGCAAACACATATTACGGATGTCCCTGGCGCAGGACCTTTAATGAGAAGGAAAGGGAGTCGCCAGGGAGAGTTTGCACATGCTGCTGCTCACCTACAAACGTAGATTATGTCCCTACCAGGCTCGTTCAAAGGCATTAGAATAAAAGGAGTCAGCCAATGAAGAGGTTTCCTCCATCCTTCTGCTTCCTCTTTGCTTTTGAAACTTACAAAGACGAGGAGGGGCCCGAGCTACAGCCAGCAGTGCTAGACTGCAGCCACCTCTGCTGCTCCACGAAACAAAATGTCAGGGACACTTTTGAGATTCGAAAATTTTAAATATCAGTAAGCACAGAGAACCTGGAATTTTTTTTTCCAACCTTCCAGAATTAACTCACCCTTGTGGCAGGTTCCGCCTCTTGGTATTCATGCCTGCTCCCGATAGTTCTGCCTTTCTTGTACCCAGGGATACTGAGATTTTCCAATCAATAAGGATGCCCTGAATTTCGGGGTTTGGATGATTCCAAAGAGTTAGGAAAAACTGTCATCTACTCATTTTTGTGACACTTATTTTTTTTTCCAGATGGGTGTAGAATTTTGTGAAAACAGCATTGCTGGAAATAAACACCCAACCTATTATTCTGTCCTTGAGTTATGGCATTTCCATATTTATTAATTGCCTACATTTTTACCTGCTGATATGAGCATGGAGATTCTCTTCCTCCTTAGCCAACCAACTTAAAAATCCTGACTCCTCGTGCCCCAGGATCATTTCCCTTCATCCCCAGCTGAAGTACTATTTTCTCCTTCTCTTCTAACCACCATCCTGTAACACATCCTTCAGGTAAAGTCTTTTTCCAGAGCCGGTCTCTTCCTAAATGCTCCGCCAGAGCGGCTGCCTAACAGCGTTCGCGTTCACGTGGGCCTCCCCGGGGCCAGGGGCTTCCAGAAGATTTTCAACACCTCCCCTGCCCTTTTCCAGGAGTCGAGATCCTGAAAGTCTTTACTCACGTTTCTGCCCCAGGCTGCCCTCCAAACTTGAGCCCTTTGTGGACCCACTAACAAGGGCTTTAGAAGCTTGTCTTTCTTTCCACATGTGGCTCTTCAATGTTGGGGGCACCTAGGAGCACACTGCCTGTGTTCCTCAGGCCCTCGGGTGCAAGCAGGCTTGCTCCTCTACCCCTGGCTGCCCAGGCCCCTGGCTCTGTTTATCCACTCGTCTGTCCCCAGGGCTCTGCATGTGGTGAGCTTCCTTCTCCACTCAACAGCCCATCACACCCTCTTGTTTTCATATCCTGCCCCTTTCAAGTTTGTGGTCCTTGGCCTTTGAAGGCCACTGCCACTTCCTATAATGGTTTTCAAGTTGGAAATATGAAGCTTAAAACTTTCCTTCATTGCTCTCCTGCCCCCTCGACTTCCCTTCTGTGTTTATGAAAACAGTCTCTCTCTCTCTCTCTCTCTCTCTCTCTCACACACACACACACACACACACACACACACACACACACCACAGAATTCCTGCCACAAGCTCAGCTCCAGAGAGAATGACAACTGTCATTCATCAACTCGGCCTTATTACCCTGGAAGAGAGTGGACAATCTCAGAGGACATGGGCCCAACCAGCAGCAGCCACATGTAAGTTAATTGTTTTTAAAATAAATTGAGAATATCGTAAAGACTGCTTGACACCAAGAAATAATTTTCTTATCCAAAGATTGATTGTTTTTCTCATCCTATTATTGCTTTCTGTTCAGCCTCCTCTGCTCTTCGAATGTCACCTAGAATACAGGTGTGTTGGTCAGGGTTCTCCAGAGAGACAGAGGCAGAGATTTATCTTAAATAATTTGCTCACACCATTGTGGAGGCTTGGTAAATCCCAAGTCTGCGGAGTGGGCCATCAGGCTGGAGACTCAGAGAGGAGATGCACTTAGAGTCCAAAGGCCATCTGCTACCAGAGTTCCTTATTGTTGGAGGAAGGTCAGAATCAGCCTATCCAGGCCTTCAGTTGGTGGGGTAAGGCCCACACCCACATCATGGAGGACAAGCAGTTTTATCCAAAGTCCACTGACTTAAATGTTCATCTCATCCTATAAAAACACCCTCACAGAAACATCCAGATTTTGAGTCTCTGTCCCAGTCAAGTTCACACTCAAAACTACCCATCATATTCTCAAACTGCACTCTGTGGAACATTAGTCCTTTGGATTAAACACTGCATTAAATCCATTTCTCCTCCAGGTATTAGCTTTCATTGTAAAAGGGGAAAAGAATGAACATCAATACAGGGATCTCCCCTTAGGTGTACTTTCACTTCCAAAGGTTTCAATTACCCATAGTCAACCACAGTCTGAAAATATTAAAGGAATCCAAGACATAAACAATTCACAAGTGCACCATTTTGAATAACATTATAGACTCTCACACTGCCTCCTCTCTCCTGCTGGGACATGAATCATCTCAGTGTTCAACACATCCATGTTGTATATGCTACCCTCCCATGACTCACTTGCTAGCCATCTTCGTTATACAATCAAGTGTAGTGGTATCACAATGCTTGTGTTAAGCAATGCTTAATTTATTTAATAATGGCCACAAAGTTCAAGAGTAGTGCTAAAAAGGAAGCTTCAAGACCCATAACATAGAAAGACAAATTAACTCTGCTATTAAGTGGCAACGCTATGGGGCACATAGGAAATAGCCCACTGTGTATTCAGCCTGGTAGTTATCTGCAGTTTCAGGAATCCACAGGTCTTGAACCTATCCTCTGTGGACAAGTGGACACTAGTGTACTTATTGAACATCTTTTGGATGCTTGATATTCAATATCTCATTTAATTCTTTTTAGAAATTTGTGAAATAAGTATCATTACCAAAACCCTTTATATAACAAACCCCTTGTAGAAAACACTGTATTGAATTAAAAGTGACATTATTTTTCAATGTCACATTTTATGAAAAAATAAATCCAAACCCTTCATCAGAGTCTTTAAAGTCATTAGCCAGTCACTTTTTGAATCGTCTAAATGGACCTGGCTGTGCATGGTGCCTCAGTGTATATCTAATTGGTTGGAGTCACCACATTTTTAAGCCATTATCCCAAGCCACAGAATCTGAAGACAGCCACTTATTTTATCCATCCCACATAAGTGCATTTACTTCAGGATTTATGAAATGTGACTTGAAAGTTTATAAGTTTTTAAGTTAACAGGAAACCTTTAGTTTTCCTGAGCTTACTTCTGTAAGTATCCAAAGCTAGAACTGACTGAAGTGGTTCCAAGCTAAAAAAAACTTTCCCAAGTGGTACCAAGATGAAAACAAACAAACAAACAAAAAGTGATCAAGAGAAAACCTAGCAGAAAATACAATGGCAGAGTTGAAGAGTTGTGACAGAGATCATATGATTTGCAAAACCTAAATGGTTCATTCTCCAATCCCAGCCAGCCCACTGCGGTACCCATGTTGGTCCCTATCCTAGCCAGGATGACGACAGGGCATCGCTTCCAGGACACCCTCAACAACAACACCCAAATCTGCAGGTGCTCAAGCCCCTTCTATCAAACTAATCTATAAGCATCCTCCATATACATTAGACCATCTCTAGACTGCTTATAATAGCTAATGCAATGTAAATGCTATATAATAGATGTTATACTGTGTTGCTTAAGGAGTTAGGACAAGAAAAAAGTCCACACACATTTAGTATAGAAGCAACCCTTGTCAGCCTAACTATATAGTTCACGTAAGCAACAACTTAACTTTTTAAAAAAATATTTTCCACCCAAAATTGGCTGAACTTAGAGATACAGAGGGCCAACTGTACTAAGAAAATTACCTTTAAATTGCTTTGGTTTTCTAGGGGGGAGGGGTATTGCATTCACCAGTATAAAAGTAGTTTTGACCTATAAGAAGTTTTCTTGTTTTTGGTTTTGGTTTTGGTTTGGGTTTGGGTTTTTGGTCTGGTTGGGGAGTGGGGCATGTTTGTTTTTTAAGAAAAAGCACCTTCAGGAAATAAAGACTAAAAGTACAATGTGAAACCCCTGTTTAGAGTCCTGGCCCGCAGAAGCCAGTGACTAGGGGTGACACCTGTGGCCACGTGAGCCAGGGTGCTTCTGCTTCTGAGCTATAAAATGGGACTAGTCATGACCCCCTTTGTGAGTTTTTGTGAAGATTAAATTAAGGCCTGGTACAGAATCAGGATGAAACAAACCAGATAAAAACTGGGTGGCTATTAAAAAACTAAAAAGAACTATCACAAGATCCAGCAATCCCCCCACTGGACCTATATCCAAAGGAGATGAAATCGTCCTGTCAAAGAGGTACTTGTTCTCCCATGTTGATCGTGCGGCATGTTCATTAGCACAACAAGGAAGACAGAAAATCAGCCAAGACTTCCGTCAGCCGATGAGCAGATAAGGAAGGTGTGCTACACATGCACAGGAAATGTGATTCGGTCATAAGAATGAACGAAATCCCATTATGGACTGCGTCGTGGACGGGACTGGAGTCCTCCATTTCATTACCTTAAATGAAATGAGTCAGGCACAGGACAACAAGGACCCCATGTTCTCGTTCGATTGTGGAAACTAAAAAGTCCATCTCGTAGAAGAACAGAATGGAATGATGGGCACTAGAGACGGGGAAGGTCAAGGAGGGTGAGGGATAGAAAAACTCAGTGAGTGGGCATCAAAACAGGAAGGGAAGAATTAGTTCTGGTTTCTGTAGCACAGTAGAGTAATGTGGTTACAACAGTCCATGGAGAATATGAAATGACTAGAAGAGTCTAATAATCATAATATATACCAATGTTTAACTTCTGACATGGAAATGCTCACTGCCCTGATTTGATCTTTACACGGTATATACATGGATTATACTATCTTAATTTATACCATAAAGATGTATAAGTATTATCTCAATAGATTTTTATAAAACGTGTGTGGGTAAAAACCTTTCCTCATATCTCACAATTGTGTGCATGGGATCCTACTACTTCTGCTGGTCTGACCTCAGCTCACGTCTCCTCAGTCTACTTTGCTTGGTTCAGGTCCTCGGACCAGGCCTCCTGGTCCATGGTCTGCTATGGTTTTGATATTAGATGTTCCTCAAAAGTTCACATGTGAGATGGTGCACGAACATTCAGGGGTGAAATGATGGGTTTATGAGGGCCTTAAGCCAATCAGTGGATCAATCCCCTGATGAGATTAACTGAGTGGTGACTGAAGGCAGGTAGGGTGTAGCTGGAGGAGGTGGGTCACAGGGGCATGTCTTTGGGGTACATATTTGGTGAGCGAGGTCAGTCTCTCTCTCTCTGCTTCTTGATCATCACGTCTTTGGGCAGCTTGTCTCTACCACGCTCCTCCGCCATTATGTTCTGCTTCGCCTTAAGCCCAGAGGAATGGAGCTGGCTGTCTATACACTGAGACCTCCGAAACCCTGAGCCCACAAATAAATGTTTCCTGCTTAAAAATTGCTCTTCTCAGGTCTTTCAGTCACACCAGCAGAAAAAAAAACAGAGACTCAGACACCCAGGGATGCTCACTCACCCACCAACTCTCTGCCTGGGCCCCATTTGCGAATGTCTTCCAGGCCCCAAAAGCCACATGTTCAAGGCCTGAGGTGTTGTGGAGGCAGATTAGCCTCTGCCTCTTGGTGGGATAGGAGCCAACCGACTTTTGGCCAGTTTCTGGATACCACTCTTGGTCCGGATGAATCTTGGTGAAACACAGAGCTCTGTGTCTCCCCACTCCTGTTGTTCTTGGTTCTGGGCCACTGAACCACAGACACTTTCCAAGTGCCCGGAGGGTTTCCTGTACCAGCATTATTCCTGAGCTGGTGTCAGACACCGTGCCCTTCCCTATTAATAGGTGTGAACTCTGCTATGACTATGGCCATCGTTCAGATTTCGGGAAGGCCATAAGACTTTGCCATGGTCACAGCTCCACAGGGGTGGAGCAGGATTCAAGCCGAGCACTCTGGCTCCCACACCTGTCCCAGCCAACACTGCAGCCTCTGTGCCCACGTACATCCCACAGGGTCTGCCCGAGTTTGGCAAATGCACCTTTGCCTGAGAGTCCATTGTCAGGCAATAGCATGGAGCTCGGGTCCTGAGATCCAGAGCAACTGTGGGTATGTGGAGCAGCCAGAAGTTGAATATGCACCCAGTTCCCTCCCATTGCTGCTTGTCAGGGCCAGACCTTAGCAATTCCACAGCCCAAGAGTTTGGTCTCTTCTAGCATTCCCAGGAAGCCCACAGGCCTGCACGGGGAGCTGCTGCACGTGGACTAAACATGAAATCATGCCCATCTAGCATTGAAGGAAACCAAATCTAGACAGAAGTAAGAGCAGGGAAGACAACTTTCACTGGGGACTATTGCAATGAGAGAAAAGAAACTTCAGTACAGAATTGTCTGTTCTGAACATGGCATGGACCAGTGGGGATTTACAGCCATGGAGCAGAGCAGGTCAGTGGATAGAGTAGTACCAAGAGGGCACATCAAGTCTTGGGAAAATCCTGGCTGACAAACCTACAGAATCCCTGCTAATGCAGGACAGTATCCAGATCCCAAGGATGTGCAGTGAGGACATTTGATCAGATATTAAAAGTGACCCAGGTATCAAGGGTAGGGGGTTCTTCTTAAAGTGACTTAGCAGGGCTCTTGCCCAAACTGGACTTTACAAGGAAGTGCACAGATGGAGGGGCCTGAGAGAAGGTTCAGAGCTGAATTTAAAGTGTGGTCAGATGGAGAATCTCCAGGTAAGCACAATAACCAGTTATCATGTGTCCCTGTGTGTTCTGGAACTTCCCAATTTGACCCCTGAAAGTCCCCCTGGAGAAGTTCCCAGTACCAGGAAATGGGGTGCTATAGTACAGTGTCCCCAAAAGACCCATTTGGTAAATGCTTGGTACTCAGGGTGGTACCATGGGGGAGCAGGGTGGAAATCCCAGGAGGCAAGACCTAGTGTTAGGTCTTTGTGCTACCTCACCCAGACCAATGGGGCCCACAGATCATGGACTGAAACCTCCAAAACTGTGAGCCAAAATCAACCTTTTGTCTTTCTAAGCTAATCCTCTCAGGTATTTGATACAGCCACAGAACACTGAATGGACAGTGGGAGGTAGGTCACCTGGTTACTACACTAGTCCCCTTTCTGCCTACCAGTCTCAGAAAAGTTTTGGTCACTGAATGAGAAAAGGCTCCCTTGGCTGATTTTTGTCCTAAGACTGACTGTGTCTTTGGAGACTTATGTGGATCCTCACGCCAGATAAAAAGCCAAAAGTCCTCACTGAACAAATGAATCAGTGACTGTAGCATGGAAGAGGTGGTCCTTGTCCTACCACTCAAGGAGGGGAGTGGAGTATGAGGTCTTGGGATCCCGAGCCAGCAAGTGCCCCAGAATATGCCTGAGAAGACTTTCTGCCCTCTCGTTTCTTCTAGAATAAAGAGGAAGTAAACAAAGTGACCAATAAGAGACTCCTCGATGGCTAACTGAAGTAACTCCAGTTTCTCAAGTCAACACGATTTCCTAACATCATAAAAAGTCCTCGTCAAATTGTGCTTAGCGAAATTCTGACCCAACATTTTTAGGAAAAAAATATTTGTACAATTTGTACCTTAACTTAAATTTTCTGAATTATCATACATCATGGAAAAGACTGAATTAGTGAGCAGCCATTTTTTTTCTTAATGCTATGAATAAGTCAAGAGATTCTTAGCTAGAGATAACAGGGTGGTGTAATGCAATAGGCGCTGATATCCACCCCCTCAAATCCATACATTAAAATAGTAACCTCCAGGGTGATGGTATTTGTCATGAATGGGATTTGTGTCCTTTAAAAGGAACCCCAAGGTGCCAGCCAGTCTCTTCCACCAGGTGGGACCCAGCAAGAGGCAATGGTTCAGCAAGAAAGCAGGTCTTTACCAGGAATCAATGTGGCAGGTACCTGGGTCTTAGACTTCCTAGCCTTCCAACAGAAAGAAGTAAGTTCCTGTGATTTAAGACACCCAGTCTGTGGTTCTCTGTTATTGAAGCCCACGTTCACAGAAAGACAAGTGTATCAAAGTCAAACAAGCTTGTATTTGAATTCTGGCTTTGTCACATACCAGCTGGGTGACACTGGGTACATAGCACTTGACTGTATGCAATTTTTTTTCTTACCTAAAAAAATAGATATAGCACAGCCTGTATTTCAGAGTAGAAATGAGAATTCAGCATGATACCTGTCCCAATTACCCTGAGCAAGTGGTAATTTTCTGGAAACCCACTTTAACTCTCAGAGGTTTGTTTCTGCTTTGTATGAAATACTATGAGCTCACCTAATGTTAAGAGTGCTTAGGTCCAGGCCTGAAACCCAGGAGGTGCTCTATGAACTCCCATGACTTAATAGATGGAAATTTCCCCAAACTTTGCATTAATTTTAGAAATATGGATACTGTAGAAGCATTTTTAGCAGAGTGGAAAAGAACTGGTATTGAGAGAAAGTCCAGGAGTAGGCAGCCTCGTCATGCCACGTGGGACAGAAGAGCTTGTAATCCAAAATGTTATTTTAGGAAAAGGAAAAGAACAATAAAGCTACCTTCATTTAAATGGTAATAATATAATAATGCTTACGTCTGACTGCCCATGGGCCAGGAGCTGTTCGAGTGTTTTACATTCTTAACTGCTGTAGTTTGGGTCTAAAACGTCCCACCAAAAACCTGCGTGTTGAAGACTTGACTCCCAGCTTGGTGTTACTGGGAGGCAGTGGATCTTTAAGAGGTGGGGTCTAGAGAGAAGTCCTAGAGCATTGGAAACATGCATTCAAAGGAGATAGTGTGAATCCAGCCCCTTCCTACCTCTCTTTTCCACTTCCTGGCCACTACAAAATGATCAGCATCCCCACCATGTGCTCCTACCATGATGCACTGTCTCACCACAGGTCCAAAAGCATCTGGCCCAAGTAACCATGGACTGAAACTGCCAAAATCATGCCAATACATCTTCCCTCTTTTTTAAGTCAGCCTCCGGTAATTTGTTACAGTAACAGAAATCAGATGAACACATTACTTCCTCCCAGTCCTCTTAACAGCTCTCTGAAGGAGGTACTTGAATCATCATCCCCATTTTATGGAAGGGGAAGTTGAGGCACATATGTCACCCACGTAAGCAATAGGGGGAGGACTGGACTGGTCACTGTGGCTGAGCTTCTGACCTGCAAGCTTGTTCATATGATAAACTTTATTCCATTCAATAGAATGTTGAATACCCATCGAGGACTGGGAAACCAGATAAAATAGTGAACTATCCTGCAAAAATAAAAAAAGAGCATCCATGAAGCTCAGACTCTGTGACACCATTTTTAGCTTCACTGGTCTTCTTTTTGGATGTTTTCAAGCACCCAACAGTGTTCCAAAACAGGTGAGACTCTGGATAGATAGTCTGATTGGCTGGAAAAAATGATTAACTTTCCTTCTTAAAAATCAACATATTTTACCCAAAGGAGGTTTCAGAATATCTTACGTCTCCATAAGGCTGATCATTTTTCTAATAACTACCTGGTTCTTTTTTTTTTTTTTAAGTCACACCTAGAGAAGACAGGAGCTCCACTCTATGATAATAGGAATGGCTCAGCTTCCACTCTCATTAATATAATGATTCCATAACACAATGACACATAAAAGAACTTTCTTCTTATTCTACTCAAGGCTGGTTTTACATAAAAATAGACCATAACTCAGAGTCTGTAATGTCTATGGAAAGGTTATACTCGTTACCATCCAAATAGGCTGAGCTAATAAAAAATTATATTTGTTACAATCCAAATAGATTAACCGGCCTTAAGGGCTTAGCTATGTATTACACTTTTCAATTTTCTTATAATTAAATTAACATAAAATAGTCTTCACAAATAAATGGCTGTTTCAGAAAGAGTTAAGCTCTGTTTAACGAAAATACCCATCCTAAGTCCACAAGCATGTTCTTAGGGAAGAGGAAAGAGGCGATTATCTGTGGAGTGGACGCAACCTCAAAAGATTGGCAGAAAGATACCCTCTCTCTTGTCCTGCTCCTGCCACGGGCACCCCAGGAAGCGGACCAAGAACAACCCCAGTCCCTCTCTGGTTCTCCTCTGGATGGAGGGTCACCTGGACCACCCTTCTGTTCTGTGCTGGGTTCTTCCAGCCATCGGCCAATCGGCTGAGCCTGAAGTGGTTCCCTATAAACTGGGGATCTAATGGTGGGAACCTGGTCCCAGCACTCAGCTTCCTGCCAGAGTTCAAGTTCATGAGCAAGATCCACCTCCCTTCTCTCAGCTCACCCTCCCTTCTCCAGACCCCTGGTCTCTGGGGACTTGCCTGACTACCCTGTTACTTCATTTGGCTTCATTTTGTAGAATGCATGCTTCAGAACTCTGGTCATTTTGCTCAGGTTCTATGTCGTTGCAATAGTTGGATAAACAATGACGTGGGTCTCTCTGCTGAGAAGGTCTCAAACAAAACCTGGTAAACCCCTGGAGTGTTTGAATTCCTTAAATGTTATCCTCCTCATGAAGCAAAGTAATTGATTTTAGTCTGGAAATGTCTTAAGGAAGGGAAAGAAAGGGAGCAAGCTATGTATCCACCACCACTTGAAATGATGAGAAAAATGAGAAACTTGAATTTTCCTGCTCTAAGAGTAAAAAGGGAAAAAAAAATCACAAGGAAAAGGTGTGAATTCAGGTTGACTGGAAGCTCGGATGAAGAGCCTTAGTTCTTCATCTTCAGTGATCCACACATCATCCTGAGGATCTGGAGAACTACAGAATTTAGAAATGGGGAAGTAAAAGCCTCACTGAGCACGAGTGTGAGTCACAGCAAGCCACAGAAACCCAGACGTGAGGAGAAGCACTGATGGAGATGGGGCGAAGGGTGCGTGACTGGAAGAGCCCTGGTTGAAATGTTGCTGGAGGCTAGAAGCAGAGTGGCCACCCATGGTCACATTCCTGTGCAGAGGTTTCACAGGTAGTCTGAACTTGGTGATATGGTCAGTAGACGTCAATCTTGGGTGCTTTTCTTGGAATTCAATGGTTTTACTGTAAAAGAAAGTCCAACAAGGTTCAACAATAATAGAATATAAACACACCACAGACCTTTGAAGATCATTGTGATTGTTGTCTTGAGAATAAAGAGAAGCTATCTGGATCACATTGGTTCAGGCCCTTAAAATCTCTGCATGCACCGTGCTACTGCCCACCTTTGGGGCAATTTTATGCTCATTAGCACCTCTATAAAAGAGCAAGCAAGAAAAATAAAGATTAGCTGGGTACAGTGGTGCACACCTCTAATTCCAGCTACTTATAAGGCTGAGGCAGGAGGATCTCAAATTCAAAGTCAGCCTCAGCAAAAGTGAGGCACTAAGCAATTCAGTGAGACCCTGTCTCTAAATAAAATACAAAATAAGGCTGAGGATGTAGCTCAATGGTTATGTGCCCCTGAGTTCAATCCCCAGTACCAACAACAACAAAAGGATGAGACTCAAAATGAGTCCATTTTGCTTCATATCAGCAGCTTTGGTTGAGACTTTGATGAGAAAATAGGTCAAAAGTAATGGAGCAATAAAGTATCTAAATCATCCTGTGAGCTAATTGATTACAGCATCCCCAACCCCCTTCATCAAGGGTGAGCAAGACCTGGCCTTAAGCTTCAGAAGTTAAAATGCTTCTATACAAAGTACTCCCAGAGGAAACTGGGTGAGAAACATTGCGATTTGCATTTCACAATCCCCCTCCTTTAGTGTTAGGATCTTAAAGTCATTCATCTTTACCTCCCAAGCACCTAATATAAAGTAGATGCTCAGCAAATATTGTTTTGAAAGCACCTTTTGTTTGTCATATTCTACACGAGTTCTCAGAGTTGGCAGCACATTGCTATCACCTAGGGAGCTTTGAGAAATCTTGAGGCCTGGGCTTTATGTCCAGAAGAGTTGAAATAATCTCTGTTGGGTTGGGCACTGGGGTTTTCCCCATGACCCCAGGAGACCAAAGCAGGCAATGCACTGGTGTGCCTGGAGGGCATCTGAACAGGAGCCAGGTGGGGCAAGGGCAGAGCCACACACCTGTCACCCTCACCAGTCAGATGAGCATCAAGAAGGACGTGCCGACTGGCTAGGAGCTCGGGGACCCAGCTGAAAGGCCAAGGTGCCTGGGACCCTGAGATCAGAAAAGTGAGTGAGAATGAAAATTAGTTCAGATTCTGAAGTCCAAGTGGGTGGCCTGTTTCTGATAGGCACCAACCCAGAGAATAAACATCTTCAGAATAAAATAAAGGAGAAGCTCAGCCGCACCTGGAGAATTGGAGTAGAGGAGCATGGGATTTGAAGCCCGAGCTGTGCTCAGATTCCAGCTCCACACTGCAAGGTTTGCAGACCTTGGAACCTCCATCGACTCAGCTGTAAAATGGGACACTCAGGTCAGCCTTGTGGGCTGTAGAGAGGCTGACCGAGTCTGCATAGGAGGGAGCCCATGTGGGCACTTCTTCTGACACACACACACACACACACCCAGAGAGCACACATGGATGCACATGGGCATGTGCCTTCCCAAGCTCATGCCAGCAGGAAACGTGAGACACCACTGTGGCAGAGGTCATCCTGGCCAGAACCCTCCTCTTCCTGCCCCTTTGGCCAGTGTAAAAACGTTTCCCACAGAGACTCAGAGAGACAATAAGTGGGTCAAGAGTGAGGAGAACTTAGGCACCGTAGGGTTACTCTGGTAGACAGCACTTCATTGTTGATAGCAGGTACAGAAGATCTTGAATGTTGCCATCTCTAAGAAGTATCCATGTTGCCAGGGTGGATGTACCACTTTCCCTGATCTGTGCACTGCACCTTGTATAAATGTATTAAATACATTTACACATAAATACATTGTACCCCACAGATGTGTGTGATGATCATGTCAATTAGAAATTTAAAATTCCAGTAAAAGGCAAAGTTTGGGATTTTTTTTTTTTTAAGAGGTGTCATTGTTCATGATCATCAAAAAAAGCAGATCCTCCCTGGCCACTATCCCGGACTCACTGTCTCTGGGTGGCCGCAGCAGCACATTCCACAGCACTGGGACAGCAGAGCCCCTGGGTGGTCCCTCAGAGCAGCTCCGTGGCATGGGTAAGACCCTCCCTCCTGACCACCCACTTTCCCCCCGGGCTCCTCTCAGTCCTCCTGTGTGTTCCTCGCAGCCCAGGCAGAGCTGCCTGACCATCCCAGGCCTCGTGTGCATCAGTTTCCTCCCACTGATCAAAAGTGAAATGTCTCATGCTTCCCTGGAACTTTCTCGTTGACTCCCCCCACCCTTTGGAGCCTATTTTTAACGGGAACAGTAATTCTCAGTTTTACGGGGGACCAAGCTCTCAGGGGAGCACCACCTTAAGGTCTGCTCATCCCCAGAGCTGGCATGGATAAATGCATGTCGTGATAAATGCACCACGTCCCTCTGGGAGGAATCCTGTGTTCCCTAAACCCACTCCTAACGTGGAAATAGGCCATCCTTAAAACAAAACAGTGTCGCCGTCTGCGTGGGAGGAAAACATTGGCCTAGATATTAAGAAACGATCAGAGCCTTCTATTTCAGATCCAAAGCCAGATGAAATTCCTCCTCACACACCTGTGACATTTGTTCTAAGAACACTTGGTAAAAAATCGATTGTCAGAGTTAAAAAGGACCCTCGAGATGATCTTGCCTGGGGATTATTAAGTAGGGACGCACATCAAAATCACCTGAGGAGGTTTTTCAACATGGACAAGAGATTCGGATTCATGAATCCGAGTTGAATTATAAAGGAATTAAAATGTCACCCTTGATGCTATATTTTGCATTCGCTATTTTGCATGGAGTTGGGGGGGGGGGGAAGAAGTTATTTTTATCATTGTCATTTTCTGCCGAGAAAAGAAAGCACAGATTGCTTATGAATGATGCTTGCCCCTTTCACCTTGACTTTGGCATATGAATTCTTCTGCACCCTCACAAACTTGGATTAAGTAAAGAAGACAGAAAGTGGGATGGTGGGTGATCACACAGGAACAAAGGGGAGCCAATGAAGTTGAAATATTTGATCTTTTTTCCCTTTCCTTTGATAGGGGCCCTGTAACATTTCCTCTCCTGCCGCTTCAATTGCTCATTCATGTCATTTCTTTGCTTCATTTGCCTTTCTCATCTTATACATTTTTTCCCCTTTACTACTTCTTTTGGTCCCATATCCCTCTCACCTTCCCATTCCACTGTTCAAACCCTCCTGGGTAAAAAGGAAAATGACTTTACCAGATGTCTGACACTTACGTTTCATGATGTAGGACGGGGATCCAAACTTCAGGGAGCACACAAAGGCGGCCTTGTCCCAAGTCCCTCCCCATGTCTCTCCATGTTCCTCTCCAGGCCCCTCCACATAGTAGAGAGGCCCTGTGACTCTCACCCTCCTGGTGACCTAGAAAATGACCTTGGATGGCAGATGGGAATGCAGAGTCCCAGCCTTTGCTTGACAGAATTTCACTCCGTGAGTACAAGGGAGGGCACACAGAGCTGTTAGTGCAGGTGACCCACAGAACAGATGGGCAGCAAAGAAGGCTGGTATGACCAGTGTCCACTTCCACTTCCAACCTCAGATTCAAACGCTCAGCTACCAGCTCTGAACTCTCAATGTCTGTTTCGGTGACCTGAGGGTCACCATCTCACCACCTCGCTGAGCTCAGGCACCCACTACGTGAGATCACTGTAGAAAACGTTCACCACAAAGCCTTTCCCTGAACAGGCAAATGTCAGAAGCTTCGTGACTAATCCACCTGCATTTTCAAAACTCATGCAGTTCATTTTGACAAATGTAATTTTAAGAGAGAATAAATTTTTTTTGTTGAAATTAAATGGAGACTTATTTTTTTTAGTGTCTGACATTTCTTTTTTTATTATTATTATTGATTGTTCAAAACATTACAGAGCTCATGATATATCATCTTTCATACATTTGACTCAATTGGGTTTTGAACTCCCATTTTTACCCCAAATACAGATTGCAGAATCACATCTGTTACACACTCACATTTTTACATAATGGCATATTAGTGACTGTTGTATTCTGCCACCTTTCCTATCCCCTACTATCCCCCCTCCCCTCCCCTCCCCTCCAATCTTCCCTCTCTACCTCCTCTGCTGTTGTTCAATTCTCTCCCCTTTTTTTTCCTCCCCCTTGCCCCTCACAGCCTCTTATAATTTTGTGTATCATTAAAGGTCTCCTACCATTTCCATATGCTTTCCCTTCTCTCTCCCTTTCTCTCCCCCCACTCGTCTTTGTTTACTATTAGTCTTTTCCTCATGCTCTTCCTTCCTGTTCTGTTCTTAGTTGCTCTCTTTACATCAAAGAAGACATTTGGCATTTGTTTTTTAGGGCTTGGCTAGCTTCACTTAGCATAATCTGCTCTAATGCCATCCATTTCCCTGCAAATTCTATGATTTTGTCATTTCTTAGTGCTGCATAATACTCCATTGTGTATATATATGCCACATTTTTTTATCCATTCATAGATTGAAGGGCATCTAGGTTGATTCCACAGTCTAGCTATTGTGAATTGTGCTGCTATGAACATCAATGTAGCTGTGTCCCTGTAGCATGCTCTTTTTAGGTCTTTAGGGAATAGACCAAGAAGGGGAATAACTGGGTCAAATGGTGGTTCCATTCCCAGCTTTCGAAGAAATCTCCATACTGTTTTCCAAATTGGCCTCACCATTTTGCAGTCCCACCAACAATGAACAAGTGTACCCTTTTCCCCACATCCTTGCCAGCACTTGTTGTTGTTTGACTTCATAATGGCTGCCAATCTTACTGGAGTGAGATGGTATCTTAGGGTGGTTTTGATTTGCATTTCTCTGACTGCTAGAGATGGTGAGCATTTTTTCATGTACTTGTTGATTGATTGTATGTCCTCCTCTGAGAAGTGTCTGTTCAGGTCCTTGGCCCATTTGTTGATTGGGTTATTTGTTATCTTACTGTTTAATTTTTTGAGTTCTTTGTACATTCTGCATATTAGGGCTCTATCTGAGGTGTGAGGGGTAAAAATTTGTTACCAGGATGTAGGCTCTCTATTTACCTCTTTTATTGTTTCTCTTGCTGAGAAAAAACTTTTTAGTTTAAGTAAGTCCCATTTGTTTATTCTTGTTATTAACTCTTGGGCTATGGGCGTCCTATTAAGGAATTTGGAGCCCGACCCCACAATATGTAGATCGTAGCCAACTTTTTCTTCTATCAGATGTAGTATCTCTGATTTGATATCTAGCTCCTTGATCCATTTTGAGTTAACTTTTGTGGATGGCGAGAGAAAGGGATTCAATTTCATTTTGTTGCATATGGATTTCCAATATTCCCAGCACCATTTGTTGAAGATGCTATCCTTCCTCCATTGCATGTTTTTAGCCCCTTTATCAAATATAAGATAGTTGTAACTTTGTGGATTAGTCTCTGTGTCCTCTATTCTGTACCATTGGTCCACCTGCCTATTTTGGTACCAGTACCATGCTGTTTTTGTTACTATTGCTTTGTAGTACAGTTTGAACTCTGGTATCGCTATACCTCCAGATTCACAATTCCTGCTTAGAATTGCTTTTGCTGTTCTGGGTGTTTTGTTTTTCCATATGAATTTCATGATTGCTTTATCTATTTCTACAAGAAATGCCGTTGGGATTTTGATTGGCATCGCATTAAACCTGTAGAGAACTTTGGGTAATATCGCCATTTTGATGATGTTAGTTCTGCCTATCCATGAACAGGGTACATTTTTCCATCTTCTGAGATCTTCTTCTATCTCTCTCTCTTTAGGGTTCTGTAGTTTTCATTGTATAAATCTTTCACCTCTTTTGTTAGGTTGATTCCCAAGTATCTTATTTTCTTTGAGGAAATTGTGAATGGAGTGGTTTTCCTCATTTCCATTTCAGAGGTTTTGTTGCTGATATACAGGAATGCCTTTGATTTATGCATGTTGATTTTATAACCTGCCACTTTGCTGAATTCATTTATTAACTCTAGCAGTTTCTTTGTAGACCCTTTTGGGTCTGTTAAGTATATTATCATGTCATCCGCAAATAGCGATAATTTAATTTCTTCTTTTCCTATTTTTATGCCTTTAATTTCTTTTGTCTCTCTAATTGCTCTGGCTAGTACTTCGAGAACTAAATTGAATAGAAGTGGTGATAGAGGGCATCCCTGTCTTGTTCCAGATTTTAGAGGGAATGCCTTCAGTTTTTCTCCGTTTTGGATGATGCTAGCCTGAGGTTTAGCATATATAACTTTTACAATGTTGAGGTAAGTTCCTGTTATCCCTAGTTTTTCTAGTGTTTTGAACATAAAGGGATGCTGTACTTTGTCAAATGCTTTTTCTGCATCTATCGAGATGATCATATGGTTCTTTTCTTTAAGCCTATTGATATGGTGAATAGCATTTATTGATTTCCGTTTATTGAACCAGCCTTGCATCCCAGGGATGAATCCTACTTGATCATGGTGCACAAGTTTTTTGATATGTTTTTGTATTCGATTTGCCAGAATTTTATTGAGAATTTTTGCATCCAAGTTCATTAGAGATATTGGTCTGTAGTTTTCTTTCTTTGAAGTGTCTTTGTCTGGTTTCGGGATCAGAGTGATGTTGGCCTCATAGAATGAATTTGGAAGAACTCCTTCTTTTTCTATTTCTTGAAATAGCTTGAAAAGTATTGGTATTAATTCTTCTTTGAAGGTTTTGTAGAACTCCGCTGTATACCCATCCGGTCCAGGGCGTTTCTTGGTTGGTAGTCTTTTGATGGCTTCTTCTATTTCTTCCTTTGTTATTGGTCTGTTTAAATTGTGTGTGTCTTCCTGTCTCAATCTGGGCAGATCATATGCCTTAAGAAATTTATCGATATCTTCACTATCTTCTATTTCATTGGAATATAGGGTTTCAAGATACTTTCTAATTATCTTCTGTATTTCTGTAGTGTCTGTTGTGATATTGCCTTTTTCATCCCATATGTTAGTAATTTGAGTTCTCTCTCTTCTTCTCTTCGTTAGCATGGCTAAGGGCCTGTCGATCTTATTTATTTTTTCAAAGAACCAACTTTTAGTTTTATCAATTTTTTCAATGGTTTTTTTTTTGTTTCAATTTTGTTGATTTCTGCTCTAATTTTAATTATTTCTTGTCTTCTACTACATTTGCTGTTGTTTTGCTCTTCCTTTTCTAGGTTTTTGAGGTGTAGTGTGAGTTCATTTATTTGTTGGTTTTTTCTTTTTTTGAGGAAAGAACTCCAAGAAATGAATTTCCTTCTTAAAACTGGTTTCATTGTGTCCCATAGATTCCAGTATGTTGTGTCTGTATTATCATTTGTCTCTAAGAATTTTTTCATCTCCTCCTTTATGTCTTCTGTAACCCATTGATCATTCAGTAACATATTATTAATTTTCCATGTGATGTACGATTTTTCCTTCCTTCTTTTATCATTGATTTCCAATTTCATTCCATTATGATCAGATATGGTGCATGGTATTATCTCCATGCCTTTATATTTACTAAGAGTTGCCTTATGGCATAATATATGGTCTATCTTTTAGTAGGATCCATGTGCTGCTGAGAAGAATGTGTATCCACTTGATGATGGTTGATATATTCTATATATGTTGGTTAAGTCTAGGTTATTGATTGTGCTATTGAGTTGTATAGTTTCTTTGTTCAGTTTTTGTCTAGAGGATCTGTCTAGTGGCGAGAGCGGTGTGTTGAAGTCACCCATAATTATTGTGTTGTGGTCTATTTGACTCTTGAACTTGAGGAGAGTTTGTTTTATGAATGTTGCAGCTCCATTGTTTGGTGCATACAAATTGATAATTGTTATGTCTTGTTGGTGGATGGTTCCTTTTAACAGTATATAGTGTCCTTCTTTATCCTTCTTGATTAACTTAGGTTTGAAGTTGATTTTATTCGATATGAGTATGGCCACTCCTGCTTGCTTCCGAGGGCCATGTGAGTGGTATGATTTTTCCCAACCTTTTACCGTTAGCCTGTGTATGTCTTTTCCTATCATATGAGTCTCCTGAAGGCAGCATATTGTTGGTTTTGTTTTTTTGATCCAGGTTACTAGCCTATGTCTCTTGATTGATGAGTTTAGGCCATTAACATGTAAGGTTACAATTGAGATATGATTTGTACTTCCAGTCATGCTTCTTTATTTATTTATTTTAGTTTGGCTAGTTTTTCTTTTTGGTTATTTTCCTCCCCCTTTAATGAGATACCTCCTGCTGTTAGTTTTGGGCACTATTTTTCAATTCCTCTTCTTGTAGTTGCTCAAAATGCTTTGCAGTGCTGGTTTTCTTGCTGCAAATTCTTTTAGCTTTTGTTTATCGTGAAAGATTTTAATTTCATTGTCAAATCTGAGGCTTAATTTTGCTGGGTACAGTATTCTTGGTTGGAATCCATTATTTTTCAGCGTTTGAACTCCATTGTTCCAGGATCTTCTCGCTTTCAAAGTCTGTGATGAGAAATCAGTCGTTAACCTAATTGGTTTACCCCTGAATGTAATCTGCCTCTTTTCTCTCGTAGCTTTTAATATTCTCTCCTTGTTCTGTACGTTGGCTATCTTCATAATTATATGTCTTGGAGTTGGTCTATTATGGTTTTGAATGTTTGGGGTCCTGTAGGCTTCCAGGATTTGGCAATCCATTCCATCTTTCATCTCTGGGAAGTTTTCTAGAATTATTTCATTTAATATGCTGTCCATTCCTTTGGTTTGAATCTCTGTGCCTTCTTCTATCCCGATGACCCTCAAATTTGGTTTGGTTTTTTTATGACATCCCGTATCTCTTGAATAGATTGCTCGTGGGATTTAAGCATCTTTTCTGTGTTGACTATATTCTTTTCAAGTTGATAAACTTTGTCTTCATTATCTGATGTTATGTCTTCTACTTGATCAAATCTATTTGAAATATTCTCGTTTGAGTTTTTAATTTGGTTTATAGTTTCCTGCAGTTCTAGGATTATTGTTTGATTTTTTTAAGATCTCTATCTCCTCGTAGAGCTCGTTCTTTGCCATTTGAATTTGTTTGTTTAATTCATTTTCAAAATATACTTTTATTTCTTGGACTTGCTGTCTCATGTCTTCTCTAATATTCCTTTCCATTCGAGTTAGGTATGCCTTGAGTTCTTTCCCTATCCCTGCTTCTGGTGTTTCTATGTCCTCCTGTAGAATTAAGTTGTCCTGAATTATTTGTACTCCTTTTTTCCCTTGTTTTCTCATGTTGTTCACGTTACTTTCCAGCTCTATTTGATTGCCGTGTTTCTGCTCTCTTCTATAGATTTGTTTTGTTTCTGTATTACTCCGATGTCTCTCCTTTAAACTATGCCTGCTAATGTGGATTCCGCTGGGAAGGAATTCCAACAGCTGAGCTCCAGTGATGTCACTACTCTGCTATGACGGGCTCCAGGCTCCTTGCCGGGGTGTCCTAATGGGGCTGTGTGACTGGACTGTCTCTGTTTGTTTTCAGCTCCCAGTCGCGGCAGGCGGGCGGTCTCCAGCCGCCCAGTATCACAGGCAGCGGGCTGGTGATCGGTCGCCAGCGGGGGGTGGACTCCAGCCGCCCAGTCTCGCGGGCAGCGGGCTGGCTGTCGCCGGTGGGCAGGCGATCTCTAGCCACCCAGTCGCGCGGTCGGTAGCCGGCGGGCGGGCGTTTTCCTACCGCCCAGTTACGCGGGCAGTGGGTGAACTGTCGCCGGCGGGCCTGCGGTTTCCAGCCGCCCAGTCGCGAGGGCCTGGCCTCTAGTCCCCTGGTTTCTCCTGCTAGTCTTGGTTTCTCCTGCTAGACCAGATTTCCCCTGAGTCATGGCTCTCGGCAGTTCAAACTGTACTCTGGGCCTGCCGTTTGTTGGGTGTGGAGGATGTCTATTGGGAACCCTGGCCCTCTATTGTTTTGTTCCCGTTGTGGGGGATAGAACTGTACCGCTTCCTTCCCCCTCTGAAATCCCGTACTCAGCCCGGGGGTCAGTGCGGGCTCATCCAGCAGGATTCCACAGAATCGCAGCCACTTTTCTCCCTGCTTGCTAATTAATCGCTTCTCTGCGGCGCCCCGCCTTCTGTAGCCGAGGGGCAGGCCGCGCGAATCAGTCAGCCTGGATCTCCGGGGTCGCACAATTGGCTATTGGGATCCCCGGCACTCTATCGTTTTGATTTTTTCTGCTTGCCCCTCCCCCAGCGCTGGCTAGACAGGTTTCGTTTTGGCTGCTGATGGGAGGGTGGGTTGAAGGTCAGGTGTCTCTAGTTTTCCCCTAGTCTTTATACGGGCTCACTCTGACACTCCCTCCCCCGGAAAGCCTAGGAGAGATTTTATGCGAATTCCCCGATGTATGGGGGATGAGCTGAGTGACACACACCTGTTTTATTGTTGCAGTCTGTCGGAGAGTGGCGGTGGATACTTCAGCTCTCCAAGATGGTGGCCACTGATTGCCTTGGTGGAGTTTCCGTTGTGGGGGATAGGACTGTATCGCTTCCTTCCCCGTCTGAAATCCCGTACTCAGCCCGGGGTCAGTGCGGGCTCAGCCGGCGGGATTCCACCATATCGAAGCCACTTTTCTCCCTGCTTGCTAATTAATCGCTTCTCTGCGGCACCCCGCCTTCCGTAGCCGCGGGGCAGGCCGCGCGAATCAGTCAGCCTGGATCTCCGGGGTCGCACCAAATGGAGACTTATTGTCAACATTTTTCCATAGGATGGCATATCTGAAACTTGGGGATTTTGGACAAAGAAAATACAGATTAAGCATCCTACTATGAAAATCTGACATCTAAAATGCTCCAAAATCTGAAATATTTTGAGCACCAGCATGGTGCTACAAGTGGAAACATTCACACCATGAAAATTTGTTATATGCACAAAATTATGGAAAATATTTTGTATAAAATTACCTTCAGGCCATGTATATAAGGTGTACATGAAACATAAATAAATTTCATGTTTACACTTGGGTCCCTTCCCCAAGATATTTCATTGTGCATGTAACGATATTTCAAAATCCACAAAAATCTCAGATCCCAAACACTTCAGGTCCCAGGAAAACTACCGAAGCAAGAGGTTTCCTTTAAGTTCCTCCTCCTACCTCTGAATCACTCTTCTCTAATCAGCCCTCCAATGTGGGCAAGAGTCATCTCTAGCAGAGGAGGCATCTGAATTTCACCTTCTCTTCGGATCTTCTTAGTGTAAGGAGAAACTTCACAAAGTCGCCTCACCTTCCTCATGAGTTCTACTTGTGACCCATGCAGGAAGGATTATTTGTCCTTTGTCGATCATTTGACATAACTCTGTGTCTCCTTGTGCTTTTTCCATATTTTCTACTTATTCCATACTGCTCTGTTGCTTTGTTGTTGATGATGTTTTATTTTAATGTTCCTATCAGTCTCATCCAGCGAGCCTGGCTTACTCTTCCTCCACTCCACTCTCTGGACAGGAAAGGTGTCTACAGCATCCCTGGATCCCCAGGTCTTCCTCCAGAGCATCATGGGCATTAGGTTCTCAGTGATGTGAAAACAAGCCCTTGTCCTCTGATTTCTTGGGACGCAATGATGACCAAAGTATGGGCAGGGTGGGAGGAGGACGGGGAAACCCATAAAATTTGGATGAGGAGTTCTGCTAGGCGAAGCAAGGACAGGTCCCCTATTGTGGGTTTATTCACATCCTCCCCCAACTTTTGCAAGGGCTAACTCATAAGCAGGCTTGGCTCTCCACAGTGTATCAGGACAGATGGAGAAGACCGAAGCCATTCCACACCTCAGGAGCAGGAATGTAGAACAATCTCCTGAGATTTACCTAGACCTAAGGTGCCATCAGAATATACAATATCAGTCAGTACTCAGGATATTGCTTAACACATTGTGGGTGACCACCAGATATTTATGAAAAGAATACCCATGTGTTTTTATCATTTTTTAATGCTTCTTAAATTGTCAATGGGCATTTACTTATTTATTTATATGTGTACTGAGAATCGAACCCAGTGCCTCAAACACACGAGGCAAGTGCTCTACCACTGAGCCACAACTTCAGCGCCATCATTTTTTATCATTTTTAATGTACTTCTAAAGCACAGTCGCGGGTTATATGGTATTGTCTGGGAATTATTGTAACTGGTGGGAGATGTTGATTGATGCCAAGTTTTATCTATTATTTTCAAATATGAATTATTTACATTTGGGATTCATTTAACTCTCAGGTGTTGCATTAGAATCCTAGGGTTTCCATAACAAATTATCACAAATAGGGTGGCTTTCAATAACAGCATTTCTTTCTTTAATGGTTCTGGAAGGTAGAAGTCTAAAATTAAGGTGCTGGCAAGATGATGGAGGCCATAGGAAAGACTCCTTCCTTACTTCTTTGAGTTTCTCGTGGTTGTCAGCAATCCTTAGTGCTTCATGGCTTAAAGATGCATCACTCCAATCTCTGCCTCCGTCTTCATGAGGATTTCTCCTTTATGTATCTTTGTCTAAATTTCCCACTTCTTATAAACACATAGGTCATGTTGGATCAAGGACCCAGCTTCAGCTTAATGTGATTACATCGGCAAAAACCTCATTTTCCAATAAGCCACATTTACTGATTCCAAGTAAGCTTGTATTTCAAGGAGAGGGGATGCTTTCCAGCCCAGGACAAACACTCTCTGGTCCTAAGAACTGTGATATGTGGTATGCTAGAATTCACTTTAGTCTGCCTTTAGGAGGGAAAAACAATGTTTTTAATTTCCCTAAAGTGTTGACCTTAGCAGTTGGTTACAAGAGGTTTTTCGGGTAGGGGGGTCAATGAGATTCTGTATTCAGAAGTGGGGTCCGTTTTCCTTGGGAGAAGCCCAGGCCTGTGGTTCTGTACTGATTCCCAAAGGGGAGTCTCATGTGAATTTACCACAGTTGGGTGAAAGGAAAACAGTAGAAATGGTCAGGTCTCCACATTGTAGCAGCCACCTTTAAAATTCCAGGGTTGGAAGGTGTCTTCGCCTGAGTGCCCTAACAAAATGCCACTGACCGTGTGGCTTAAATAATGGAAGTTTACCTTCTCACAGTGCTGGAAGTCTGAGGTCAGGATACGGTGTGGTCAGTTTCTGGTATGGCCTCTCTTTCTCTTCGTTCCCTCCATGTGTTCAAATCCATGGCACCTCTTCTTATCTGGACAGAGGTCCTACAGGCTTAAGACTCCACCTTTCAAAACTGCTCACCTTGCTACCTACAAGTACTCTCTCCCAACACAGTCCCACTGGGGGCCAGTGCATCCCATATGTGACGATTAGGGGAACACAATTCAACCCACAGCAGAAGGAACCTTGGAAGTTGTTGCACACATGAGGACCATTCTGGGGGAGAAGAGACTTAACAAAAGTTTCCGGGATAGGAAAAGGCAGCGTATTCTTGAAGCTTCTCCACTCTGCCAAAAAACAAGTCACTACCTTGTGTCCGCCGAAAAACTAAAAAATAAACATTAAAAATTCTCTCTCTCTCTCTCTCTCTCTCTCTCTCAAAAAAAAATAAACTATGATTATTGGGCTGGGGATGTGGCTCAAGCGGTAGCGCGCTTGCCTGGCACACATGCGGCCCAAGTTCAGTCCTCAGCACCACATACCAACAAAGATGTTGTGTCCGCCAAAAACTAAAAAAAAAAAAAAAATTAATATTAAAATTCTCTCTCTCTCTCTCTCTCTCTCTCTCTCTCTCTCTCTCTCTCAAAAAAATAAATAAATAAAGTCACTACCTATAAATATTCAGATGTCTGTATCAGTGTTGCTATACCAAACCCTAATACAGTGATACTCAAAGGAGTTTCCTCAAAATGGCACTTAACCTTACTATATGCCGCAAAATATTCTATTTCCTGTTGTATCCTATTTCAATCTAGACTAGTTTGTGTGTGTATACATGTATAGGACATATGTATATCATATACAGTATACATTTCTAAATATTTTCAACATTTATATGTACATATATACCTAATAAATAGATTTTTTTCTTTTGCCTTCAGCTGCTGACGTTCAGAATTATAAAGATGTTGTCATGCGTATTCATTTTAAAGTTTTCAGAATATTAAAAAAAAAAGACTTTGTTGGCCTGAAGTGGTGGAAGGACTAATCCCAGAGGTTTGGGCTCTAGAGACTCAGTTCTTTTCCTCCAGTTTCATCACAGGGCATTTCCTTTAGTTGGATGTGACCTTCTTAAAAGGAACACATGTTATACTTAAGAGAATCTGTTCAGATCAGAATGAGATGTGCCTCACTTCAGTTCTAAATTGTGACACTCTCATGCATCCTAAGATCTGGGGAAGGAATTCAAGTTCTCGGGAATTTCCAGTACTGGAGTAGCCCTGTTTTCTTAACATGAAATCTAGTGTGTAATGAATGCCCTCAGAATGCAAGACCCAAGGCTGATGTTCTGATCATTCGGCAGGATGCATGCTGTCAGAAAGCAGTAGATTTGTGTCTTCCAAAGCTACTGTTAGAGCTTAGAAAAGGATATCCCAATGAAAGGCCTTAGAAGATCTTTCTCTGACCTTCTCCTTCTCTTTCCCTCTACTCCCTTAGGCCAAACCAAAGAAACTAGAAATCCTCTACCCCAAGGCAGATTGTAGAAACCAGAACCCTCTTGTCCCAAAGCCAGCCATGATGCCTAAAAATATTACTCTAACCTTCCACCAACTTTCTTTTGAGTTGTCGTTTAGAAATTCTCTGACCCACCTTATCTGAGGTCATAAGAGCTCATTGCAGAAGGGATCCACCCCATACTTGGGATGAAGGAATGCCGCCCAGAGAAGCCAAGAAGAATCTGGACAAGCCTTGCTGGGGGCCCCTTAGCCTATTAGCATTAGCTCCCATAAGCTTTTGGCTAGTCACCTTTCTACATGGCTGCCCAGGCTTCGTCCAACCTAAGCATAAAAATGGATAACTCACCCTGAATCATCGGGTCATCAACCTGAAGCCTCCTATGTCACCTAAAGCCATGGCCAAACAAATTTGCTATGATTTTCTCTTGTTAACCTGTCTTTTGTTGTCTGACCCTCAAGATGGGCAGGAAAGGAATCACCTCCTTTTCCACCCTTATACTATAAACACCAAGGAATGAACTTGAATGCGTCAGAAGCGTGTGCTCAGGAAGGTAAAAATGAGTACATATGTCTACAAGGATGACACAGAGACAGCTCTCAAGCACTCCCTGTTTACATATTCTGCTTAGTTTCAATCACACCATGGAAAAAGAAAACACTGCACAGACAGTTGAAATGAAATGTTGTTTCCTGAAAGCATTCAGATTTGACTTAGGGAAATAGATGCTTTAGAAAGACCAAAGGAACACAAATAATTGTGTCACCACAGAATTGAAAATGGTGGTGGGGGGGTTCACTTTTAAAGAAACTTCTGGATATTCATTTTTCTCTCCCTCAAAAAAAATGTTAGTTCCCTTGCCTTCCCTCATTCTAAAGCAAACGAGAGTCATCTTTCAATAAGCCATGCCAAGAGATGATTCTAAATATATTGGGTAATCCAAAACAGTATTTGTATTTAGCATTGGAATGCACTTGATCAGAGCAGTGTTTCTAAAGCCAGTCAAGGATTTCTGCTCTCTCCCGAGGACCGTGATGTGGTAGATCTTTCCAGAAGCCTGCTCTGTGTCAGGGAGGTGCTGAGAAGGCTGATGTTGCAACACATCATCTGTTTGCTGTTCATCCAGGTTTTTGTCCAGTGATTCTCAAAGTTGCATGAACATCGGGAGCTCATGGAAAGCCTGTGAAAAATCTGGGGTGCTAAGCACCACCTGAGTTCTGATTCATTGGCTGGGATGGGGCCAGGGGTTTTGCAGACCCAACAATTTCCAAGGTGTGTTGCTGCTGCTGCTGCAATCTGGAACACACTTCTGAGAACCACTGCTGTGGCCCCATTGTGGGGAACCCAGACGCTTGAACTTTATCCCAGGTTAGGGCATAGAACCTTCCAGATGGCTTTCAAAGTATCAGCTTCAAGCTGGTGATCCAACCGACCGACGTCCAGACCGCACCAATGGATCTACACGCGGACACAAGAAGGGAGCTACTGTAACCACGAGAATTCTGACTCCAGTTGGCTAAAACATTGGCAGAATTTTAAACTCAGCCCAAGGTTTCCAATGTGGTATCTTTCAAGAACGGAAAAGAAACTTTTCTGAGACTCAAGGACTACAAATAAGTGAATCAGACCTCAGTCTCCTTTCCTCAATAAATAGGTGACATCTCCTATGTCACCAGACAGAGAAGGAGCAAGAAGGGCTGGCATGTAGATCACCCAGTAGTAGTAGTAGATTGGGAGACCAATCCCGTGAAACACAGGGGTGTGGAAGAAGAAAGAGGGGTGGGGCAGGGAGGGAGGAAAGAAAAAGGTTAAAGTCCTTGAGAGAAGCAGTCCTCTTGGTAACTGTCCTTTCAGAATAGTTTACCCAGTGACCTCTGGGGCAGGAGGCTGACCATAGCAAATCTAAATGCGATTCCATTTCCCACAATCCTATGGGTGGTTCACACAGAACAAAGATGGGGTTCTTTCCTTGGGAGCTCCAGGTAAGCCCTGGGCAACTGAGCCACAGGGAACGGGGACAACAGATTGCTTTACGAGAAAAAGACTTTATTAAAATTCAAAGGAAAAAAAATCAGCTGAGATGATTTAGAAAGCATTATGCATTTATTGAACAAACACTGCTAAAAACGTTTCAGCAAACTGTATGTTTAAAAAGTAATAAATAGCTATTGTGCTTACTTCATAAACTTGTCAGACTGTCTTCATTTTATTTTCCTGAACAAACTGAATTTCTGTACTGCTCATCCCCAGCCAGTTAATAAATACATCACCCTAAAAAGTGCTGTGGTATTAAATTTACAGCAGATAAAATATGGATGAAGCTGGCTGGTCCGCAGGTACGTCAACTGTGATTTAATATCTCACACTCCTCTTATGAGGAGTAAAAGATTACTCGGCTGCCTCCACCGCCAGAGAGTCACCTTTGCCCCCGAGTAACAGCCACTCAGCAAATAGCACCAAATGAAGACGGAGAATAACATATAGATTTGCCATACGAAAAAATTGATCTAAATCCATATATCAAATCTGCTGATCAGAGCTCTGGAGAAAGGCCTCATAATCATTCCTATGCAATAGCAGAAACTTTGGTCAGAAAGGAGATCTTCCCAAAAGAATGTGGGATTTTTTTTTGTTGTTGTTTTTAATTCTTTACTTTATGACTATTATTATTACTTGCCTTTTTACTGTTTATTTCTGGTACCAGGGATTAAACCAAGGGCTTTGCACATGCTAGTTAAGTGTACACACCACTGAACTACCCCCAGCTCTTAATATTTGTTTTTTTGTATCATTGGAATAAAATTCCTTAGAAGAAAATACTCTTTGACTTAATGCCTGAGCGATATTTCTTCTCCATGTAGAAACTGTAGGTTCTGGGAGCATTTCAGAGATCTGGAGAATCTTATAAACGAAAGTTTGGTTTCCCCAGGGAAATTTCTCAACCATCTGACTTAATTTATATCTTTTTTAAAAAGTTCTGTCTAAAATGATAAAAAAAAGAGAGAGATCTCCAAGGGAAACATTTGTTAGCACAGAAAATAAATTCTTATGATTAACATTTTGCCACTCAAAAAGGCTGGTGACTAAGAGGGTTCTCTGCACTTCAAAGGTGGGAGAGAGATGAGTTTTAAAACAAGAATAAAAAAAGAAGCAAATTGCTGCTAAGCTATTTTTATTTCAAATATATAAAAGTAGAGTTGGTAAGTGCCATGTATAAATCTTCAAAGTGCGGATTGCCAAGGGTCTTCCTCTAAAGACTGCTGTGAAAAAAAAAAATCAACTTCGGCAATTAAAGCAGCTTTTCCTTTCGCCATGCAAGGGAGGGAAGTGGCCCGGTGTCCCAGGGGCTCCTGGTACCCTCTGTGTTCCCGGGGAAGCAGTGCACCTTTGCTGATTTTTGTCTTTAGCTCTCTTCAGCTCTGGGCCTTAACAAACAAAAGCTTTGGCTGCCACCCTTAAAACTGTTGAGGGTTTTTTGTTTGTTTGTTTGTTTGTTTTTCACTGGGCTCAGTTGGTAATTGGTTTTCCTGGGCCAGAGGGGATTGGGGACAAGACTGTTTATTTCAAATTTCTTCCGTGGTGAATAGTGAGGCATTGGCACCAGGAGACAGGTTTACACAAAAGCTGTGACTCTTAAAATATATGACATCAGGGGAAATGGTCCAAAACAGGTAGAGAGAGGTTGTATAGGATGGATTGGGAGTGAGTGTGTGTGTGTGTGTGTGTGTGTGTGTATGCACACTTATAATGGGCGCTGTCCTTAAAAGATCTGAGGTGGGAAGGCCTGAAGCCCCTTCCCAGACTGGCCTGAATGTGGCTCAAACAGCTCTGCACAGTTCTAAGCATGTGTTTTCCTTGCGTGACTACGCCATGCGATGGCTAAGGCAGAGTGACATTTCATGAGTGACACATGCGCCTGTGTCAGCTGTCCTGTGGTTGGCGACCCTCTGCTCCAAGAACTGGGATCCATCTCTTTGCCTCTGTGGCCAGCAGGTGAGGCTGACCACTGGGAATGGAGATGGGAAGAGAAGAGAGATCAACTCTTTGTGCTTTGGGATTATTTTATTAAAAAAATATATATATAATACACACACACACACACACACACACACATATTGTGAACACAGGAAAAACTGGAGAACCACCTGGCAAACACTTCATGGTTTTGTGAGGATGAGGAAACTTTGAAAGGTACGCAGCTTCAACCACCATGAGAGAAAGCTTCCTCGTGCCAGTCTTTCCCAAATTGACCAAATAGCATTTAGTTAACAGTTGCTAGGAAAGGCTCATTTCCCTTTATCCACTATTGCATTGTGATTGTTTGTTTTTCCATCCTGCACTGGATTTGCAGATCATCTTGTCAACTAGTTCCCAGTATGGAATGTGTCCCAGGAAGCCATGCTCAGAAAAGGATTCCTGCACACCCCACCTAAGAAAGTCAAGAAGGGAGTTTCTTCAAATGAAAGCCTTTTCTTTTCCTTTAATGCATGTTGGGGAAAACAATCAACCTATAAGTAGTATCAACTTGGATTCTGCACTGTATTTATGCAAAATTGGCTTTTGGAGGACTGGAATTGACTCACTGGAAATTATTCCACAGTAATTCATCAGCACTTCAAAACCACTAGTAAGTGGCCATTTTTTTTTAAAGCTAACAATACCATTAATTATCCCTTTTATGAACCCTGGTAGTGGCTGTTTACTTGTCATAAATTAATATGACACTGTCAGGGACTGAGCTTCTCATTTGTTCTTGTTCTCCACAGGCCACCAAACGGATCTCTGCAATTGTCTCCTGAGATGACACTGGTGACAGAGATCTTGCAACTCCCGGTGCTTCAAGTTGCTGGCATCAACTTTGCTTTCTGCTTTCTGGTCCTCCTGGAAGGTGCTTCCCTAGAATGTACCTACTTGACATCAACGTGGAACTGAGAGGAGGTGGTGTTTCTAATTCAAGTACTTCTGACTGTTCCAGCCAGTGGAAAATCATAATTCATTGTATTCATTGTTCAATTTAGTAATTTTGTTGTTGTTGTTCATTGTTTTGTTTGGTTTGGTTTGGTCTGTTTATTTTTGGGTGTTTTTTTTTTTTTTGGCTTTGGGGTTTGGTTTCAGTGTTGATGCAGTCCAGGGGATGGAACCCAGGGCCTGGCACATGTCAGTACTGTACCATGGAGTCATGCACCCCACCCTGCTTTGGGTTTTAATTTGAATAAATTAAAATCCAGGTCATATCCTTGAGTATTTTTTTAGCAGATTTTATTTTTTTTCTAGAGCAGTTTGGGGTTCTTCCTGGAGAATTTTTAATATGGTATCTAAATTTGTTTTCTTCCTTCACTGAAGGTCACTGAATATATTTGGAAATTATAAACTGTGGCTTTTGAGCTACATGGATGAGAATTAGCAGCCATGAAAGAATGATGATGGAAAACAACGTGGAAGTTAAAGGGGTTCAGGAAATGCCACCCAAAGTACACCCCTTTGGTTCTCTGATGACTTGGCATGAGACCCCGTGGGGAACAAGGATGCAGGCCTAGGCGCTCTCTACAGTCGCCTTCTCTGCCTCAAGGGGGATCATCCCCAAGTTTCCATGGGTCTCCTCCGTGGGAATCTTATCCATCAGGAAAGATTGGCTCCCATCGCTGAAGAGGAGCCAGGTCCACACCCTCCCCAGACAGACTTTGTCACAGGCTCTCACCTGAGGTCCATTTCATCTTTTTCAAAAGATCCTTTCCTCTCTGCTAATCTGGCTACATCCCCCATCCTTCTCCCCTAGGAAGAGGGTATATAATCTTCCAGCCCTCACTGGGTTTGGGGGCCATCACTTTTCTTTCATGTGATACCTTGGGGTACAAAACAAATTTGTGCATCTTTTCTCTTATTAATCTGCCTACTGCCAATTTATTTCATAGACTCAATTTCTGAATCTCAGGGGGCAGCAGGAAACTTTCCCCTCCCCTACAATGCTATATATATATAATATATATAAAAAAGTTTACTTGAACTATTTTTTAAAAGGACATAGACATAAAGGTCATTGGTATTTATAAGAAACTAGGTTATTGTAAAAAGAAAATCTTATAAATGAAATTTCCAGGTTGAAGGGAAAACACATTTTCAGAGTATTTTATGTGTGTGTGTGTGTGTGTGTGTGTGTGTGTGTGTGTGTGAGACTATGGGACACACACATATCCCATTGTCCCTCCAAAATGTGGTACCAGTTAATAGGTTTCACATGCAATTATAAAAGACTGTCTGTTTTCTCAAATATGAAAAATGCTGGTTATTTTCATTCTTTTACATCTATGACAAATTGTATCTTACTTTAATTTGCATTTCATTGATATCTACAGTTTGAAATTTCTTACATGTATTTTTGTCTAGTGAACTCTTTATGACCTTATTATTACAGTTCCACTTTTATCATTTGATTCCTTTTTTAGGGTTCTGTGCATTGTCTCATTTGGGGAAAAGTATCCTCTATAAAAAAAATTTACCTTCATTATACAGTTATAATTTTGAATAGTGTTTCTCTTCCAATTCTTCTATTCTTTCTGTTTCCTTTCTTAGTCACCTTTTTTATGTATAAATTGGCTCTTCATCTCCATACTTCCATGCCGCATATAAATTGTTTTCATATAGTTGTTCTTTATTTCTGTATTCTGAGAGATTTTTCTCAAATTCACCTTCTATAAAAAGGATAAATTTTCTGAAAAAATCAATTTTATTTTTTACTCCACTCTTCTATATGATAGAATACTTTCCTTAATTTTTTTCTTAAATATTTTATTCCACTTATATCAACTTATATCAATGTTTTCTTATTACCTCATCTTCCATTTCCTATTTCATAGAGACTATTATTTCAAAATTGCTGTGGCTTCCAAATTTTACCTCTGTTTCTTGGAGTAGTCCATTTCATTGTCTCAAACTATGTCCTTTAGCTTTCTGTCGTATGCTCTGGTTATCTTTTTCTTTAAGGTTGTCAAACATCTTTTGTTTTTTTTTTCAATCTGATTAGTCATCTGCTATATCTTTTTTTTCTGACAAAATGCGTAGCATTTTTCAGACAACTATGTGTCACTTTTTTACACAATTCTCTAACTCTCTAACACTCACTGGATGTTTAACAATTCAGTTCAATTCTAACACTAATTCACAGAGTTAGCTCAAAGCCCACCAGCTAAGGGTTCCCCACAAGATCACACCCACTTCAGGTGACAGTCCTAAGTCCGAGGGGCCACCATCTGGCTACAAATTTAAGGGTCCCCACAATCCCCCCTCTATGGACATTAATCCTCTAGAACAACTCACAGAACTCAAGAAAGCAATTTACTTACCAGAGTGGTTTGCTCTATAGGATGTGCCTCAGGAAGAGGCCAAATAGAAAACCTGCAAAGGTCAAGGATGAAAAGAAGTGGGACACTGAGTGTCCACTCGCTCTCTGCGTTCTCCAACCTCCTGGCCTCAGTGTGTTCACCAGCCCAGAAGCTCCCTACACCTCATCACTGAGGGATTTTTATGGAGTCGTCACCGCGTAATTATGATCAGTTCTATTATGGAACTCCATGGTCAAGCTCTCTCGGCTCCCCAAATGTAGGAGAGTGAGGCTGAAAGTCCTAGCCCCCAATCATATCTCCATCTTTCTGGTGACCAGTCTCCATCCTAAGGCCATCTAGAGGCCCTCTCATGAGTCACCTCATTAGCTTCCGGAATACTTATCACTCCTGAGATCTCACAAGTTTTAGGAGCTCTGTGCCAAGAACCTGGGACAATGATCAAATGGACATAATGTATAGGAACAAAGGACAGACATCTCTATTAATAAATGCATATAACTTATATATATATATAAACATGTTATATATAGAGAGAAATAATAAATTTATTTTTGCATTTTCTCATCTTCTACTATATCATCCTTATTTATAAAAAGATATTTATTCTTATCCTCCAGATTTCTAATAATCAGCGTGGGTAGACTCTTCCTAGGCCTTCCTTGTTGTATAGGTTTAATCTCTTAAACTTTTTTATTTAAGAGCTTCAAAAGAGCTACATCTATTGCCAGTGAAGGTGTTCCCCAGCCAGCACCTGGGAGAGGGTATCTGTGGAACATGACCACCAGGAAAACTTGCCAATGTCAGAGTGAACTAATGATGCTGAGACTCAGTCCCTGAGAGGGGGCACTCTTCCTTTTGGAAGCTCTGCTTTAGAAAATAGAAGTCACGGAATCTGGTAACTGATGAAATATGAAATATATAAAGAAAGAAGAAATTAAAATTAGCCTCAGGATTTCTAACTATGGCATCTGGATGGTGAATGATTTCTTTAACGAAAATAGGAACAGATAAATAAGTGGGAGAAGATACATTTTGATTTGTTGGTATAGCAAAGTCTTATTCTGTACACACTGAGTTTGAAGTCTCATGGGAGTTGGAAATGTGGCTTAGAGCCCGGAAGAGGGGGCAAAACTGGAGAAAGAGAACCTGCAGTGCCTGATATGGAAACCGTGGGACTGAATGAGGACATTCAAGGAGAGACGACGGGACCCCGAAGGGTGAGCTCCTCAGAAAGAAAAGTGATTGAGAAGGCTGAGAAAGGCAGAAACTAAAAAGGAAATTAGAAATGGGTATGAGCACTGATAACGTCATTGGCTAAAGGGTCCAGAATTGGAGCAATTGCTATGTACCAGGGACTGTGTTACACATTTTGACTTTGAAACCTCTCAAACTAAGAGGTACGCATCAGAATCCCTATTTTGGGAAGTGCATAAATGAAGAGTCAGAAAAGCTAAGGAGCATTCTCACAGTCACACAGCAAACTAGCCAAGACCATGACCAAAACATTTCTAACTGATTTGTTGTTATGCATCTTGGTGTCTGAAAGGCAAAGATTATATGTGGTTTCTGCAGACAGAAGCCCATCCCAGTTGTGAGCTGCTCGGAGGATTTCAGGACCCATACTGGAGAGGGGTGGCATGAAGAAGAGGTTGGAAGCAGGCCCCAAAGTGAAGATTCAAGGGCAAGGAGTTTATTTAGGAAGTACAAGAAACTTGGGTAGGAAATGGGGGAAATGAGACCAAGAAGGAGAGTCAGCCAATAAATTGGATAACAACAAGCTTCCTATCACTGCAGGCAGGTGAAACAATTCAGTAGGAAAATTCTAGAACATCAATTGCATACAAGTCATTCCAACACAGGAGTGAATGAGCTGGGGTATTCATACAGACATGCCAATCACTTGTTGACAGAGGGCTGTTTCAGGTGATTTGAGTTCAGTGGAGCTCTGAGGACAGACACCTGCCGTGACATGGAGAAAGTGCACAGGTGGAGAGGCCCATAGAGCAGGTCAGTAGTGAACGCACCAGTCATGTAGCATCAGGAGGTATGAGTGGGTGTGAGTGGGTCCCTGACTGCATCTGCTATGCAAATACAGCAGCAGCCATCAGACCTGTTGGTTGTCGTAACAAAGATGAGAAGACCTTTCCAAACTCAGGACACGAAATCTCACTGGACTAAAGCAGCCGAATTTCTCAAACTTAACTGGACCTGGGGAGGGTTTTTAAAATGTTAATTGGAAGCTTCTAGAAAGATGACATAGAGATATTTTCCCTATTTTTCCTGCAATGTACAATTAAAATCCTCTGGATATTATATAAAACAAACATAGGAAAAGGCTGAAAAGTGGAGAGAAATTGCAGAAAGGTAGGGAAATCAAGACCAGAGGAAAGAGACGATGGCTGGGTCCCTGAATTTTCTTTCTCCTCATGTGTTCTAGATTTCCAGGTAAAGAAACACAAAATGAAGAGCCAGGGCCTTCAAGCCTAAAACCCCAACAAAAGCTCATTCTCTATAACCAAACGAGGAGCCAAACATTTACCCAATAATGACTCTACTTCAGTGAAACACCAGTCAAGACACGGAATCCCCAACTCCACTCACACCCACAAGAGCTGAATGGGAAGCCTCGATTTCCATCCACCATCAGATTGTGATAAAGGTTCTGAACACCCTGCCAGGGTGGTGTCAGAACCAATTAGTAAGGAGCAGGGGCTTCAAACTCTGCCATGTCAGCGGCAACCTTCTAGGGAGTGTGAACTTTGACCTCTACCGGTAATAATGAGGTACCTCTCCTTCGCCTCATGGGGTGACATTGGAGGAAGTCTCATGAAGGGTCAAGGTGTGCATAAGACCCAGTGGTTAGGAGATCACCCTTAGAGCAATGGTAGTGGAGAAGCCATATGGAAAGTCAGAATTTTCGCCTCTGCCCAGTAATAAGAAGATCCCCCTCCCCAACCTTAGGTGATCAATGAAGTCCAAGTAAGAAACTTAATTTTTTTTTAAAGAAAATGAGTTTTACTCAATAGCAATATAAATAACTTCTGTCCAGGATAAAAATTAACACCAGATATTACTGTTTCTTGCATTGAAAGACATTGATTAGTTTTGTATCTATTAGAACATTCACTCCCCATTCCTTTGAATGACCAACCTATAAATTCCTTGATTTTCTTTTGAACTGGTCTTAACATCCTACTGGTCCTTCAGTAATTAATATGTTAAATAAGATCTTTGGCATATAGTCAAATTTTATGTTTGTATAAGGATCTCATTTTTTATTTATATATGATAGCAGAATGTATCACAATTCTTATCACATATATAGAGCACAATTTTTCATATTTCTGGTTGTATACATAGTATATTCACATCAATTCCTGTCTTCATACCTGTACTTTGGATAATTATTATCCTCACATTCCATCATCATTAATTACCGCATGCCCCCTCCCTTCCCCTCCCACCCCTCTGCCCTATCTAGAGTTTGTCTGTTTCTCCCATGCTCCCTCTCCCTATCCCACTATGAATCAGCCTCCTTATATCAAAGAAAACACTCAGCATTTGTTTTTGGGGGGATTGGCTAACTTCACTTAGCATTATCTTCTCTAACTCCATCCATTTACCTGCAAATGCCATGATTTTATTCTCTTTTATTGCTGAGTAATATTCCATTGTGTATATATGCCTCATTTTTTAAATCCCTTCATCTATTGAAGGGCATCTAGGTTGGCTCCACAGTTTAGCTATTGTGAATTGTGCTGCTATAAACATTGATGTGGCTGTGTCCCTGTAGTATGCCGTTTTTACATCCTTTGGGTATAGACCAAGGAGAGGGATAGCTGGGTCAAATGGTGGTTAAAGCCCTATCTCTCACCATGCACAAAACTCAACTCAAAATGGATCAAGGACTTAGGAATACAACCAGAGACCCTGCATCTAATAGAAGGAAAAAGTAGGCCCTAATCTCCATCATGTGGGATTAGGCCCCAAGTTCCTTAATAAGACTCCTGTGGCACAAGAATTAAAATCAAGAATCAATTAAAGGAACTTAACTTTTGCTTCCACCTGCAAGTAAAACCACTTCCCCCACACTCCAACTTTCCCTCATTGGAGCAGTGTCCAGTGACATTAGCCTGACATGAATGGAGAAATGAATTTTTTTTTAAAAAGAGGTCAATAGATGTCAATGCTAAAATGACAGAGATGTTTGAATTATCTGACAATTATTTCAGAGAAGTCATGTTAAAATGATTTGAAGAGCAATTATGAATACACTGTACACAAGTTAAAAAATAAATCCATCTCAGCAAGGAAAGAGAAGACATAATGAGTCAAGTAGAAATTTTAGAACTTGAAAAAAAACAGTAACAGAAATTAAAACAGTAAAAAATTCAACAGCACAATGGAAAGGACCAAGGAAAAGATTAATGAATTAAAAGACACAACATGAGGCATTATCCAATCTGAAAAGCAAGAAAAAAAATAGACTGAAAAAAAAGAACAGCATTTCAAGACCCCGTGGGAGTATTAAAATATCTAGTATTTCTGTCATCAGAGTTATACAAAGAAAAGAGGATGCAGCCAAAAAAGACCTTGAAATTGTGCTAAAAAAACTTTCCAAATTTGACAAAATCTGTACACCTACAGATTCAAGAAGCTAAGTGAACTCCAAACAAGATAAACCCAAAATAGTCTATGCTAAGGCAAACCACAATTAAATTTTTGAAAATGAAAGACAAAGAGAAATTGAAATCAGAAAGTGGGGTGGGAAATGATATCTCAACAACAGGAGGAAAACAATTAGGATGACAGATTTTTTTCCATAGAAATAATGGAAATTAGAACGCCACGTGCAACATTTCTCCAACACTAAAAAGAAAGAATTGTTGATCCAGAATTCTATACTCAGCAAAAAAAAAATATCCTTCAAGACGAACAAGAAATCAAACTGCTTTTTTACTTTGTTTTTGTTTTTCAGATGGGGGTCTTACCATGTTGTCCATGTTGTTCTCCAACTCCGGGGCTCAAGTGGTCATCTTTCAGCCTCCTGAGCAAATGACACTGCTAGCACACACCAGCACACCCAACCTCCAACACACGGAACAAAGGAAAACTAACAGGAGTCATTAAAAGTCTGTTTTAATCAGCATTATTCCTCTGCTGTGACTAAAGGACCCGACCAGGGCAATTATAAAGGAGGAACAGTTTATTTGCGGGCTCTAGGTTTCAGAGGTCTTTGTCCATAGAAGACTGCCTCCATTCCTCAGGATTCATCATGGCGGAAAAGTGTGGCAGAGGGAAGCAGCTCACATCATGGTGATCAGGATGCAGAGAGAGAGAGTCCACTTGTGAGATACAAATATATATACCCAAAGCCATACCCCAATTCCCACCCCCTCCAGCCACACCCTACCATTCAGTTACCACTCAGTTAATCCCTATCAGGGAATTAAATCACTGATTGGGTTAAGACTCTTACAAGCCAGTCATTTCTCTTCTGAACCTTCTTGCATTGTCCCACACAAGAGTTTTTGGGGGACACTTCACATCCAAACCCTAACAAAGCCTAACTCCCTTTAGAGAACCGCTAAAGAAAATCTCTAAACATAAATGAAAAGATAAAATAAGAGACCTTAGATTATCAGGAAGGAACAAAATATGGTAAGGCAAAAATAGGGAAAAATCAAACAGACTTTCTTTCCCTCTGTGTGTTTTCTAAATTATTTTTGGAAGTAGGAAAAAAAAGTCATGATACTGTCTGATTTAGTTCTAAATGTATATAGAAGAAATACTTAAACATATAAAAAAGAAGAAAGTAAAGGAATGTAAATGGAAACATGATTGCTTTATTTATTTTACATAATCTAGTGAAGTCTAGTCATCTGTGATAAATCATGTATGTATAATGTAATACCTAGAGCAATAGCTAAATAAGCTATAGGAAAAGATACACTCAAAAATGTTATAGTTAAGTTGAAATGTAAATCTAAAAAAAAAAATCAAGTAACCCATGAAAAGGTAGGAAAATGAAGAAATAAACAAAACAGAACAAAAGAATTAAATGGCACACTGAGGCCCTAACAAAAATTAATGTAAATGTAAGTGATGCCAATACACTAATAATTAGAAAAAGAATTACAGAGCAGATTAAAAATCATGACCCACACAATTAACCTTCTAATGTTTCTGGAACAACTTGCCACATATTTAGCTCTTTTAAATGATACAAATTTGATGTCTTATAGTTCTGAAGACCAGAAGAACAAAATAAGTTTCACTGGATTATGGTAAAGGTGTTGGCAGAGGAGTATTACCTCAGGAGACCCTTTGAAATAATCTATTTCCTTCTCTTTTCTATCTTCTTAAAACTACATTCCTTGAATTTCTTCCAATGAATTGAGAAAGGGATATTAAGATTATTTTACTGTTATTGTGAATTTTTCTGTTTTTTCTTCTTCCAACACTTTAACGGCCAACAGTTTGTTAATTTCAAGTCTCTCTCTGATCCCATTACAAGACTTTCTCTTGCATATCAAATCTTCCTCTTTTTCTTATAAAGATACAAGCATACATTCAGTGTTTTCAAGATCTTTAAATTAATCATATCTGAAAAATCTCTTTAGTCATATATGATAGATTTCACAGGACAAAATAATTTGGATATGAACATTTTAGAGCCCATTATTCAGAATACTATGGCCAACTATATGCTGTTTATAAAGAAGTCATTTCAAATATAATGGTATAGGCAAGTTGGAAGTAAAAGATGACAGACGTAGTATCATGCAAACACAAATCAAAGGAAAACAGGGATTGATATATTATATCAGATAAACCACAATTCAATGAAACTACAAGGGACAGAAAATGATATTATATAGTGGCAAAGAGAAAGCCAAGAAGACACAGCAATCCTAAACACATATGCAACTAACAAGAGAACTACAAAACTTGCTAGGCAAAATTAATGGAGCTAAAATAAGAACAGATGGATCCATGCTAAGGGTTGAAGAGTTCATTATCCCTATATCAACAATTGATAGAAAACAATAGAGAAAATTAACAAGAACACAGAATTCAACAAAGGTACCAAACTCCAGGATATATTTTATATTTATAGAGCACTCCACTGAATAACAGCAGACAACACATTTCTTTCATCTAACCCTGGAATGGAAAACATACAAACATGTAACATATCTCAGGTGATTTAAAAAAAAAAAACTAACGCTTTAAGGGAACTGAAATCATATAGAATGTGTTCTTCAACCACAAGGGCCTAAAACTAGAAATCAATAATTAAAAGATAGATGGAATATTTTCAAAGCCCTATAAACTAAACAATATGTTCCTAAATAATGCATGGATCAAATAAAATGTCCTAAGGGAATTGTAAAAAAGGATAGAAGATAAAATAAAAATGAAAAATAAAATTAACCAAAACTTGTAAGACGAAGCCTAAGCAGTTTTCAGAGGGAAATTTGTAACACTATCTGCATGCATTTAAAAAAATGAAATGTTTCAAATCTGTAATTTAAGTTCTTACCTTAAGAACATAGAAGGAAATAAAAATAAACCTAAAGCAAACAGAAAGAAGAAAATAATAAAGAACATAAATATGAAACTGAAAACAAGAAAACAGTAATAAAAATTAATGAAACAAAAAAGCTGATTCATTGAAAAGATGAACAAAATCGACAAAAATCTGGCAAGACTGAGAAAGAGAAGATACAAACCAACAATGCTCGGAATGAAATGTGATATCACTGCAGAAACAACGATGTAAAAAGAGTAATAACAGAATTCTGTGAGCAAATCTACACATGTATGTTTGACAACTTAGACAAAACAAAACTATTCCTCAAAGCCCCCAGATTGTCACAATTTACCTATTAAAATAGATAAATGATCTCTTGTTATGATTCAGATATTAGGTGTCCCGAAAAAACTCATGTATGAGACAATGCAAGGACATTCAGAGGGGAAATGACTGGGTTATGAGAGCCTTAACCCCATCAGTGAATTAATCCCCTGATATGTATTAACTGTGGGGAAACTGAAGACAGGTAGGTATGACTGGAGGAGGTGGGTCAATGAGGGTGTACCTTTGGGGTGTATATTTTGTGTCTGGTGAATGAAGTCTCAGTCTCTCCACCTCCCCCTCCTCCTCCTCCTCCTCCTCCTCCTCCTCCTCCTCCTCCTCCTCCTCCTCCTTCTCCTTCCCTTTCCCCTTCTCCCCACCCCTTCCTGGTGTGATCTCTTGAGCTTCTTCCTTCTACCACACATTTTAGCCTCACCTCAACCCTGAGGAATGAAGCCAGCTCTCCATGGACTGAGAACTCTGAAACAATGAGCCCACAAATAAACTTTTTCTCCTTAAAATAATACTTTCGAGTCTTTTAATCATAGCAGTGGGAAAAAAAAAAACGGAGTAAAACAGCCCTACTTACTTATATGAGATAAATAATTTAGATAGTCTTGTATCTTTTAAGAAAACTGAATTTGTACTTTAAATGCCCTAAAAGGAAATTTCTAGGCCAAGACGATTTCACTGGATAATTTCTCAAACACTTAAAATTTTAACTAATTCTTCATAATCCATTCTGGAAAACTGAGTTGAAGAAAAAAATCCCAGTTCATATTATGAAGTTAATATATACTCTCTTACCAAATAATACCAAAAAACAAACCACTATTCACCAATATGATTCATGAATGTAAATGAAAATTCGTTAATAAAATATTAGCATAAAACTGTGCAATACATAAAAGAAACTATACACCATGATATAATGGGGTTTATTCCAGGGATGCAGAACTTTATTAGTAATTGAAAATCAGTTGATATAACATACTATGTTAACAGGATATATTTTAAGAGTTATATGTTCATATCCACAGATACAGAAAAAAAAATATTTGAGTAATTCAACTCCACTCATCATTATTTTTAGAAAACAAATAAATGGGAATTACCACAATCCAGTAAAAAAAAAAACTACAAAAAGATTTATTTTTATAGTTAACATTATATTTAAAGTAATTTCCCCTAAGATTGGGGACAAGTCAAGGATGCCCCCTTGTCACTACTGCTATTCAACATAGGTAGTGCAACATGACATGAAAAAAAAAAAAAAACGACAGGCATATAGAATAGAAAAAAAGAGGGGGAACAAAATCTGTTCCTATATGAAGAACTTGTTTGCCTATATAAAACGTACCAAGTAATCTACCCTGAAAAAGTTCTAAAGTTAATTAGTGGACTAACCAAGGTTATAGAATACAAGATAAATATACTAATTTCTATTAATGAAAAACACAGAAACTTAAATTAAAAATATAAAAGCTCTTATGATGAATTAAAACAGAAATACTTAGGTGGAAATCAGATAGAACATGTACAGTTTGTGATGCTGAAAACTATGAATGCTGCTGAAGAAAATCAAAGTTCTATGTAAGTGATGGGATATACTATGTTTATGGATTGGACTCCTCAGTGTGGTAAATGTATCGATTTTCTCCAAATTCATATACAGATAAGCTTAGATTGCTTCGGCGACCGTAACAAGATGCTACAGACTGAGTAGTTTATTTTCATTTTCTCACAGTTCTGGAAGCTGTCAGGGTTGGATTCTTCTGAAGCTCTCTCCTTGGTTTATAGACAGCTGTTCTTTTCCTGAATCTTCCACATGGTCACCCCTGGGTTGGCACATCCTATGTCTCTTCCTCTTGTAAGGACAGCAGTCATATTGGATTATGGCCCCAAGCTAACCACTTTATTTTAATGTTATCACCTCTTTAAAGAGTTTGTCTTGAAATATGGCTACATTTTTTGAGATCATCAGGTTCTATGATGTTATGGTTTGGATATGAGGTATCCCCCAAAAGCTTGTGTGTGAGGAAATACAGGAATGTTGAGAGGCAAGTGATGAGATTATAAGAGCCGGTGGATTGATGCTTCAAATGGATGTCTGGGTGGTGACTATAGACAGGGCTAGAGGAAGCAGGACACTGGGGACGTGCCTTTTGGGATTCTATACCTCACTCCTGGTCCCCAGGCTCTCACAGCCTCCCAGATGCCATGAGCTGAGCGGCTTCCCTCCACCACACCCTTCCACCAGAATATTCTACCTCACCTCTGGCCCAAAGCAATGCAGTCAGCTGACTGTCAACTGAATCTCTAAAACTGTGAGCCCCAGATAAAATTTTTCTTTTCAAAGTAATTCTGGTCAGGTATGTTGTTCACCACAACAAAAATCTGACTCACACATGAGGGACCATGGATGTAAATGTAAGCCACAAAATCATCAGAATTCTTAGAAAAAGTATAGGAGTAAATGCATGGATCCTGGGCCAGGCAAAGTGTTTTTAGACTCAACATTGAAAGCACAATATAACAAGAAAGAAAAAACTGTTAAATTGGACTTCATTGAAACTTAAGACTTTTGTTTTGAGAAAGGGTTTTTAAGAGGATAAAAATATAACGACTACAGAATGAGATAAAGTGCTTGTAAAAAAAATATATACCTGACAGTGGATTAGTAACTAGAACATATTTTTTTTTAAACTTAAAACTCAACATTTAGGTGGGATGGCACATGCCTGTAATCCCAACTCAGTGAGACCCTGTCTCTAATAAGATATAAAAAAAGGCTGGGGATGTGGCTCAGTGGTTAAGTGTCCCTGAGTTCAATCCCAGGTACCAAAAAAAAAAAAAAAAAAAAAAAAAAGAAAACTCTCAACAGTTAAAGAAAAAAATCCAGGCTGGGATTGTGGCTCAGTGGCAAAGCACTTGCCTTGAGCATGTGAGAAGCTCTGTTCTATCCTCAGCACCACAAAATAAAAATAAATAAACAAAATAAAGACTATGCCCATGTGTAAATAAAAATGTTTAAATTTTATTTTAATTAATTAGAACATGGAAAAGGATATGTAAAGATATTACACCAAAGAAGAGTTCCATATGGCAAATAGGTATAATAAAATATTCTTCACCATCATTAAACCATTAGGGAACTGTATGTTAAAATCAAAAAGATATTACTACACAGCTATCAAAATGGCTAAAACTTAAAATAGTGACAACATGAAAGGCTAATGAAAATGTATAACAACTAGATCACAGGCACATTGCTTCTAGAAACTCTGGAAAAGTTTTCCTGTTTCTTTAATAATTAAACATGTAACCACCATGCCACCCTACAATTACACCTCTAGGCATTTTTTCCCCCAGAGAAATTAGCACATGCTCATGGAAAAAAAAATCTATACAATGTCATTATAATCAAAAGCTAGAAACAACCTAAATGTACTCCAGTGGCTGAATGGTTAAACAAACCGTGGTATACCCATCACAGGGAATACTACTCAGCAATTAAAAGTAATTAACTATGGCTGCACCAGTTTACTCTTATCTGGATGGAACTCCTGAGAATGAGACTGAGTCATGAGGAGGCTGCAGTCTCAGGAGGCTACGCAGTACATCACTCCCCTTATATAATATTCTTTATAGAATGATATATCTAGAAATAGAGGAGCAATTAGCAGTCACCAGGAGTTTAGGAGTGGGTGAGAAGGAACTGGAAGTGGGTGTGTCTCTGAAAGAGTAGCGGTGGTGTGTCTCTGAAAGTAGTAGTGGTGATGTTCTGTATTTTCATGTATCGAAATCTGTAACCTAGATGTGATACTGTACCATATAGTTTTGCAAAATGTGACCAAGCTTGGCAAAGAGTACACATAATCTGTGCTGTTTGTTGGAAGTACCTGTTAATCTATCTGGACCTCGAAATTAAATGCATGATTTAAAAAACACAGCCACGTGATCAGCATCTGAAATTGCCTCAGGGCGAGTAAAAATCTCAAGAAATAAAATTCTTCACTTAAAATTCTGATTAGCTTCTCTTTCTTTTCTCTGTCCCTTCAAACTTCCTCTACATTCCATGGGTCTAGTCAATTTCCTCCACGTCTAGTGCAAGTCCTCTAAAACCGCAAAATTATAACTTGGGCCACAAATTCAGCCAAATCCTCCCGTTTTATCATTAGGACTACCAAAATAGCCAAGCTTCACTCACTTCTTGTTAAGTGGAACAAGGTCTAAGAGAAACCCAGTTGAGGCAGATGAGCTCTAAGCATCTTTTCGAGCCCTGACATTCATGGACCTTGTCGTTAACTGGTTTGGCAAATGAATGTGATTCATTCCCAAGATCTGAGAAGAATCTGGGATTTTTACCCTACTTGCAAGTCCACCCATTAGTTTGCCTTCGCTTCATGAATGCCACTCTAAGACTTGAGATTCCTGGATCTGCAGCAAAGGACAGTGTGCTGCAATAACATTGTATCCAGAGCATGCGCATTTTACAGATCCCTGAGTCCTGATTCCTACACATGACATAAAGACAATCAGGTGATGCATGTTTACACTGTGGATTATGTCACAAGAGAGGAACCCTCTGTCAGCTCTTTGTTCACTGTAACAAATACCTGAGATAATTAGCTTATAAAGAGAAGGCTTACCTCGGAGGTTTGGGAGGTGTTAGTCCATGAAGGGTTGGCCCATTGCTTTGAGCCTGTGGTAAAGCAGCAAGGCAGAGCAGCACTGCTAACCCCAAGACTGGGAAGCAAGAGAGGAATAAGAAGGGATTGGGGTCCCACTATCCCCTCAAGGACACAAACTCAATGATATGAGGACCTGTCACTGGGCCCCACCTCTTAATGATCCCACCACCTCTCAACTGCACCACTCTGGGGCCAAAAGCTTACTATAGGAGAATATTTAAGAATATTTGCAGAATATTTAAGATCCTAATTACAGCAAACCCTAGTTTAAGGCATGTGAGTCTGTCAGTGGGCACGGGGCCTTGCCTGCTCCTTTCTCCAGAGTAGCCCACATTATCTTCATAATACGACCAGCGCACGTGCAGTATGCTAAGTTAGCTTGTGAGCTGATTTCTCTCCAATATCCTTGTAAAGGTAGTCCAGACCATAGGCCTACAGAGAAGTGGCTCCCAACACTGACATTCTGGAAACTGAGACTTTGAATTACAATAGATTTCCAGGTGCCCCGAACCATTTATCAAATTATCGCCTTTTAACTTCAAATTAATATGACCACTCTGGAAAGCAGTATGGAAATCCTCCCCAAAACCAGGGATGGAACCACCACACAATTCAATAATCCCACTCCTCAGTATTTATCCAAAACATCTAAAATCAGCATGCTATAGTGATACAGTCACTTCAATGTTCACAGTAGCATGATTCACAATAGCCAAATTATGGGACAACCCAGATGCCTGTCCATAGATGAATGGATTCAGAAAATGTGATATATATATATATATATATATATATATATATATATATATATATATATATATATACACACACACACACACACACACACACACACACAATGGTGTTTTACTCAGTCATAAAGAAAAATGAAATTATAGCATTTACATGTAAATGGATGGAACCGGAGTCTATCACGCTAAGTGAAATCAGCTAGACTCAGAAAGTCAAGAGTTGAATTGTTTTTCTTGGGTGGAAACTGGGAATAGTAGGGAGGAAAAGGCAGAGGGGGAAAGGATGGGATGTCATAAAGATTCAGGGAAATCAGGGCAGGAGGAGGAGAATGAGCTCGTGAGGGAGGTGAGGAAGGAAAAGGGGAAGAAAAAAGGAATGGATTTAACAAAACATGCTATATTCCTATGTAAAAGTGCCAAAAGGAATTTCACCTTTATGTATAGGTAGAAGCAAAGTTTAGTAGAGGAGGGAGAATAGGGGAAGGGAGGAAGGAGGAAGAGAGGGTATGGGGATTGAAATCGAATTCCTTGCATGAAAACTTTGTCAAAATGAACCTAAACACTCTGTGATTATAGTGCACTCATAAAAATAATCATAATGCTCTAACAACAACAAAAAAAAGAAAACCACCAGCTTAAAATTTATTTACCTTTTAGGGGTACAAAGGTAGTTTTTATAAAAACACATAGCTCAGGAAAATGATCACTAGATTTGATGTATGCTAACTTGTTTCAAAGAATAAACCATTTATTAATGTAAGTAACTGAGTGTTGGGAATCATTCATTACCATGACTCAGTACATTCTTTTCCTTTTTTTTCCCAGCAAAATTTTATTCAAAACTAGAATACAACATTACTAATTAGAAGCTTTCTCCTTTGTTTCTTTTACTTTTTACATTTTTTATTTTTAATGGTGCATGGTGATTATACATAATAGTGGGATTCGTGATGCCATACCCGTAACATGACATCATTTGATCAGTCTCTCCCCCATGGTTTGCTTAGTCTTTGAAAATACATGAAATATACATATGGTGTTTTAGAAGGAAAAATAGAAAAAGTCTTATGCATTATCCTTCCGATCATCTATTAATGCCTATCAAACCACACAAAGCTCAGTGATATCAAACAATCATTTATTATTGTCTCCATGGGTCTTGGTTCATCGAGCTGGTGTTGCCCAAGGTAGCTCAGGTGGTTGCCACTGCTTGGTAGAAAGGGCTAAGTTTTCTGGATGCTTCTTTACTCCCAGTTCCAATGCTGGGACTGGGGTACCTGGAAAACTGGAGTCTACCAGCTCTCTGTGTCTCTCTCCCTGTGGCCTGTTGGTTAGCTGGCTTCATCATATGACAGTGACATCACTGTGGTCAAACTGCCTTGAAAAGTGACAGAGCATCAGTACCATTCTTTCAACTGGTGACAGAGGGCAGCTCTGGTGTTGGTGGGATGGGACTGCATGAGGACCTGAGTAGTGTGAGATGTGGCTCATGGAGGGGTTTTGATTTTTAATCTTTCTCTTTCATAATGGAGCATGCAGCTGTGTGTATATACACATACTTACACTTTTATGTTACCACTACACATGCAGGAAAGGAAAATAGCTGATCTGGAACCAGAGGACAAGTTTGAATTCTAAATTTTGATATGTCATGACTGTTTCATCTCAAGCAAGTCAGTTTTGTTCTTGGAACCTATCTCTTCACTGTTCAAATTGAAAGAAGATTCCTTGCACACACAGGTACACAGTGGACAATGCTTAAGATAATGTGAAAGTACTTTGAAAATCTAGCAAAATTAACTGCAGAGAACTGACTGGCTCCCAGCACAGACATTCTGGAAACTGAGACATTGAATTACAATAGATTTCCAGGTGCCCCGAACCATTTATCAAATTATGGCCTATTAACTTCGAATTAATATGACCATTCTGGAAAGCAGTATGGAGATCCTTCAAAAAACTAGGAATGGAACTACCACACAATTCAATTGTCCCACTCCTCAGTATTTATCCAAAACATCTAAAATCAGCCTACTATAGTGATACAGTCACTTCAATGTTCACAGTAGCATGATTCACAATAGCCAAATTATGGGACAACCCAGATGCCTGTCCATAGATGAATGGATTAAGAAAATGGGGTATAAATACCCAATGGAGTTTTACTCAGCATAAAGAAGAACAAAATGATGGCATTTACATGTAAATGGATGGAACTGGAGTCTATCATGCTAAGTGAAATAAACCAGACTCAGAAAGTCAAGAGTTGAATTGCTTTTCTTGGAGTCTGATCTCATAGACTTACAAATCTTCCTAACTTCCTACATTTATAAACTGGATCTATTTTTCACTGATATGAGTTACTGTCTTCGTGATTTTCAGAGACTGGCTTAAATACTAATTGCTTTTGTGCCTATTGTTTACAAAAAAGTAATGCTTTGCTATCAGGTTTATTGCTGTCTTAGCATGATCCTTGCCCTATGTATGTCTTGTCCAGTCACCTGCCATCTGCCACTGTGGACCTCTGAATTCCTTTGATGCCACTCCCTACCCCATAAAAACAAAGACTTTAGTTTCTTCCCCCAAATTTGCCTTCTGTCAGCAGGAAGCAGTTTGGAGATGTCATCATCCATTTTCCCACAGAAATGGAATGTAGAAATTGACATTGGGGGAATATATCAGTGGTACACTTTATGCTTTGAGTATAGTCCTTGCTACTCTGCTACTGTGACTTATTTTTCAAATGGACATGTGCCGCAGTCCGGCTGCAGCAAAATAACCAGGGGGTGATGAACAACTTGTGTACATTGATACAGCAGGTGTGGGAGCCGTTTATTGTAGGACAGGAGCATTATTTATACATTCCACACAGCTTATCTTAATTAGCATAAACTAGATACATCAGTCAACCAATAAGGAATCTCCACACTTAATGGCTCCCTGGCGTTACTTCATAAACCACTCCCTCTGGCAATATGCCAGGCGCCATCCTGACTTGTTTACAGACTGTAACAGACATGTTTATTTCTTTTCCTGTCTCCTTGCTCCACCCTAATCTCTCCCCTTCCCAAATCTCAGGGGAGGCAGGATTACCTTTCTTCCCCATATTAGGCAGATTTGTCTGTCCTAAAGCACACACCACCATAGGAATTAAGTAATCCAGACTTTGGAGATGGTACCAGAAGATCTCAGAAATAACTCTCTCCCACGTTAATAAGTGAATTACAACTCAAACAGAGAACATGTGGAGTGTAGCCTTTGAATCACCTATTTAAAAGCCCCCCTGCTGATGGGCAGAATCATAGACTCTGGGACAGGAGTCCCCTGTCCTGTGTTCCTCCTTTGCTAGCAAAGCAATAAATCTTCTTTTTCCTTAAAAAAAAAAAGAAAAGAAAAAGAAAGGAAGGAAGGAAGGAAGGAAGGAAGGAAGGAAGGAAGGAAGGAAGGAAGGAAGGAAGGAAGAAAGGAAACCTAGCAAAAACATACCAGGACTTCAAGCAAACCAAATTCTCCTTTCAGCTAGCATAGTTAAAGTCGTCTTTCTACTTTATCTAGCTTTGGTTTTTTTTTGGTTTTGGTACTGGGAATTGAACCTGGGGCACTTAACCCCTGAGCACATTCCAGGCCCTTTTTCTTTTATATTTAGAGAGAGGGTCTCACTAAGTAGCTTAGGGCCTTGCTAAGTTGCTGAGGCTAGCCTTGAACTTGTGATCCTCTTGCCTCAGGCTCCCAAGCCCCTGAAATTATAGGTGGGTACCACTAAACACATCTCAGCTTGCATAGTTTTAAAATTTTTTTTAACTTTTGTTTTACAAAATGGAATGTGCTCTCCTACTAAATCACCCAAATGGAATTCAGAAAGTGTGTCGATGTGAAGTTTGATTACATTTCAGAATCTTCTCTTCCAGGCTTGACATACATGAACAGAAGCAGGATGCATGAGTGAGGTCAGGCTTCTCTGTATCCAAGAGTGTTAAAGTGGGTGGTGGAATTTGGGGGTCACTAGCCAGCTCTGAAGTTGTACTATTAAATGACAGTCTCTCCAAAGGGAATAAACTCTTGTTTCTCCAGCAAATATTAATCCCAGAAACTGTAAATTAAAAAACACACACATTCAAAAATAGGCTGTCCCAGAAAACACCATAAATTATAGCAGCCAAATGGTCCATCACTCATTCATGCTGGAACCTTAAAATGAGAAGAGAAAAACATCCGCCGATAGAGGAAAACACAAAATCAAGATCTTGTTTTTACTATCTTTTGATTTACCTTTCTTACCCACATCAGGAGAAGGTGGAAGACATCAGATGTTTTATCACGTCGTACCTTGGTCAACTTTATATGTGCAAAAACTTCATGGAGTGACTCGGGATTTTAAAAAAGATCCTATCGCAGAAACAAAAATTAGATAATCATTCTTTGAGGCCATATAGTGTCACCCAGCAAGGGAGTTATATGTAAAATAAAATACAGAGAGACAAATATATTTTCAACTTGATTCCCATTATAATTTCTGATTTAAATACTCATGGGAAATTGGTCTCAAATGCAATACAAATCACCATTTAGAATCTATGCAACTATTCTAAGAAATTCTCTGCCTTTATTGGCACATGTTCTATGTGCATGCAATTTCTAGTCCACCTCTCCGAGAACATCGAATCAAGTAAGCAATCCAGGAGACTTTGACACACTCACTAAATGTCACATATTTCCGCGGGTCACTCAGTGAATTTCCATTTGTTCAAGTCTTAAATACTCTTATCAATCGTCTGTCTATTGGTACAAAGTGGACACACGATAGTTCTGGCTATTCACCAGAATTTAAAAGCCAAGCATGCCCTATAGAGTCTACTTCAGACTGAACATGGCTTAAATTGCTTTATTTTTAATCATACTTTTATCAAAAGACGAACATAGGAAATTCCCAAGATGGCTGCGAATAGAGTGCATCACACCCTGACAAAAAAACTATCTTGTTAGGAACTTACAGCAAAATGGGGGTGCACCGAAACCTAGAGGAAGGATTTCCAGCACCGAGGCCCGGTAATTGAGTCTCATACACGAGCCAACTGTGCTACCAGAGATCCAGGCTGACTGATCCCCGCGGCCCGCCCCGCGGCCCGCCCCGCGGCTACAGACGGCGGGGAGATCCCCGCCGAGAAGCGACAAGCAAGCAGGGAGATTGCTGCAGATTCTGTGGAATCCTGCCGCCTGAGCACTCACGGAGCCCCGGGCTGAGTTTGGGATTTCAGACGGGGAAGGAAACGGGACAGTTCTATCCCCCACAACGGAAACTCCACCAAGGAAACCAGCGGCCACCATCTTGGAGAGCTGAAGTAACCACCGCCACTCTCCGACAGATTGCAACAATAAAACAGGTGCGTGTTACTCAGCTCATCTCCCATACAGCGGGGAATTCGCATAAAATCTCTCCTAGGCTCTCCGGGGGAGGGATTATCAGAGCAAGCCTGCATAATGACGTGGGGAAAACGAGACACACCCGACCTTCAACTCCCCCTCCCATCAGCGGGGAAAACGAAACCTGTATTGCCAGTGAGGGGGGAGGGGCAAGCGGAAAAAATCAAAACAATAGAGTGCGGGGGAGGGGGGTTCTCAATAGCCACCCTCCACGCCCAACAAACGGCAGTCCCAGAGTACAGTTTGAACTGCTGAGAGGCATCACTCAGGGGAAATCTGCTCTAGCAGGAGAAACCAGGACTAGCAGGAGAAACCAGGGGACTAGAGGCCAGGCCTGCGCGACTGGGCGGCTGGAGTCCACCCCCCGCCGGCGACCAACTGCACAACTGGGCAGCTAGAGATTGCCCGCCTACCAGCGACAGCCGGCCCATTGCCCCTGAGACTGAGCAGCTGGAAACCGCATGCCCACCGGCGACCAATCGTCCGCCGGCTGCCCGCGTGACTGGGCAGCTGGGGACCACCCGACCGCCTGTGACAACCGGCCCATTGCCCTGGCGACTGGGCGGCTAGAAATTGGCCGCCCGCCGGCGACAGCCAGCCCACTGCCCATGCGACTAGGCGGCTGAAGACCGCACGCCCACCGGCGACCGATCATCCGCCCGCTGCCTGCAGAACTGGGCAGCTGAGAACCGCCCGCCGACTGGCGACCGACCCCGCGACTGGCCGGCTAGAGATCACCCGCCCGCCAGCGACAGCCCACACGCTGTCCGTGCGACTGGGCGGCTGGAGCCGGCCGCTGGCATCCGGGAGCTGAGACCAACCAGAGACAGTCCAGTCCCACCCCTCCATTCGGACACCCCAGTAAGGAGACTGGGGCCCGCCATAACAGAGAGGTGACGTCACTAGAGCTCGGCCGTCGGAATTCCTTGCCAACGGAATCCACTTTAGCAAGCATAGTCTACCAACACAAAGGAGAGACAACAGAGATATAAAAAACCAAAACAAATTTATAGAAGAGAGCAGAAACACAGCAATCAAATAGAGCTGGAAAGTAGCGTGAACATCATGAAAAAAACAAGGGAAAAAAGGAGTACAAACAATGCAGGACAACTTAAATCTACAGGAGGACCTAGAAGCATCAGACACAGGGATAGGGAAAGAATTCAAGGCATACCTAACTCAGATGGAACAGAATATTAGAGAAGACATGAGACAGCAAGTCCATGCAATAAAAGTATATTTTGAAAATGAATTAAACAAACAAATTCAAATGGCAAAGAACGAGCTTTACCAGGAGATAAAGCTCTTAAAAAAAATCAAACAGTAATCCTAGAAATGCATGAAACTATACACCAAATTAAAAACTCAAACGAGAATATTACAAATAGACTAGATCAAGTAGAAGTCAGAACATCAGATAATGAAGACAAAGTTTATCAACTTGAAAAGAATATAGTCAACACAGAAAAGATGCTTAAATCCCACGAGCAATCTATTCAAGAGATATAGGATGTCATAAAAAAACCAAATTTGAGAGTCATAGGGATAGAAGAAGGCACAGAGATTCAAACCAAAGGAATGGACAGCATATTAAATGAAATAATTCTAGAAAACTTCCCAGAGATGAAAGATGGAATGGATTGCCAAATCCTGGAAGCCTACAGGACCCCAAACATTCAAAACCGTAATAGACCAACTCCAAGACATATAATTATGAAGATAGTCAACATACAGAACAAGGAGAGAATATTAAAAGCTACGAGAGAAAGGAGGCAGATTACATTCAGGGGTAAACCAATTAGGTTAACGACTGATTTCTCATCACAGACTTTGAAAGCAAGAAGATCCTGGAACAATGTATTTCAAACGCTGAAAAATAATGGATTCCAACCAAGAATACTGTATCCAGCAAAATTAAGCTTCAGATTTGACAATGAAATTAAAATCTTTCATGATAAACAAAAGCTAAAAGAATTCACAGCCAGAAAACCAGCACTACAAAGCATTTTGAGCAAAATACTACAAGAAGAGGAATTGAAAAATAGTGCCCAAAACTAACAGCAGGAGGTATCTCAGTAAAGGGGGAGGAAAATAACCAAAAAGTAAAAACTAGCCAAACTAAAATAAATAAATAAATAAACATGACTGGAAGTACAAATCATATTTCAATTGTAACCTTAAATGTTAATGGCCTAAACTCACCAATCAAGAGACATAGGCTAGTAACCTGGATCAAAAAAACAAATCCAACAATATGCTGCCTTCAGGAGACTCATATGATAGGAAAAGACATACACAGGCTAAAGGGAAAAGGTTGGGAAAAATCATACCACTCATATGGTCCTCGGAAGCAAGCAGGAGTGGCCATACTCATATCGAATAAAATGAACTTCAAACCTAAGTTAATCAAAAGGGATGAAGAAGGGCACTATATCCTGTTAAAAGGAACCATCCACCAACAAGACATAACAATTATCAATTTGTATGCACCAAACAATGGAGCTGCAACGTTCATAAAACAAACTCTCCTAGAGTTCAAGAGTCAAATAGACTACAACACAATAATTATGGGTGACTTCAACACACCGCTCTCACCATTAGACAGATCCTCTAGACAAAAGCTGAATAAAGAAACTATTGAACTCAATAGCACAATCAATAACCTAGACTTAACTGACATATATAGAATATATCAACCATCATCAAGTGGATACACATTCTTCTCAGCAGCACATGGATCCTACTCAAAGTTAGATCATATATTATGCCATAGGGCAACTCTTAGTAAATATAAAGGTGTGGAGATACTACCATGCACCATATCTGATCATAAAGGAATGAAACTGGAAATCAATGATAAAAAAGGAAGGAAAAATCCTATATCACATGGAAAATGAACAATATGTTACTGAATGATCAATGGGTTACACAAGACATAAAGGAGGAGATGAAAAAATTCTTAGAGACAAATGACAATGCAGACACAACATACCGGAATCTATGGGACACAATGAAAGCAGTTTTAAGAGGGAAATTCATTTCTTGGAGTTCTTTCCTCAAAAAAAGAAAAAACCAACAAATAAATGAACTCACACTACACCTCAAAAACCTAGAAAAGGAAGAGCAAAACAACAGCAAATGTAGTAGAAGACAAGAAATAATTAAAATTAGAGCAGAAATCAACGAAATTGAAATGAAAAAAACCATTGAAAAAATTGAAAAAACTAAAGTTGGTTCTTTGAAAAAATAAATAAGATCGACAGGCCCTTAGCCATGCTAATGAAGAGAAGAAGAGAGAGAACTCAAATTACTAACATACGGGATGACAAAGGCAATATCACAACAGACACTACAGAAATACAGAAGATAATTAGAAAGTATTTTGAAACCCTATATTCCAATAAAATAGAAGATAGTGAAGATATCGATAAATTTCTTAAGTCATACGATCTGCCCAGATTGAGTCAGGAGGACACACACAATTTAAACAGACCAATAACAAAGGAAGAAATTGAAGAAGCCATCAAAAGACTACCAACCAAAAAAAGCCCTGGACCGGATGGGTATACAGCGGAGTTCTACAAAACCTTCAAAGAAGAATTAATACCAATACTTTTCAAGCTATTTCAAGAAATAGAAAAAGGAACTCTTCCAAATTCATTCTATGAGGCCAATATCACCCTGATCCCGAAACCAGACAAAGACACTTCAAAGAAAGAAAACTATAGACCGATATCTCTAATGAACTTGGATGCAAAAATTCTCAATAAAATCCTGGCGAATAGAATACAAAAGCATATCAAAAAAATTGTGCACCATGATCAAGTAGGATTCATCCCTGGGATGCAAGTCTGGTTCAATATACAGAAATCAATAAATACTATTCACCACATCAATAGACTTAAAGACGAGAACCATATGATCATCTCGATAGATGCAGAAAAAGCATTTGACAAAGTACAGATTCCCTTTATGTTCAAAACACTAGAAAAACTAGGGATAACAGGAACTTACCTCAACATTGTAAAAGCTATCTATGCTAAGCCTCAGGCTAGCATCATTCTGAATGGAGAAAAATTGAAGGCATTCCCTCTAAAATCTGGAACAAGACAGGGATGCCCTCTATCACCACTTCTATTCAATTTAGTTCTTGAAATACTAGCCAGAGCAGTTAGAAAGACAAAAGAAATTAAAGGCATAAAAATAGGAAAAGAAGAACTTAAATTATCACTATTTGCGGATGACATGATAATATATTTAACAGACCCAAAAGGGTCTACAAAGAAACTGCTAGAGTTAATAAATGAATTCAGCAAAGTGGCAGGATATAAAATCAACACGCATAAATCAAAGGCATTCCTGTATATCAGCGACAAATCTTCTGAAATGGAAATGAGGAAAACCACTCCATTCACAATATCCTCAAAGAAAATAAAATACTTGGGAATCAACCTAACAAAAGAGGTGAAAGTTTTATACAATGAAAACTACAGAACCCTAAAGAGAGAGATAGAAGAAGATCTTAGAAGATGGAAAAATGTACCCTGTTCATGGATAGGCAGAACTAACATCATCAAAATGGCGATATTACCCAAAGTTCTCTACAGGTTTAATGGGATGCCAATCAAAATCCCAACGGCATTTCTTGTAGAAATAGATAAAGCAATCATGAAATTCATATGGAAAAACAAAACACCCAGAATAGCAAAAGCAATTCTAAGCAGGAAGAGTGAATCTGGAGGTATAGCGATACCAGAGTTCAAACTGTATTACAAAGCAATAGTAACAAAAACAGCGTGGTACTGGTACCAAAACAGGCAGGTGGACCAATGGTACAGAATAGAGGACACAGAAACCAATCCACAAAATTACAACTTTTTTATATTTGATAAAGGGGCTCAAAGCATGCAATGGAGGAAGGATAGCATCTTCAACAAATGGTGTTGGGAAAACTGGAAATCCATATGCAACAAAATGAAACTGAATCCCTTTCTCTCACCATGCACAAAAGTTAACTCAAAATGGATCAAGGAGCTAGATATCTAATCAGAGACACTGCGTCTGATAGAAGAAAAAGTTGGCTACGATCTACATACTGTGGGGTCGGGCTCCAAATTCCTTAATAGAATGCCCATAGCCCAAGAGTTAATAACAAGAATAAACAAATGGGACTTACTTAAACTAAAAAGTTTTTTCTCAGCAAGAGAAACAATAAGAGAGGTAAATAGGGAGCCTACATCCTGGGAACAAATTTTTACCCCTCACACTTCAGATAGAGCCCTAATATCCAGAATCTACAAAGAACTCAAAAAAATTAAACAATAAGGTAACAAATAACCCAATCAACAAATGGGCCAAGGACCTGAACAGACACTTCACAGAGGAGGACATACAATCAATCAACAAGTACATGAAAAAATGCTCACCATCTCTAGTACTCAGAGAAATGCAAATCAAAACCACCCTAAGATACCATCTCACTCCAGTAAGATTGGCAGCCATTATGAAGTCAAACAACAATAAGTGTTGGTGAGGATGTGGGGAAAAGTGTACACTTGTACACTGCTGGTGGGACTGCAAATTGGTAAGGCCAATTTGGAAAGCAGTATGGAGATACCTGGGAAAGCTGGGAATGGATCCACCATTTGACCCAGCTATCGCCCTTCTCGGACTATTCCCTGAGGATCTTAAAAGAGCGTACTATAGGGATACGGCCACATCAATGATCATAGCGGCACAATTCACAATAGCTAGACTGTGGAACCAACCTAAATGCCCTTCAATAGATGAATGGATAAAAAAAAATGTTGCATCTGTACACAATGGAGTACTATGCAGCAATAAAAAATGACAAAGTCATAGAATTTGCTGGGAAATGGATGGCATTCAAGCAGATTATGCTAAGCGAAGCTAGCCAATCCTTAAAAAACAAATGCCAAATGTTTTCTTTGATATAAAGAGAGCAACTAAGAACAGAACAGGGAGGAAGAGCATGAGGAAAAGATTAACATTAAACAAAGACGAGTGGGGGGAGAGAAAGTGAGAGAGAAGGGAAAGCATATGGAAATGGTAGGAGACCCTCAATGTTACACAAAATTACATAGAAGAGGATGTGAGGGGAAAGGGGGGGGGAACAAGGGAGAGAATTGAACAACAGCAGATGAGGTAGAGAGGGATGATGGGAGGGGAGGGGGGATAGTAGAGGATAAGAAAGGTAGCAGAATACAACAGTCACTAATATGCCATTATGTAAAAATGTGAGTGTGTAACCGATGTGATTCTGCAATTTGCATTTGGGGTAAAAATGGGAGTTCATAACCCAATTGAGTCAAATGTATGAAAGATGATATATCATGAGCTCTGTAATGTTTTGAAAAACCGATAAAAAAAATGAACATAATTGTTATGGTTTAGATATTAGGTATCCCCCAAAATCTCATTGTGAGGCAATGCAAGAAGGTTTAGAAGAGAAATTATTGGGTTATGATAGCCTCAACCCAATCTGTGAATTAATCCCCTGATAGGATTAACTGAGTGGTAACTAAAGGTGGGTAGGGTTTGGTGGGAGGAGGTGGATCATCATCGGAGATGTGCCTGTAGGATGTATGTATATTTTTTTAACAAATTTGGTATATATATATATATATATATATATATATATATACACACACACACACACACACACACACATATATACATATATACACACACATACATATATACTTTTTTTAGTTGATGGTGGACACAATACCTTTATTTTACTTTTATGAGGTGCTGAGGATGGAGCCCAGTGCCTCATGTGTGCCAGGTGAGTACTCTACCACTGAGCCACAGCCCCAGTCCTGGGATATATATTTTGTGTCTGGTGAATGGAGTCAACCCCTCTCTCTCTCTCTCTCTCTCTCTCTCTCTCCATCTCGGTGGCCATGTGCAGACCTGATTTTCCTTTCCACCCTCTCTGTCATCATCTTCTAACTCACCTTAGCTCCTGAGGAATCGAGTCAGCCATCTGTGGACTAAGACCTCTGAAACTGTGAGCTTCACAAAAGAACTTTTCCTCTTTAAAATTGTTTTTGAAAGTCCTTCTGTCACAGCAGTGAAAAGGCTGATTAAAACAGTGATCTTCTAATTACAAGGGCTTTCTTTTGGTGCCTTATATAACAGGGCCTATTGAGATAGGCGTTAATTATAATGGCCTTTCTGAGATGAGGAAAGAACAGGAAATGATATAACTGTTTTGAAGTGTTTTTTTTTTAACTTTAAACATTTTTTTGAAGTTTTTGGAAGTTTATCTCCAACCAGCAGAACATCTAAGGTAATTACTGGATTTACCTACAATACAGCTGTGTGCCGTTTAGCACTGTGTTGGTTGGGACCATGGTATTCCATGTGTACCGTGGTGGTGCCATAAAATTACAATGCAGACAGGGATTTCCCATGACCTAGCAACAAAGCCATCGATCACTAAAGTGTTCAGGTTGGTCCTGGCATGAGCAAATTCACCGTACTGCTAGCCACAGCACAATCATCTATGCACTTAATACTGGATAATGTGATAGACGACTACATACTGGATTAGCGTTTACTATATGCTTTTTCATTATCTTAGCTAATAAATGAACAGATTACTGCAGCCTTTAAAAATGTTACTGTAAAATAGCACGTGGTGCTGTGTATGGGCTCTGGGCCTATACATTTCATGTTTACCACATTTCTAGATTGCATCAAGAGACCACTTCAAATAACTGACCCAGGCCATCTGGGCTTGCCTAAGCATGCTCTATGACATTCCTATGACGTTCACACAATCTCTCTCCATCATTAAAGGATAGGACTATATAAGCATAGATGACAAAGTGATAATTGATTAGATAGACAGACATGGATGGATAGATATATAGATAGGTAGATAGAGGATGAATAGATGGATGATTGATAGATACATAGATAGAGAATAAAAGTGTTCATTATCTTTAACTTCACAGAGTAGAAATTATTCTAAGTTAGTATGCACAGACCAAGATTTGCTTCTTACCAATGAAAGAAACTTCTCCATTGATACAGTTTAGTTCTAGTGACCCTGCCACTCACTCATACATTTGTTGTGCCCGAAACTAAAGAATGAATTCAGGAATGAAAGGCAGGGCTATAGTTTGGATGTCGAATGTCCCTCAGTGGCCTATGTATTGAAAGCTTGGTCCCCAGGGCAGTATTAGTAGGAGGTGGAGGAACCTAGTAGGAGGAGGGGCCCAGTGGGAAGTCTTTAAGCCACTGAATGTGCATTCAAAGTCTCCTTCCTCATGCCTCTTGGCATGAGGTGAGCAGTTTCCTCACACATACACTCCTAGTCAATACCATCTGACACAGGTACCAAAGATCTGAAACAAATGGATCTGCTATTCACATTATAAATGGGCTAGAAACTCTAAAAGTATAAGCCAGATGAAATCCTTTCTCTTTTTGTGTTAATTCTCTCAGGTATTTTGTTATAGTGACAGAAAGCTGAATGTCACAGGCAGAATCCCTGTCTTCAAGTAGCTTGTGAACTAGAAGGGGAGAGAGACTTGCAAGTCTGTGATCACCACACAGGGCCGTAGGAGTGATGATGGGTCACAGTCATGTGGAGATTCTAAGGACGGAGACTTCAGTTGCAAGCTCAGGCAGGTGTAGTGGGCATGAGGAGAGTGAGATCCATAGAAGAGAGCTCTTTAGAGGGATGAACTTGGATATTGGAGGAGACTCTATCAGCCTCAAAGAGTATGGCAAAATCTCAGAGAACTGCAGATCCTTCAGGGAAATGGGCAGAAGGGCAGAGTGGGACAAGGATGCTCACATAGGAGCCTGGAGCTGTAAGCCACACCCAGCACATGAGTTTCCTCACAGGCTGTGCTGGGGACAGGCTCACAGTCTGAAGTAGAAGATTGTGAGACACACTAGGCTGAAGCCCAATCACTGGTGGGAGGAGAACAGGAAGGATCCTCAAATAGCATGTGCTTCAAGCTGGGCAACAACTTTGCAGCTAGAAAAAAAATGCAAAACACTTGTCTTTCGGGAGTGACTTTCTCTTCAGTTTAGGAAAATAAAATATTTGGCATGACAGGTTGGAATGATGTTTTAAAACCGTGAGAGTGTCTATATGTTATCAAAGTCCTGTAGATAATATGATACATGGCATCTGTCTACCTGTTGCAGTTGGCACTAATTCTGTCAGACAATTACACAGAGAGCATGAAAGTCACTAGTATGATGTGAAAATCCTAGTCTCCAATTATGTTAGAAGCCTTAGTCTGTTATTTTAATCTTTTACACGGTTCCTTTCTATTGCATCAGATTAGCAAATTTGGTTCAAACTAATGTGCTATAAAAATCTTATCATTTTTATTAAGTATGAGAAAACTGTGGCTTTGCTTGTATGAAACGGTTGATCTCATTCATCTTTCTGTGTCAGTATCCTGTTTCTTAGTAATGAAGACATGAATCTTGTCACTCCCAATATAGCAAGTTTGGATTAATACAAGGGATGATGGGCCCTCCCCACCCTTGCCCGAAATCCACAGGTGTAAACTTAGAGGCTGGGATTCTGACCTATCTGTTGTGTTTATTCTCCAGCTTCTCAGCCAACCCTTGTATGACCAGGGCTTTTCACCATCTGCAGGAGATGAGCTAGACAATTCAGACTCGTGGAAACCCTCGAGAAGTATTACTTACATTACAAAGAGTCGCTCCTGAGTTTTCCCACCATGCTAACTGGAAGGCCTGTCTCTGCTGTTGATATTTACTGCTTCTCCATCCTCCAGTTCAGACCATGACCTTGCTTCCTGCTTCCCTGAGAAAACCAAAACCCCTAGAAAAGAATTTCCACCAATCCCTGTCCACGCATCTCCTCTGCAGATATTTAAATCTGGCTGGTGAATCAGCTGCTCTCTTGCTTGACATAACAGCAGTTATCACTTGCTTCTCTTCCTGCAAAAAAATGCTCCCCCTGGCCTTTTGGGGTGCCACGCTGTCCTGCGATGCTCCTCCGTGTTGGCTCTTTCTCGAGAAAGATGCCTCAGTGCAGAGCTTCTCCAGGGCAGCCCTTTGCCTCTCCCTCTAGACTCCTCCCGACTCGTGCAGACTTCCCTCTCAGGGTGCCTGTCATCTCTCTTCTCCCAGGTGCTCGACTCTTGGTCACCCTTGCTCTGCCTCTCTTACCTACATCCAGACCCTTAGGAACTCTGCCGGCCCTTCCATTAAAATGCACCCCTATTCTGACTTCTCACACTCCTTCCAAGGCTGCCATGGAAGGAGCTCCCATACTCTTTCCCAGACCATCGCACATTGGCCACCTGTATAGACGCCCTGCTTCTGCCCACACCTGAGTCATTAAAAACCCCACAATTGCCATGGGAAGACATCAAAACACAAAAGACAGCAACCTGATCCACTTTGAGTTGAGTTTTTGTGCATGGTGAGCGATAGGGGTTTAATTTCATTTTGTTGCCTATGGATTTTCAGTTTCCCCAGCACCATTTGTTGAAGAAGCTATCTTTTTCTCCAATGCATTTTCTTGGCTCCTTTGTCTAATATAAGATAACTGTAGTTATGTGGGTTTGTCTATGTGTCCTCTATTCTGTACCATTGGTCTTCAAGTCTATGTTGGTGCCAATTCCATGCAGTTTTTGTTACTATTGCTCTGTAGTATAGTTTAAGGTCTGGTGTAGTGATGCCACCTGCTTCCACTCTTCCTGCTAAGGATTGCTTTAGCTATTCTGGGTCTCTTATTTTTCCAAAGGAATTTCATGATTGCTTTTTCTATTTCTATGAGGAATGTCACTGGAATTTTGATCAGAATTGTATTAAGTCTGTAGAGTGCTTTTGGCAATATGGTCATTTTAATAATATTAATTCTGCTTATCCAAGGGCAAGGTAGATCTTTCCATCTTCTAAGGTCTTCCTTGATTTCTTTCTTTGGGGTTCTGTAATTTTCTTTATATAGATCTTTCACCTCTTTAGTTAAGTTGATTCACAAGTATTTCTTTTCTTTTCTTTTCTTTTTGTGTGTGTGGCTATTGAGAGTGGGGTGGTTTTCCTCATTTCCCTTTCTGAGGATTTTTCACTGATACACAGAAATGCTTTTGATTTATGGGTGCTGATTTTATATCCTGCTACTTTTCATTTATGAGTTCTAGTTTTCTTGTGGAACTTTTAGGGTCTTCTAGGTGTAGAATCATGTCATCAGCAAATAGTGCCAATTTGAGTTCTTCTTTTCCTATCTGTATCCCTTTAATTTCTTTTGTCTGTTTAATTGCTTTGGCCAGAGTTTCAAGAACTACGTTAAATACAAGTGGTGAAAGAGGGCATCCCTGTCTTGTTCCAGTTTTTAGAGGGAATGCCTTCAATTTTTCTCCATTTAGAATGATGTTGGCCTGGGGCTTTGCATAGATAGCCTTTATGATGTTGAGATATATTCCTGTTATTACTAGTTTTTCTAGTTTTTTGAACATGAAGGGGTGCTGTATTTTGTCAAATGCTTTTTCTGCATCTATTGAGATGATCATATGATTCTTACCTTTAAGTCTATTGATGTGATGAATTACATTTATTGATTTCCATGTGTTGAGCCAAACTTGCACCTATAGGATGAATCCCACTTGATCACGGAGCACAATCTTTAGTTATGCGATATATACACAATAAAAAGAGAATAAAATCATGGCATTTGCAGGTAAATGGGTGGAGTTAGAGAAGATAATGCTAAGTGAAGTTGTGCAATCCCAAAAAACCAAATGCCGAATGTTTTCTTTGATATAAGGAAGCTGATAAATAGTGAGATAGGGAGAGGGAGCATGGGAGGAATAGATGAACTATAGATAGGGCAGAGGGGTTGGAGAGAAGGGAGGAGGTATGGGGTTATTAACGATGGTGGACTGTGATGATCATTACTATCCAAAGTACAGGTATGAAGACACGAATTGCTGTGAATATACTTTGTATACAACCAGAGATATGAAAAATTGTGCTCTATATGTGTAATAAGAATTGTAATGCATCCCACTGTCATATATAAATTTTAAAAATGAAGGAAAAAAGTCAGCGATCTGCTCAAAACCCCTCCCTGGCTCCCCTTTTTGCTCCAAAACAACAACAGCAGCAGCAACAACAAAAGTACACATGCACTTTGATGTACAAGTCACATCTCAATAAACCCAGGGCAAGAGGAAAATACTGTAAATTACAAATGCATCAGTACGTCTTATCCACAGAGCACCCTAGCTTGACCTTGCCTGCCTTAGAGGTGCTTAGAACCCTTAGTCTACAGCTGGGCAAAGTTTTCTAACACAGAACCTATTTTACAACAAAGTGTTGAATAACTTATATCTTTTCTTGGCTATTATACTGAAAATTAAAAGACAGAATGCTTATAGGGACGCACTTTCACACCATTGTGAAGCCGAAAAAAATCGTAAGTGAAACCAGCATTAGTTGGGGACCATCTTTACCTTACAGTGGCTACCAAAGCTGTCCAAAGGCTCCCGCCCAGCCTAGCCTGCTGGCAAAGATCTCTCCCATCTAATTTACCTACCTCCATCATTCCTTCTGCACCAGCGCTCCTGACCTCCCTGCTCTTACTTCAAGGCATCTTCTTGTCCTCGGGCTTTTGCTTGGGAGTTCTCTGTGTAGAGTGGCCCATCTCCCGGGTGTCTCCCAAGGAAAATGGTTAATCTTTTGCAGCCAAATCCTCACCCTGTGCCTGCCCCCCCTTACCCTATATCTCTTTATTTCTTATGCTTCTCATCCTACTTATATTTTTCTTTCACCAAAGCACTCATTGTCATCTAACAGACTACATAATTCATATATTTGATACATTTACTGATGATCTCCTGTCTCCCTCTGCCAAAAGGTAAGCCACACATTGGCAGGGGTCTTGGTTTTGTTCACTGACACATCCCCACTTGGAGCAATGTTTGATACACACAACACTGAATAAGTGTTAGGTAAATAATTACACTAACACATTTTTGCCATTCATAAGAATTGTTTGTGAATAATTCTTTATTTTGTATTTTTTTAGTGATTCAAGTTATGCACACTCATTTAGAAATTTTGATTTCTAAATGATTAATTAATTTGTATCACAAATTAACATGTTAAAAAAAGTAAATATCTATGGGCAATAAAATTTGCTGATACATTCACCAATCAGTAAAAAAGCTAATATTTTAGCATATTTTTCATGAATATTTAAATCATCTTATAAGCATTATTATGTTTATTGATTTTTGGTAACTATTATATCACAGCCATTTTCTATGATATTAAGAATGTATCATAACATCTTTCCCAATTAGCTACATAATAGCACATTATTCAAGGTACTACCGATGTGCTTAATCATGGTCATTTAGTTTCTGCATAGTTCACATTGTTTGCCACTAAATAAACATATTTGTTCACAGTCCTTGCCCACATATCTGATTTTCCTTGTGACTAATTCACTGAGGAAGAAGAAGAGGAGACCCCAAAACAAGTGACCTTATTTTTAAGGATATTTATAGATGCAGCCATTTTACCTTCCAGAAAGAGAAAGCCAGTTTACACTGCCACCAACTGCTTCTTTGTAGCAAAGAGAAATTATGTCAGAATTAAGTTTCGTAAAATCCTTTAATCTTTTCTATAAAAAGTTAAAAATAGAATTTTCATATGATCCAATAATCCCAATTCTATGTATGTATCCAAAATAATTGAAAACAAGCTCTTGAACAAATACTTGTCCACACCCTTGTGAATAGTAGTAGGATTCATAATAGCCAAAAGGTAAAAGTAATTCAAATGTCCAATGGTGGATGAATGAATAAACAAAACACCAGGTACAAACAATGGAATATTATTCAGCCTTAAAAATAAAGACCTCACAACCTACCACATAGATGAACCTTGATGATATTGTGCTAAGTGAAATAAACCAATCACAAAAAGACAAATCCTATTTATCCCACTTACTTGAGGTATCTAAAGTAATCGAATGCATAGATAGAAAGGAGAATTGTGGTTGCCTGAGGCTGGAGGAGGTTAGAACAAGGAGGTTTTGGTCAATGGGTACAGAGTTTTAGTATTGCAAAGTGAAAAATGTGTGTGAATCTGTTGCACCATAATGTAAAGATGTTTAACAGTATTAAACTGTTTACCTATATATGATTACAATGCTATTTTCATAAGCCTTTTCATCACTGTGATAAAAAGACCAAACAAAAACAATGGAGGATAGTAGTCTATTTGGGGATCATGGTTTCAGAGATTTAATCCACAGTTGGCCAAAACCATAGCTCTAGGCCCACGATGAGGCAGAACTTCATGGCAGAGGATGTGGCAAGGAAAGCAGTTCAGAGTATGGCAATCAGGAAGCAGAGAGAGAGCTTTGCACACCAAGAACAAAATATACACCCAAAGGCACACTTCTAGTGACCTACTTCTTCCAATCATAATTTATGTGCCTAAAGTTACTGACCAGTTAATCCATATCAGTGGACTAATCCACTGAATAGGCTCATAACCCAATCATTTCACCTCTGAAAATTCTTACATTGACAAACTAATGAAATTTAGGGTGATACCTCAAATGTAAACTGTAACAGGTGATAAATTTGGGGTTTTTTTGCCATATTTAAACAAATTTATCTGTAAAATGCTTTAATCTTTGGAAAATGTATAAAATGGATAAAACTATACTCTCATAATTGTCAATGAAATTGAATATTTCTTTACCAGATATTAACTTTACTTGTTTTTTTTTTTCTGTTTTCTTTTTCTTTGGGCAGTACTGAGGATTGAACCCAGGACCCCCTGCATGCTAACCAAGCACTCTACCACTGGCTAATTCCCCAACCCTCTTTTGAGATTTATATTTTCATTTCCTCTGCCAATTATCTACTTAAGTCTTCATTTTTCTTATTCGTTTGAATTAACCCTTCATATGTTATAAGTATTAAACTTTACCCTTTATATTTATTACAAATATTTTTCAGAGTTGCCTTTTCAAAGTTAATATTAACTTTGTTATGCAGTTTTTTTTTTCATTCTGTAGCTAAGATAGTAAAGTTTTCCTTAGTGTTCCTTTTCACATTTTTAAGCTCTTCCTCCACCATTCAAAGATCAGGGAGATGTTCATCGTAATTTTTGCATTTCTTTTTTTTCTGGCTTTGGCTCCCTTTAGAGTTTATTTGCTGGTATGTGATTTGAGACTTCAATGTGATTTTTTTTCCCCAAAAAGGATAAGAACTATTGAACTAAGCAAAGGGACTCTGACCAGGTCAAAGTCCAAAGCCAAGGAATGCATGAATGTGCAGCTGTGGATTAGGTCCCTGGTTCATAAACACTACAACATTTATTAGAGAGTGAGACTGCTTTCCTCAAATTTCAGCATCACATCTTCTCCTAGAATGTGCTCTGTGGAAGAAAGATCACCTATCCTTTGAAATGTCCTTCCCAACCTGATACGAAATGTTTTTGCTTCTAAATTCAGCTTTATGATCCCCAAAGCCAGAACTGCTAAAAGGTAAGTCTCTATACCACAATGTTTCACAGAGTGATTAGCACATAGTAGGTAATAGGTAAAATTTCCTGAATCAATCTATAGATCAAAAAGGAAAAAGTCCAATAGACCATTTTCACTCAATGTGAATCTGTCTACAGTTACTTTTTTCAAAAGTAGTTTTCATGGAAATGAAAATAAGCATAGCAAATTAATAATCTGAGGATTGAGAGGTTAAATAAATCAATGGGCTGGTGAAAAAGAGCACAGAAGAGCAGGAATGAAGGACTGATCATCACCATAGGTCATCAGTATTTTATACAAACAGACACAGATTTTTTTTAAAACAGTGGCTTAACTACTCAAGTTATTCAGATATTCTTCCCTATATCTGTAATCTCCAGGTAATGATATTTTATGAGTCCTCTGCCAAGATAATTTTTTCTGGGCTTTCAAAATACCTACTATTCTAGTTACTTATCATTTAAAAACCACCATAGCAATTGGCAGTGTAAACCATCAATTAGAATAAACCATCTTTCAATCTCTGGGGGTGACAGGTTGGGCTAGCAGGCTCTCACTCAGGGCAACCCCCCCTACACACACACACACACACACCACACACACGCTCGCACACCCAGAGTTGCCAGTAAATGCAGCTGAGCAGGGACCAGATAAAGGCTCCTCCTGTTCAGTATGACATCTCTCCACACAGCCTCTCTCCAAGGCTAGTATGGACTAGTTCACAGTCCACAAGTGTCAGGAGAACCACTCAGAAACCCAGGGTCCCAAGATGACTATCCTCGGAGACTCGGCAGAAACCACAAGGCACTTGGGACTTTGCCTCAGACGTTCTAAAATGTCACTTCTGTCTCATTCAATTTGTCAACCAAGCTGGAGCACATTCAAGGGAAGGGAAATAGACTGTGCCTCTCAACAGGAAGAATGGCAAGGGATTTTCAGCCATCTTTAGAGGGTCACTTCGTCTCTTGGGAAAAATGTCTTGTCAAGGCTGATCTTGCACCTAAGTGAAATCTCTCCTGTTGTAACTGAAAGCCATTTTCCTTATTTTTTCTTCTTCAAGGTAGACAAAAGACAATTAACAAACTGTAGTTTGACATCAGTGGTCTCTATAATTCAAGGTATTCGGATCTTATCTAGGATTGGGTTTTTCCTACCACGATGTGGAAAACTGATAATTTGCAACTTCTGGTTTTACAAATCGGTGTGAGACTCTTCACTCTCCTTGTAATCTTGTACAAAACGTCTTAAAATGCTTCATAATACTTATTTCCCACAACTAAAACTCAACCACTCAAATGGCCAACAAAACACTTCTTCCCCTTTAATTGCTGAACTCCTACTGAATTGTTATTGTCCAGATAGGAAGAGTTCTGCATTTACACATAAAAGATAAAGTTATTACACCATTTTGAAGAAAATCTTTGAAGCTAATTATCTACAGATTAGAGAAAGGATATCTTTTAATTAATTTCAAACCCTGGATTGAGTGCTAAGCAGCAACATGAAAGGCAGATTTCCAATAGGAAGTGACGGTTACGGAGGAGCCTCCCCCCCCTTGAGGGTTACCATTTAATTTTCAACATTGATTTGAAATAAATGCTGGTGTGATCTCCAAGGGAGGACTGTTTCCGTTGTAGACCTAAAGGAGAAGCAGGTAGCATAATAAGAAAGTATGTCATGCTCCTTTGTTCAACTAGGTTCTGCAGAGTAAGGTTTAGTGTGGGTTCCCTGTTACACACTCACTGTCCTCTCAGATAAATGTCATGGATGGTGAGCTTTTGAGGGGCACGACTTGGGCCATTCCTGATCTGTTCTTTTACTTTCTCTCGATCCAAAATCCAGATGTTTCTTGGCACTTTCATGTGAGATAAGTGAATTGCCACAAATATTTTATTGTCCTTATATTAATGAGGAAACAAATTTTTAAATTATCCAATTTAAATTTGGGGAATGATGTACTTACTTTGTGTTAGATTGTTGAAAATCGTCTACAGGGTTAAATTAATAGATGATTTTGTGAACGTTTTAGAAATCCCAACTTCTCAAATACTATTTAAAGTTTGTTTGTTTGTTTTTAAGCAGGTGCACAGAGTAGATAGATAGAGAACACCAGACAGAAAGTAGGTGCTGAAGATACAAAGATGAGTGAGAAGCAGACTCTGGCTTCCAGCATTGTTCAGGGTTCCTCCGGCTTTTGGAAACCTAATGGCCTACATGCTAGAGTCTCTTACTCCCTCTTGTTTTTTTCCTTTTTCTTGTAACATTGACTTTAAAATGATCTCCTAATGGACATATTTGAGAACTGCAGTCAGGTGCAGAGTCAGCCCTCTTTCTGACACAATGTTTAAATTTATAAAAGAAAAATAATAATCCTTCCTTCCTTTGACACCATAAGTCTTCCAGAAACTCAACTTTCAGCTCTGCAGACGGCAAAGTCCATTCACAAAGGCTATTAATCTTTTAGTTGATCTCAGTGGCATGGGACATAGTAATAAAAGGTTCACAGCATCATCCCATCAAGTCCAACACCACTATGGAGAAGTAAATAAAAATCCAAAGTGGTAGCTAGGTGCAGTAGTACACACCTGTAATTCCAGGAGCTCTGGAGACTGAGGCAGGAGGATTGCAAGTTCAAGGTCAGCCTTAGCAACTTAACAAGGCTCGAAACAATTTAGAAAGAACCTGTCTTGAAATTTAAAAAATAAAATAAAATAACATAAAAATGGCTGGGGATGTGGCTCAGTGGCAAAGTGCCCCTGCGTTTAGTCCCAGTATTTAAACAAAAAAAAAAAAAATCAGAATGTTACAGCCATGCCCAGATTGATCCTCAAGAAATTCCCCTAATTAAAATGCACTTTAATTTCATCTTATTGAGATAAATTAAATTTGATTTCTCCTTCTTTCTTTCTTAGACTATTAAGTAGCTCCTAACTGAACTCCCCTCTTCCATTAATCCCCTTCATTCATTCATTCATTCATTCATTCATTGAACATTTATATCTCAACAGCAATATTGCCATTATTTTATTCATGCTACTTTGTTTTTTCATCCTTGGACCCTCCTTTATGTCCTAGATGTGAGTACTTAACATTTTGATAAGGATAATTAGGATTCAGGAACATTTTGACTAAAAAAATAAATGACTAATCCACGTGTGTTCATTACCAGGTAATGTGTCCAACAGAAAGATACCCTTCATCAGTTGCTTTTGCCTCTGACATACTGCACTGGGAAGGCAAAGATGTGATCAGGCGTGTTGGGAGGGAGGAAATCACTCATGTCTGTGAGCATTGTGCCAATATCATTCTGTTCGCTGTGGGATCCACTGAAAGGTTTAACCAGGAGAATCAGAGGATCCAACAAGGACTTTACAGAGCTCCCTCCAGAACCACAGATGGTGGATGGGCAAAGGCAAGCCGGAGGTGCAGCTAATATGAAGTCTGTGTAACAGATTCAGCAAGAGAGTGGGTACTGAGTGGGTGATCTCAGGGATGGAGAAAAGGACACAAAATAATAGATATCTGGGGATTAGAATCAACAGGTATGAATAAGAGGGAGTCTAAGAGAGCTATCAATTTTCTCAGTGGAGGTGACTCAATGGAATTGAGATTGGGGAACATTAAACAAGACAGAAAACAATAGAAAAGGGAAAAGAGCTAATGAGTTCACTTGGGAAAATGCTAAGTTTAAGATATGCATGAGACATTGGAGGGCTGATACCCATCTGAGTTCAATATTTCTCAAGTCTTTACATCCATCATCATTGAAGGAGCTTTTAAAAATGCACATACCCAAGAGTCTCCTCCTACGACCACCCTGAACTTCATCAACCAGATCGGCTGGGATTGGGCCCCAGAGCACCTCATGGGATTCCAATTACAGGTTTGAAAATTACAGAGGTAATTTAATATACCTGTCTGGAGCTTAAGATTTACATTTCAAAACTTAGATTCAGGAATCATTACTACTCGGGTGATAATGGAAGTCGTAGGTGTGAGAGAGATTACCTGCAAAGAGGAGGAGGACGACGAGAGAGAAAAGCAGGTGAGGGACAGGACACATGAATCATCCCAGTTTCAAAGCAGAAGAAGAGAGAAGAGACCAAGGATCCATTTGAGAGTTGGACAGAGATGGATTTGAGAATGAGGTCACAAAGACGTCGGGCAGAATGAGTAATAAGGATGCAGAGTTTAGAGCAGAGAGCACGGTGGCTCAGCCATCTGAGGAACTTGCTGAAAGGGAACCTTGAGCTCCCTGGGGGATTCATTTTAAATAGGAGGGACAGGCAGAAAGGATGAAAAGGACAGATGAGACAGAATAGGTAAGCTGCTAAGAAGGGAGGTTGACCCCTTTGGCTAAAAGCCCCGATTTCCTTCATAATATATGGGGGGCGGGGGTGGAAGAACATCCTAAAAGTGAAACGGATTAGGGTGGTCTTTGAGAGAAAGGAGAAAAGCATGGATCAGAGCCACCCAAAGAGGTTGTGGATCATGTCACTCTCTGCAGAAATTGTGTGCATCTCAGGCAGAAGAGCAGGGAAAGCAACCCACTCATTAAAGCAGGGTTGAGAGGTGTGTGAAGATGCAGTAAGGAGATGGGAAGCTAGAAAGTGGAGTGGCCACCAGGGGGGAGATCAAAATGATGAACCATGAATTCCAGGCTGAATCGGATAGGAAATAGAGCCAAGTGTGGCCATGGGTAGAGACAAAGGGAAGGGTTCAAAGAACCAGGGTGAAGCCATTGAGGGAGGGAGTGCCGGGGAAGGGAAGAGTTCAGAATGCCATGGTGGGGGGGGGGGGCAGGGGGTTAGGACGTCAGAGGGAGAGCCAGTTCCAAATGCCATGGGGGTGACCTGATAGCTACAGGAAGACTGAAGGCGGAGGAATCCTGAGCTTCAGTTGATGAGTTAGATAGCATGACTACAGAAGTCCCCAGGGTCATGGGACAGAAGGAATGGAAAGAAGGCTGTGAACTGGATTTACATCCTCAATAAACAGGGAGAGGGTACAGAAGAGAAGGGATGGAGAAAGATGAGTTGGGGGCGTAATGTTTGAAAGACATGATATTTTACCTGAGTCTAAAACTAGGCTCTGACAGCAGCAGAATGTTAGAAAATGCAGGCGCCACCCTCTTACCAGACTGCCTCCATCACGCCCAGTTCCCAGGGGCTTCCTAACACATTGACCTGTTTAAGTTCTTCCAGTTTTAACGGTCATGGCTCCCATCACCTTGTGGGTAAACATGGTCTACAAGCTTTGTTTCCAACTCCAACCAGGATCCTTCAGTTCCAATCATGGCGACTGAGCCCCAGTACTGGCTACTCTCTGGCCCCCATACCTGTGTACATGCTGGACTTTGCCTGTGTCCTTCTCTCCTCCCTTGTTCTGGCAGACTATGCCTCAGCCCTTGCATGATCTCCAAGAAGCCCATCCTGACCCTGCAGTGTGACTGCCAAGAGCTCTCTGCTTGCAGCTGTACTCAATTACCCTACAGGACTTCCCGCAGTGTGCACTGATTATTGACAGGGGAGTCACTTACCCTTCTAGGCTGATCCATTGAGGACAATGACTAAGTTTTTTATTTGCCTGTTCTGTGTACCTCCAGCCCATTACCCTGTGCTGAAATGTAGCGACAACTCAGTAAGAATTGACCAAAGTGGCTTTTGCGTATGGAACTACTGAGCTGGTTCCTGTCGTACACAAGCTTTGATTGGCAGTTTATGCCTAAGCCCCCAGAGTCATCACTAATTCATGCACAGTTTCCAGAAATGATTGCATCCAACTAGTTCTCAGATTGACTTGCAGAACTAACAGTTGTCGGGGGCCCCAACCTCATGCTCATATAGAAGAAATAAAATTACATCTTTCCAGAAACAAAAGAAACCGCTCCTCCCTGTAAGTGCCCTTTGCTACCCTCAGGGGCGTCTCAGCAAAGAGGTGTTTTTCTTGCAGCTTCTATGTCGAGCCAACCACAGCTTTGAGGGCATGTTGGACCACCTTCCCTCAAGTCTCTAGATGCTCCAGTCCTTCCCAGCTATGGCCCTTGTTCTCTGTGCAAAGACAGAGGGACACCCTGCATATATATCTGGAAGGAAGGAGTCTGCATCTGTTACCTGTATCTACAGATGAGCCGTGTCCAATGCATTACTTAAAATTTGCTTATAGAGACACTCTTCGACTTACAATGAGGTTACATCCCAATAAACATCTCATTGTGGGTTGAAAATATGGTGGACTGTGGCACAGACTAGCTTAGCACACTGAGGAGTCTGGCTTGTTTCTTCTCAAGATTGTGTGGCCTGCAGGGAGTTGGGGCTCCTGCTGCCGCTCAGCATCCTCAAAGGAAATCGGACCACGTATCACCACAGCCCGGGGAAAAAAATCCAAGTTTTTAATCCAAAGTCTGGTTTCTACTGAAAGCATATCACTTCTATACCATCTTAAAGTAAAAAAAAAAAAAAAAAAAAAAAAAAAAAAAAAAAAAAAAACAATCCTAAGTCAAAACATCATAAATTGGAAACTGTCTAGGCAGGATCTACCTTGGTCCTTTGCTGATCTCCTTGTCCAACTGTGCTTGCTGAGGTTCTGGCTACCAAAATGATTCTTGACTGATTCTGACATAGGCTGA